>NC_086454.1:180178765-180486681 GCF_028390025.1 Pseudophryne corroboree | reverse complement strand
AGACAAGCTGCCAGTGTCCACTGAAAGGTAAGAGTCCTGGCTTTTGAATTATACCATCAGAAATACTCTAAGTCAGAAAGAACCCGAGATATCTGGCTGGGAATAACAATTAACAGGCTTGGATGGGGACCACTGCTTTGAAGTTGGATATCTCCGGTTCCCCAGGGCCGATTTTCAAAAATCTGGTACCCCTGGAAAGAGGGGACCCTCAGCTATCAGCCTAGGGCCCTTACACTCCTGGGGCCCTTGGGCAAGAGCCCATTGAGCCCATACGAAAAGACGGCCCTGTCCAGGGGGTATTGTAGCGCGGGTGTAGTATGTTATGCCAGCGGACACCATACCGGCGCCGGAATCCCGACCGTCGGATTACCGACAGCTGGGCAAGCGCAAATGAGCCCCTTGCGGGGACCTTGTAGGTATGCCGGCGCCGATATGCTGGTCGTCGGGAGCCCGGCCGCCGGCAAACTGAACACCATCCTTGTAGCGCTAGTCCTAAGGAGGTACAGTTGGAATGTATGCATACTCTTCTACAACTACTGTTTTTTAAACGTTCTTTTTTATTTTTCATTTAGAGTTCTGCTTTTACATTTAGTCTTTAGGTCCCAATAGCTGCTTTTCACAAATATGTTATGGTCTTCTTAGTAAGTCATTAGTGACCAAACCAAATTGGACATTGGCACTCCTCCCAGTCATCCATTTATGTCAGGAACTGTCAGACACAAAAATAAAATCTCACAACTTTCCATTAGTAAGAGAGGGTGAGGCAAAGAGGCCAAAATACCGGTTTCTGAAATTATTTTACATGGCTGAGTAATGGGTAATGTACCCACTAGTGATGTATGCAAGTTTGGCGAACTCCGTATTGCAAGTGCAGCAATATCTTTGGAACTCAAAAGTACACTTTATATTTGTACTTTAGTAGATAGGCTTTTATTTCTGTTGGCCTTATATAAATAATTACAACAAAACAGTATCATGATTATTCCCAGAGCTACTGTACAACCAATGTGATGTAAAGATTTGTGGGCTGCACTAACTTTAATCATCTAGTTCTACCAAGGAATATAGATTGAGGAAAGTTACGTTTTTCTGATATACTGCATTTACTGTACATGCGGATACAAAGCACTTAAGTGTTCTCAGAGGTGGGGCAGCACAAAGGCAAAACATTTTGCTGGCATGGGTCAATTTGGGATACAAGTCATTGAGTAGCATATACACATCCTTAAGCAGGTACTGTATATTACTGTCAGAGGGAATGTGTACATACAAAATACATGATGGTCTTGGCATGCTTGGCAAGGAATGTATTATATACATTTTTTCTACTTCTAAAACACATTCTTTTTATACTGCTGTCATGATTTATAAATCACGGACATCATTTAATCTGGTGCTATCTGCAATTAATACTCATAATATGCACTGTAACAGGACGGCAGTCCACTCTGTGGCAGCCCGCCCCCTAAACCTGTAACATCATGACATCACATGTAAGCGGGACTTATAGCTCTGGGAACTAGAGACCTGTATGGAGTCTCCTAAGGAAGCACTGTGAAGCTAAATAGGCTGCAGGGTGCCTGCCCGGAGATTCCCTTGGACGCTCAGGATGGTTCTGCAGTAAACACTACTGGCTGTAATTCCAGGCACCCTGAAAGCAATATGTAAGTGCTGTCGGCAGCAACTCTGTGACGACACAGCTCACACACCCCAAGTTCCAACACTCCTCGTAATACTAGATTTAATAGTTTTCACAGCCGGTGAAGATACAATTTGGGGCTCTAGTGTTCACGCTAGGCTGTTTTAGCAGGGAGCAATGCCCTGCCCGATTTTAAAGTGGCAAAATGTGCCCTGCCCTAATCACAGTGCCCTGACTAAACAGTCTGCCCGTTACCATCGACGCCCACGGATCACAGTGTCCTGCGGGTAGTAAAAGTTGCCGTTTCCGATCACTGCTGCGTTAACAAATGAAATGCACGTGGCATCTATTCACATTGAGGGGAGAGCCTGGGAAAAGCTTAGCACCTCCTAAAGTGCTGGGCACGCCCCCCAAGAATGCTGAATTGGGGACAGGTCATGAGGACATGCCCCTTCCTGGTCGTCCATGCCCCCTATTTCGGGAGCAAGCACGCCTTTGGTGCCTCTGTATATCCCCCATTCATGATGCTATGGTAATGGCTTGGCATTGCTCGGACGTTGAATATGGAGGGTTTGCACTTTTACTGTGAACACGTGTACTGGGCTAGGATGCAGCTACACGAGGAATGGAAACGTGATACTCTATGATACATATCTGCCTGAATACAAGCTGGAATCTACATATATAGTTATATACAGTCATGGGCAGGTAAACACAGATACTAGATGCAGTACTTTACCTCCATGGTTTAGCTGCGGATAAGAGCTGCATAATAGACACACAATAAGGATAAAAGGACTGTAAATAAGCCTAAACGTCATATTGTTATGCGATACAAAGGTTTTGTACTGCATAGAGAATTAGTATAGTGTATGATTGTATGACCATGAATATTGCTGGCAGAACAAGGTATTGTAGTACACTTTTGCTTACTAGAAAAAGATCACACAATGCATTTTTATTTCCTCCACCTCCTTTTTTAATAAATTTAAGAACACATTTACCCTGCCCACCCCCACCCCAAGCCTTTAGGCCTAGTTTTAAAAACCAAAATAAAAGAACAAAACCAAATAAGCAAATAAATGAAAACGGAATTTAAATTGGTCTGTCCAGAGGCTACGAATCATAATCCTCCTCCTCTTCGTAGCCAGCGGGCAACAACGGAGCTGGCATGGTGGGCAGAGCAGACGGTGCTGTGGGCATCACTGGTACAGAATGAAAGTGTTGGAAAGCGGGAGCTGAAGGAGGACTGGAAAAGAAAAGAGATGCAAGGTGAGAATATTTGAAATAAAATTGGGTTAAAGGTTACAAAGGCCATAGCCAAAGGAAACTGGATAGGATCCAGATCATTATTTTACACACCAGTATTTAATCCAAGCAGAGCTGTGCAAGCCTATATACTAACTAGAGACACATAATCCAGCTAGATTCTAACAGTGGCTCTCAAATATGTCCCTAGGTACTGGTACTACAAAATCCTTGTTTCCAGATCTAGGATGATGGTATGTAATGAAAGTCTCATTCTAAGAGCCACATGCAGAGAGTGGAGTGCTGCAATTTAAAGCCAATGCCTACTGAATTTATCCTCCCACCGACTCTTCTACTTCCAGAATCCAAGGCAGAGAGGGAGGGCTGCATATGTCACTTTCTTACTGAAGAGGTGATAATTAAATGAAGAAACAACCTCACTGCTTGTGTGTGTGTGCATGAAAGCACATGAGAAAGTATTGTATGCCTGTATGTTCTACCTTGGTCTTTTCTGTGGGAGAACATGTTTGCACATAACTGGCAGCTGAAGGTCAAGTAAATGGCAAAGAATAAAATGAAAACGGGCATTTTTTTTTTTTTTAAAGGTATAAACCTAAATACTGTTCTAAACCTACATATTTCATAAAAGACTTGCTTATCTCCCAATACTGCTTTTACACATATACAGTGGGAATACATACAACAGCGTCTGCCAGAATTCAGGCAACAGGGTGAGCGCTAGAAATCCCCTTGTGGGCTCGCCACGCTGCGGGCACGGTGGCTCGCTGCTCTCGCCACAGGCTATATTCTCCCTCTATAGGTGTCGTGGACACCCACATAGGAGAAATAGTCTGTGTCGTCGGTATTCCGGCAGCAGCATTTCACCGCCTGTCGGGATTCTAACCGCTTCCCATACAGTGTATTGCATCTGATGCATGAGCTCATTAAGAACAATGCAGACAAGGTGTTTTTATAAAAGAACCATTAAATCCCTATAGAATTATAGAATATATAATATAGAAATAGAATTATTTCCCTATAGATTGTAAGCTTGCGAGCAGGGCATTCCTACCTCTGTCTGTTTTTACCCAGTTTTGTTCTATTACTGTTGTTCTAATTGTAAAGCGCAACGGAATATGCTGCGCTATATAAGAAACTGTTAATAAATAAATAAATAAATAAATAAATCCTGAAACTGAATCTTCATGACGTTTACCATGGAGGCTGAATGGTTTATAGCAGGGGTGCTCAACATACGGCCCTCCAGCGGCTGTGGAACATCCCAACATGCCCTGTCACAATTTTGCTATTAGGGTACACTAAAACTGTGGCATGGCATGCTGGGATGCTATCCCAGACAGCCACATGTTCAATAACCCTGGAGTATAGCTCAATTCCAAATGAGATTACTAGCACAACCTCCCCACACTCCACTAGAGACAACTGAAGCACATGCCACATCCAGAGTACACTGTCCTGATAAGACACAGGAGAAATGGCAGATATCTGAGTAACCAACAGTATCGGCCCCACGCACTGTATGAATCTACCAATCCTCAGCAACTCTGGAACGGAGTGACTAAGGGGAGATGAAACAAGCCTTCTAAAGAGGAAAAGGTGGGGAAATTGCCCATAGCAACCAATCTTAGACTGTGCTAGATAAATAACTGCTAGACGTTAAGTGGTTGCTCTCTCTCCTCTTTAGAAGGATTTATATATCTCCCCCTATGGAAACAATTCTATTATGGGAGAAGTAGTGTGCATCTATGCGGTATATATGCTTGCCCTTACATTGCTTACTGCAATTAGCACTCTTATGACACTGCAAACAACGCATGCTTTAGGGCAGGGATGGGGAACCTTCGGACCTCCAGCTGTTGTTGAACTACACATCCCAGCATGCCCTGCAACAGTTTTAGCATGGCCAAATAGCAAAACTGTAGCAAGGCATTCTGGTATGTGCCAACAACAGCAGGAGGGCCAAAGGTTCCCACCCCTGCTTTAGGGGCTAAATCAGGGCAATTTAGGGAGCCGTTGCAGACATTCCAATGCCGTTACAGCAGCATATTGCAGTCATCCAGCCTAACTGACCTGTCCTGTAAATACACAAACAGAGATGTACTTCACTCATAACAGGGGCATTTGCTGCAGGAGTGAGAGCGCATGGTCACCATAGGAAATAATTGGCGTTTTTGATGTATATTATCATCAGGTATACACAGCATCTGATATGTATCCATTATAAATATAGGCTTTAGTAGCTCATTACATTTACATAACAAGTTATAAAGCAGCATCTGCATCTACAACGTCTGCATAAAATGCATCAAACATGCCAGTATGCCTTACATCCATACCTGCTGGAAACTGTATTTAGTTTTACATAATCCTAGAAAACTACAGATAATAAAGGCAGAGCTGCTCAACACACATCTCAATTAGCCATAACAGATTATGGACTGAAGCAGTACCTGTGAGAAAGCATGTAATGTAATTACTGGCTAATACAATGTAAGCGCTTCTCCCAGACATGATTATTTAAATCATCAAAACAAGGCTAATTGTGAGAGCTAAGGGAGAGCGTTGAGAACAGTATCAGCCGGTGTCTAAAATATTTTCAATTATGTACAAGACATTGCATATAGTTGGCTGTATCTGGTGAGCGGAAGATGAGTAGATCATGTGGGCCTTATACAGAGTTGTATACAATTTGCATCTACAGTACTGTAAGTGCAAGTGATAATTGCAGGCAGAAATAATGTGCATTTTCCTACAGAGTTGGTCACAAACATGAGATGCCACCAACTCTGCGTAGGAGCAAATGCGCCATCACCGCCCTGCAAATAACAGGAGCAGATGCACCAGGAATATAAAATGGGAAATGCAGCTTCACTCCGAGAATACAAAAGGCAAAACCACAGTATACAATTCATATACATTACAGAAAGTGTAGATAGAATACATGAAGCATATTATAAGCAAGCCGAATATAACACAAAAACTAAACTTACCTTTGTTGTTTTAAAATCCAAACTAGTAAACGATACTGCAGCTTTCCCCTTCCCAAACAGATTAGGATTATGTTTTACGGTCAAAAAACAAGTGTTATGGACTACCTGACCTTATAATTACATTGCTGTAGTAGCTGTAAAATATTTGCATAATTGGGTGTCAGTGATTCAGATGTGGCCAATGGCCATCATCGGGGTATATTTACAAAGATTCGTGTTTTTGCCGTTTTGAAGGGTGTTTGAACTCGAATGGTATCGGGTGCATTTTACTGCAACTTTTTGAATCCTGATACGATCACTCACTAAGCTGCCGACTTTTCCCAATTCGTATTTTCCGATGTCGATGTGATTCGTAATGTTAGGCAGTGTTTTACGGGAGTGATGAGTTAAACACTGCCTGACAAAACACAAGGAATCCCGGCCGGATCTGTGAGATCCGTGCAGGGCTTCATTGTGTACCTTAAAAAGGTGTTTTAAGTAGTAAAAAATCCGTAAAAAATTGCGTGGGGTCCCCCCTCCTAAGCACAACCAGCCTCTGGCTCTTTGAGCCGGTCCTGGTTGACAAAATATGGAGAAAAAAATGACAGGGGTTCCCCCCATATTTCATCAACCAGCACCGGGCTCTGCGCCTGGTCCCAAAAATAAGGGGGACAAAAAGCGTAGGGGTCCCCCGTATTTTTGAAACCAGCACCGGGCTCCACTAGCCAGGTACATAATGCCACAGCCGGGATACACTTTTATACTGGTCCCTGCAGCCCTGGCATTACATACCCAACTAGTCACCCCTGGCCGGGGTACCCTGGAGGAGTGGGAACCCCTTAAATCAAGGGGTCCTCCCCCTCCAGCCACCCAAGGGCCATGGGTGAAGCCCGAGGCTGTCCCCCCCATCCAAGGGCGGCGGATGGGGGGCTGATAGCCATGTGTAAAAAATGTGAATATTGTTTTTAGTCGCAGTACTACAAGTCCCAGCAAGCCTCCCCCACAAGCTGGTACTTGGAGAACCACAAGTACCAGCATGCGGTTGAAAACCTGGCCCGCTGGTACCTGTAGTACTACTACTAATAAAATACCCCCCAAAAAAACAGGACACACACACCGTGAAAGTATAAGTTTATTACAAAACAAAATAACGGAAACCCGACCACGCACTGGAAGGGGTCCCATGTTTACACATGGGACCCCTTTCCCCGACTGCCAGGACCCCCCCTGACTCCTGTCAAAGAGGGTCCCTTCAGCCAATCAGGGAGCGCCACGTCGTGGCACTCTCCTGATTGGCTGTGCTCCTGTAGTGTCTGTGAGGCAGCACACGGCACAGATACAATGTAGCGCCTATGCGCTCCATTGTAGCCAATGGTGGGAACTTTGCGGTCAGCGGTTGACCGAAAGTAACCTCACCGCTGACCGCAAAGCTCTTTGACAGGAGTCAGGGGGGGTCCTGGCAGTCGGGGAAAGGGGTCCCATGTGTAAACATGGGACCCCTTTCAGTGCGTGGTCGGGTTTCCATTTTTTTGTTTTGCCAAGTACGTGGATTATACTTTGGACACAATCTACACTGGATTATGTGAGTATAATTTTTTTCACAGGTCCCCCAAGAATTCTACATGGAGAAGAGGACCGAGCCTCGTGGGAACATAGGTAAGTATGTATGTATGTATGTATGTATGTATGTATGTATGGAGGTGTGCATGTATGTAATAAACTTATACTTTCACGGTGTGTGTGTCCTGTTTTTTTGGGGGTATTTTTTTTAGTAGTAGTACTACTACAGGTACCAGCGGCCCAGGTTTTCAACCGCATGCTGGTACTTGTGGTTCTCCAAGTACCAGCTTGCGGGGGAGGCTTGCTGGGACTTGTAGTACTGCTACAAAAAACAATATTCACATTTTTTACACATGGCTATCAGCCCCCCATCCGCCGCCCTTGGATGGGGGGGGGGGGGACAGCCTCGGGCTTCACCCCTGGCCCTTGGGTGGCTGGAGAGGGGGGGACCCCTTGATTTAAGGGGTTCCCACTCCTCCAGGGTACCCCGGCCAGGGGTGACTAGTTGGGTATGTAATGCCAGGGCCGCAGGGACCAGTATAAGTGTCCCCCGGCTGCGGCATTATGTACCTGGCTAGTGGAGCCCGGTGCTGGTTTCAAAAATACGGGGGACCCCTACGCTTTTTGTCCCCCGTATTTTTGGAACCAGGACCAGGCGCAGAGCCCGGTGCTGGTTGATGAAATATGGGGGAACCCCTGTCATTTTTTCCCCCATATTTTGACAACCAGGACCGGCTCATAGAGCCCGAGGCTGGTTATGCTTAGGAGGGGGACCCCACGCAATTTTTTTTAATGTTTTAACACTAAACAGACCCTTTCATGGTTATCCAAACTCGACTGGAAAAAGCAGGTCTATTTTTTTGCTGCTTTTTTTAACGAATCGAAAAAAAACAGACCCGCACTTGAGCACTCAGAGACTAACACCCAAATACGAATGAATAGTGAATGCCCGTATTGTATGAAATAACAGCAGTGTTTGACCGATGGTCTATTCATTCGTATTTCTGAACTTTGATAATCAAACCATTACGAATAGTCCAAACACTGCCCAGATTGGTGCTTAGCGAATTCCCGGATTGGGACTTAGAAAAAAAAAACACAAATCGGACAAACTCGAATTCTTAGTAAATTTTGGCCATCGTCTTCAATTGGCAATTGCACCATGGAAGTGTTTCTGTAGTTTGGCCGTATTTACATGGCCCCCCTCCAACTCCCATCAAGGTGCGATTTCAGCAGGGTACAAAAATTCAAAAAAAATTCAGCAAGTACAAAATTCAGCAAGCTGATAGGGCAAAAGACACGTGTTACGACAAGACATGTAAGCACAATAAAATAAAAAAAATAAAAAATAAAAAAAACTGAGCAAGTTGCGGACAAGGGGGAAAAAAAATTAAATAAAAAGAGAGCAGCAACTTGCGTTCATATCCAACTCAGCAGCCATAGCAAAAGATTGAAGACATGGAATATAAAATGGAGGTATTCACAATAGTTCAATAGCAGTGAATGTTTGCTAACATAGTACATAACCATTTTGCTGTGGGTAAAAGTCACTTAAATTGCTCCACAGCATGCAGCTATAAAAGCCAGGATATTGAAGACAGTGCTACTCCTTACATGGAGGGGTGTGATTTGAAGAGTCGACATTCAGAATGTCGACGACCAATATATAAACATAGAAAAATGTTAACATGTAAAATTTTAATGTTTTAACCACGTCAACACCAAAATGTTAACATACTGGGTTTTTTGCTTGTTTTAGACTACCCACTAACACTAAAAATAAGCAAAAAAAAACTAGAAAAGGTGACGCCGAAATTAGGAATATATTGTCAATTTAACCATGTCGACATCATTGAATGTTGACCCAAAGTCCATGTCAACGTACTGACCGGATGCCTACAAAGAGTACCGCACATGTGAGCTGGGGATTAATGCTGTATTGACTCCTGCAGCCTGTCACAGTATGGAAGGGTCTGCTTGATTAGCCTATCAGTGACCCCAAGCTTGGGCTGCACGCTTCCAACTCACTATGCTGCACTGTCCATTGGCGAGTTCAGCGGTTAAGAGCAACACACACAAATAGAGCACATCGTCATAATGGAGATCCACACTTCTCTTTGGTAGGCATTGCTGGATTAAGGTCCACAAGGGCCTGGGGCTGACAATGAGCAAGGCCCTATTAAGAAAAGCAGAGGAGCTGTGACCGAGGCTGTGTGGGTGGCGACAGTGCCATGTGGGCATGTACACTATCCATCAGCCCTTGCGTCTCCCTAAATATGTAAAAATAGCTGTAATAGCTTCATTTTATGAGGAAAATAGATATACAATTTTAAAACTTGCCAGCTGTTCTTCATTCTGCTGTCAAGATGATGGGCCTATTTTAGGTAGCGGCCTAGAGCTGTAGTCCCATCCACCCCATTAATCTAGCATGCCTCCGGTCAGTTCTCACTAGCTTCTGTGTTTCCTGTACCAATTCCGGGACAATTGGCCAATTTACTCCCAATTTTATTTTTTAAGGAATCAGACTAAAGCACAGTGTCTTCTCCAAAGTGGATGTTCAATACTTCGAGAACACGAATCCCAGGGATAATTTTGCTAATGCTGCATTTGTGACACATTTTCAAGGGCTGGGTGTGTGTTGCATTGCTGAATAGAAATGTTGAAGTGCTGTCTTTACACCCAGTATATACAGTGAGGGAACTGCACATAAATGAACGCTGCAACGCCAAGGCAAGATGATTACAATACACTTCAGTATTATGATATAGTACTGATCAGAGTCTGCAGTCACCATGGGGGTCATTCCGAATTGATCGCTAGCTGCCGTTGTTCCAGCGCAGCGATCAGGCTAAAAATCGGCATTTCTGCGCATGCGTATGGGGCGCAGTGCGCACGTGCGACGTACTTTCACAAAAAACTATGCAGTTTCACACAAGGCCGAGCGACTCTTTTCAGTCGCTCTGTTGATCGGTGGGTGATTGACAGGAATGGGGCGTTTCTGGGAGGTAACTGACCGTTTTCCGGGAGTGTGCTAAAAAACGCAGCAACTCCCTGGTGAATATTATTCTGGAAATGATATGAGCGCCACATATTATTTATTCTATGTTTCTAATTTAACAGGTGGCTGCATAAGGGATTGCTTGGTCTGCTGATTTTTATTTGGATAGTAAAAGAGTTTCCGTTTTTTCAGATACAATTGTGCAAGGATTTCTTAAAACAGGACTATAGGGGTTATCAGAGATGAACGCAGATCGCTGCATATGCAGCCAGATCTGCGTGCATATCCTCACATGCTGCGGGCCTCCCAGCACAGGGCAAGGCCATCCAGTATTTGTGAGGCCACCTCTAGATGCGTCCGCAATTAGATTGCGGACACAACGGAACAACCCCGACAGCGCAGCCAGGCGGTCAAATGACATTTATTTTTTTATTCGGAGGGGCTAAGTGTGACATCACGCAGATCATAGGGTATTTAAACTCCGCTGGGAATCTTTTCCCCAGGCACCATCGGAAGTGAACGTGCCCGACGGACGGGCGAAACGAGTCTTCATCCACCGCAGCTGCACCACTGTTCCTTTGAACTCACGGGACGCAACCCCCCTGGCAGGACCAGACCTCTGGGTACCTCCGAGTACAGTGGTATCTATACTTTTCCATTGTAGCTATGCATGCGTCCTCCATTGAAGGGATTAATGTGATTGGGGATCTGCATTTTTTCATACTTTTGTGCAACAAAATTGTATGTTCTCTTGTTTCCCTGTGATACTTAATGCACATAATTATGCACTGATACAATAAGAATGATTTTCCCATAATAGGGATCCCTTTGCACTTCTCTCTCTCTCTCATGTGTATATATATATATATATATATATATATATATATATATATATATATATATATGTGGTGCAATACTGTTGGGATTTTTGATTAGGGTTCTGCACTCTTCTATTCATGGGCAGTAATATTGCGAGAGCTTCTTATTTCCCCCTTTTGACTCACATTTTGTGCAAAACATGCTCTGATTACATGAGAACAATTATCCTGTGTCTGGGGTTTCTTGCTTTCTCCTACGAATGTGTGGTGCAACACTACTAAAGAGTTTTTCTTTTCAAATACGGCGATACCATTATTTATATATTACTAGCTGGAGTACCCGGCGTTGCCCGGGATTTTAAGAATGTCTGTTTACAAAAATAAATGTAAATAAAAACACACAGTATAAATAACATTGTAGATAGCTGAATACCCGTGCTTTGCTACGGGATGAGGATGGTCAATTAGAATGTTAGTTGTTCGTTAATTTACGTTGGTTGGAGATCTAGTACATAGGCATATCTTGCTTCCCTGACACACTTTGTGTAGTGACCGGGCCCCTTTTTGATCCCCCAAGGGACCCTGCTCTTCGCACTATACAACTCTCAGTCTGTGGCTTCCTGCTGCCTCCATTCCCCTCCTCACATCATGTCAGTGCCCCTGTGAAATTATGGATTTTTTTTTTTTTTACAGTTTCTTATATAGTGCAGCACATTATGCATCTCCTGATATACTCTGTGCTGCTGGGGGACCATGCTACTTCCACTATATAACTGGCCCTGTCACATGTAGCCCTGTCATCACTGACATATCATGCATGTCCCGATATAGTCTGTGCTGCTGGCCCACCTCTAAGGGTGCTAGTGGTGTATTACCCCTACAGTGTTTGTTCCCAGAGTGTAAGTCATATGTGTATCAAGTTTGTTGTAAATTGGTCCAGGCATTCGAGAGTTATGATGTCTCCTGAAATACTCTGTGCTGCTGTCCCACCCCTAGGGGTGCTAGGGGTATCTAACGCCCACAGAGTTTGTTCCCAGATTGTAAGTCAGATGTGTACCAAGTTTGGTGTAAATTGCTCCAGGCCTTTCACAGTTATGCTGTCTGCTGACATACTCTCTGCTGCTGTCCCACCTCTAGGGGTGCTAGGGGTGTCTGACCCCCACAGTGTTTGTTTCCAGATTGAAAGTCATATGTGTACCAAGTTTGTTGTAAATTGCTGCAGGCATTACAGAGTTATGCTGTCTGCTGAAATACTCAGTGCTGCTGCCTCACCCCTAGGGGTGCCTTTCACCTAGTGTTTGTTTCCAGATTGTAAGGCATATGTGTACCAATTTGTAAGTACATTGCCCCAGCAATTCAGGAGTTATGCTGTCTCCTGATATACTCTCTGCTACTGTCTCCCCCACCCCTAGGGGTGCTAGGGATTTCTAATTGTTTTAGTTGCCTCTGTCGTGTTTTAATACGCTTGTATGTAAAATTTCACGATCTTCGCTTGTAAACTGTGGATTTGTATAGAAAGACAGAAGGACAAATTTTTGCTTTTATATAGTAGATATTTGTCATTATTTACACATTGGGATAGTATACAGTATAATCTGTCTGTATTTAAACTGTGCAATTTTGGATGATTGACAATTTCATTGAGTGCACAAACCTGAGTGTGCACAAAACACCCTAATTATCCATGGGCACTCTGTTAACACACACTCATTTTTATGTTAACTCTTAATACACATTCATTATTTAAGGGAATTAGCATAATCATATCTGGTGCTACTTCCCTTTCGTGGACTCTCACCAGTGATCCGGAGGTGTAATATCGGTGTCTGGGACACAACATTCCAATACCACCTCTTTTTAACACTGGCAGCAGACCCACCTTTTGTTTCTTCCAACTATTCATCGTATACCTTCTCCTATAAGGTGATCTCTCATCAGTGATCCAGGAGTGCCTGCATCAACAATAATCTACTATCATACCACACTGTAGATGTCCAATACCGTACGATCTTGGAAGCTAAGCAGTGTTGGACTTGGTTAGTACTTTGATGGGAGACCACCTGGGAATACCGGAGTTTAGTACAGTAACCATCAGGTCCATGACTCCATGCATAACATTGACAACACAATCATCACTAGTCTCTCCTTTCGATATTATATATTGCACATTACTATCACGGTATTAGTTTTATTCAGCAGATATCGTTATCCCATTAAGTTATAACACACAATCAATGCTAGATAGCACATGTGGCACCCCCGTGAGCTCACATTCACTGACCAATAGGTCTTTATTGCATTTATTAATCTGTAGGTTCAAGCAGCCTTGGTCCTAATATTTCAATATATGAACATTTTCTAGTTATTGCACACGACCAAAAAAAAAAAACGCAGACTGGTACGTCTTAAACATCAAATGCTATCTGTCACTTTTTTTCTGGGCACATTTAGTCTGATTTAAATCTGTCAAAACGGTTTTCCCAGGTGTTAACTGACCCATTTGGGTCTTATTAATACAGATGTATCTGTACTGGTCAGGGTGAAACCAATGTAGTACTATCTGTGTCTACAGCCTTTCAATCTACGACTTATTATGATTGACCAGAACATACTTACATTTTTAATCTCTAGGTTACTTTTTCTCAGTTTCTGAATTAAGTGTTGTCTGTTGGGTACCAATCTATTTTAAAGGAACTTAACAATAAAGGTTATGTTTTATTCTATTTCTCTTAAACTCATCATGGTATTTACCTTTTAGAATAAGAGAGTGCCCACACAAGAGTCTTCTCTCTCTCCCTTTGTACAAACGTATATTTTCCAAACAAAGCCTGTAATATGAGACTTAAGAGCTGTTTGGTTAGTAGTTTATCTCTCTCACCAAGCTTTGATAAATATCCCCTTTGATATTAAGTCACATTGTGATACTGAGTATCCCGAGGTTGGCATATGGAGCATATGGGGAGGTATGACGACATTACTCCAGCCTCCTTATTAATGTCATATACACCTATCCATGAGGATACCATTATTTCTAAATATACATGCCTTCCAATGTCTTATGAACATTAAGAATACTATAGGTTAAGTCACAGCAAACCTCTTTTTAATGGCTCATCTATATTTGAACAATAATATTTAACTTTTTGCTAAATATTAATATCCTGTTAACTGTGGATATATATATATATTTTATTCCAATAAAAGTTACGTTTTATACGACTCAATTATACCAAGAATGGAGAAACAAGGAGCTGCTGCCTAAAGCTAGGTACACACTGTCTGATTTTTTTGATCATCACAGACCTAACAAACATAATGTTATTTAGGGGGACATTTACTAAGCCGTGAAAAGAGTGGAGAAGTGAGCCAGTGGAGAAGTAGTCCATGGCAACCAATCAGCACTGAAGTAACATCTATAAATTGCATACTATAAAATGATACAGAGCTGCTGATTGGTTGATGGGGCAACTTATCCACTGGCTCACATCTCCACTCTTATCACTGCTTAGTAAATGTCCCCCTATGTTTGTTAGGTCTGTGACCATTAAGAGGTATTTTTACAAAATACTGATAATCCCTTTTTCGGATGAAAATTGTGTTACCGCTTTGTAGCCAATTTAGTAAATGGGTTTCTGCTGAGAAATCAAACATTTCTCATGCAGACCTGTCAGTATATGTCTAATACTTATGATTTATGGATGGCCGAATGGGCCAGCTGGGAGTGTAGTTATCATTATGCGGTCAAGTTAATGGGCCTATTTTTATCTGGAGGCCTGGATATGTCCTGTGTACATCATTTTTAATCTGGACCTGTGGAAAGCTATACCTCTATAAAAACTTATACAACTGTAAGAAGAGACACTATGTAGTGCATCCACTGGTAGTTATGTTCCATGAACAAGCACAATGGGTGCACATCAGTTCTTTTTAAGCTTCTCCTTCCCACATGAAGTGTTTAATCTAAACCAAGAAATAATCACAGAAATGATACCAATTAACTTGTGCGAGTGGTAATAGAAAACTCTCTACACAACACAATGGGGGTCATTCTGAGTTGTTCGCTCGCTAGCAGTTTTTACCAGCCGTGCAAACGCTAAGCCGCCGTCCTCTGGGAGTGTATCTTAGCTTAGCAGAAGTGCTAACGAAAGGATCGCAGACCGGCTGCAAAATAATTTTGTGCAGTTTCAGAGTAGCTTCAAACCTACTCAGCGCTTGCGATCACTTCAGACTGTTTAGTTCCGGATTTGTCGTCACAAACACGCCCTGCGTTCACCCAGCCACTCCTGCGTTTTTATGATCACTCCCTGAAAACGGTCAGTTGACACCCAGAAACGCCCAATTCATGTCAATCACTCTGCGGCCAGCAGTGCGACTGAAAATCTTCGCTAGAGCCTGTTTGAAACTACTTTCAACTACTGGTGGAACCCTACACACAGCTGCAGCTCCAACCCAATACTGTCTTTAGGGAGTATGCACTGCTATGGAGGAACAGACCTAAATAAAAAGCATGGGAATCAGCAGGGTTCAAAATGCTGGTTAAAGAGCAGAGTAATTTCCTTACATAATAAAGACATTGATCGTTTCTTCAAGACAGTGGGGTATATCCTATTAGCAGCAGTACTTTACCACTAATAGAATCGCCGGGGGCTATCCTATTGCCCTGAGGCCGGCAATCATCAGGTACTATGGTAAGCATAATCCCCGATAAGCAGCCGCTGGAGCCACTATAAACACATAAGATCGGGGCTCATCCCCAATACCACGTGCTTTAATGCGATCGCTGGTCGAATTTCGGCCATGAATCACATTTTTAAACGCCTGAAATTGCATTGGGGCTAATTGAATATCGCCCATTAATTGATTACATAAGAGTTCATCCCTTTTGCAATAATACATGTAAATAAAACTTGGTACAAGTAACTGTCTTGTATAAATGAAATTTAATTAATGGATCTTAAAGTAAATATACCTGTCTGTGACAAGTCCCACAGTTGGTAAAAGAATTTTCAATACAGAGCTTCATTATTAAAAGGACAGTTAACTCAAATAAAAGAAAAGGTTATCAACATTAACAAAGAAAGTAAAGGCTACAGGAAACATAAATATTCCCCTGCACACAGCACCTCAACTTGCCCCCCTTGTGGCTCCATCTCTGCCCGGGCTCGTGGATTTTTTACATGTTGCCCTCTGGGATTGCAAACACAAATCAGCAAGTACAAGGTACCATCAAAAATGTGGCATATAGCTGCACTTACTTGCAGCTACTTGAATTTACCCCATTCACTCTCATTAGTGAGGCTTATGGCAACAGAAGAAAGCATCCACTAAACTTGGGAAATGTATATTCCTGCACCCAAAACATACAGGAAAAGCTACATTGGAGTGATCGTCAGAAATAAACATTAACGTTCAGGAGTGGCTCAGCCAAAAGTCCAAACCTCAATTAAATGGGAAACGGTCACTGTGGTCGACAGTCATTAGGTCGACATGGGTTTCGAATATTTTTTTTATACTTTTTCATACTTTACGATCCACGTGGACTAAAATTGGGAAAGGTAACCTGCGCCGAGCGCAGCGGTAGCAGAGCGAGGCATCTTGACCGAAGCATGGCGAGCGGACACGGTGCACTAATGGGGGTTCCCCATCACTTTACAAACAAAACGACACCAAAAACAATCAAAAAACTCATGTCGACCTTTTTCCATGTCGACCTATTGACCATGTTGACCTAGTATAAAGATGGGTCCATGTATATCTTGATCTTTAATAGGATTAACTGAGACTGGCCAGTCGGACTTAATCCCCTGCTGTATTGTTCTCTGTATTGTTTTGCAGCTGAGAACAATAAATTAAGGGTTTACGTTAATAAACCATGTTGTGCCTAGGCGCAGCAAACTAGCCAAGATAACCGTGGACCCATCTGTATGTCGACCTATTGATCATGTCGACCTAATGACCCATACCCAATTAAATTGAGAATCTGGAAAATGTGTTGATTGAATCAATGCTCCCTACTGTAGAACTTCATGGAAAAAAAGAAATAGTACAAAGAAGAATAGCAGTGCCCAGATGTGCAAAGCATTATTATTCCTTTCTTTCTATTACAGAACATCTTGTGAATAAATGCATCTTAATTACATGATTTATGAAAATAACATGTCAAAATGGCAAAAAGTAGTTTAATACTTTTTATGGCCACTATGTAAATAAAACATACATGGATAAATGATTTCAGGCCTACCTTTTTCCACACAAAACATATGTGCATGGCACTACAAGATCTGAAATCAAACAGGCACTTAAAAAACACCTAAACACACATCACCACAACAGAAAAGAGAAATTTATTACCTACCGGTAATTTCTTTTACCATCCCAGTATCTCCTACGGACTAGGAGAAGAGTTACCATGGGGTATACATGGGGTCCATTGGAGCCATGGCACTTTATAAATTCTTCAGTGTGCTGGCTCCTCCCCTCTATGCTCCTCCTGCAGACTCAGTCTAGGAAAACTGTGCCCGAGGAGACGGACATACTTTGAGAAGAGGAAAACTGATAAGAAAAATTAGTGAGATACGAATCAGCACACAACATAACAAGAGAATAGCAGCGCAATCAAGGGCGTAGCTACCATAGGTGCAGGCAGTGCAGCTGCTATGGGGCCCAGAGCTGAGAGGGGCCCACTTTCCCTGTCAAGTTGCATGTGATATAGGGGCCCTTACAAACTTTTGACTTGGGACGTACAATACATCTAGTTATGCCCCTGGACCTGCTCATTGTAATGTGTTATAACATGAACTGGGGTGCATTATAATGTTACCTAATATGAACTGGGGCACTGTAATGTGGCACAATATGAAGTGGAGGCACTATAGTGTGGCATAATATGAACGGGGGGCACTGTAATGTGACATAATATGAACTGGGGACACTGTCATAAAGTGAATTGGGGGTACTGTGTCATATATTGTGTACTGGGACAGCCCTACAGTGCGACATAATGGAACTAGGGCACTATTATGGAGCATAAAATTAATAATTGCCACAGAGAGGCGTCTCTCTAGACTCAATGGGACAGGGGGACCTTTAAAATGTTGCTATGGGGCCCATAAAGTTCTGGCTACGCCCCTGAGCGCAATCCACAACTTGAAACTAGGAACAGCAACAGCAGACCCAAACTGGAAGCACACAAGAACAACTTTTGCAGGAAAAGTCGAAGCACAGAGGCGGGCGCCCAGTTTCCTCTACGGACTAGGAGAAAATAAATTACAGGTAGGTATTAAATTCCTATTTTCTCTCACGTCCTAGGGGATACTAGGTTGGTAAGAGTTACCATGGGGATGTCCCAAAGCTCCCAGAATGGGTGGCAGAGTGCTGAGATCCCTGCAAAACCGAACAACCAAACCGAAGGTCCTCAGTAGCCAAGGTATCGAACCTGTAAAACTTTACACAAGTGTTCAAACCAGACCAAGTAGCAGCCCGGCATTACTGCAAAGTCGAGACACCACGGGCAGCCGCCCAGGAAGAACCTATCGACCTTGTGGAGTGGGCCTCAACAGAACTCGGCAGCAACAAGGCTGCCAAAGAGTAAGCCTGTTGGACAGTCATCCGGATCCAACGAGCAATTGACTGTTTTGAAGCAAGACAGACAATTGTTGTAGAGAACAAACAAGGAACCCGATTTCCAGTGACAAGCAGTTCTCTTGACATACACCTTCAAAGCCCGGACAACATCCAAGGATTTTGAGGAAACTGACGTGTCAGACAACACAGGAACCACTTTCGGCTGGTTGATGTGAAATGCCGACACAACATTAGGCAGAAACTGCGGGGGAGTCCTGAGCTCCGCTCTATGCTCGTGAAACACCAGATAAGGGCTTTTACAGGATAAGGCTCCCAATTCCGAGACACGCCTCACTGAGGCCAAGGCCAACAACATGACAGTCTTCCAAGTCAAGTATTTTATGTCCACCCGGTGTAATGGTTCAAGCCATTCAGATTGGAGAAAAGTCAGGAACAAATTGAGATCTCATGGTGCCGTGGGAGGTATAAAGGGTGGCTGAATCCGAAGAACACCTGTCAAGAACGTCTGGACTTCCGGGAGAAGAAAAAAGACAGAGCTGAGATCTGAACCTTAATGGATCCTAAATGAAGGTCCATATCCACACCGGCTTGCAGGAAGAGCAATAACCTGCTCAGATGAAAGTCTGCAGTGGAGTACTGTCGGCTCTCACACCAGGAGACATACTTCTTCCAGATGCAGTGGTAAAGCTTAGATGTGACCACCTTCCTAGCCTGGATCAGTGTCGAGATAATCTTGGTGGGAAGTCCTTTTTGGGCTAAGATCTCCCTTTCAACCACTCTGCCGTCAAACGTAGCCGCGGTAAGCCTGGACAGACGAACAGACCTTGCAGAAGAAGGTCCTTTTAAAATGGCAGAGGCTCTTCGAGGGACATGGCCAGGAGGTCCGCATACCAGGCCCAGCAAGACCAATCCGGGGCAATCATAATTGCCTGAACGTTTTCCCTTTTTAGTCTTTTTAGGACCCTGGGAATGAGAGGAATTGGAGGGAACAGATAGATGAACTGGTAAATCCACAGCGCCGTCAGAGCGTCCACCGTTGCAGTTTGTGGATCCCTTGTCCTGGAGCAGTATCGACGGAGCTTCTTGTTGAGTCGAGAAGCCATCATGTCCATCAGCGGGCAGCCCCACCGTTGTACCAACAGCTGAAGGCTCCCGCGGGTGCAGGTCGTGCCTGCTGAGGAAGTCTGCTTCCCAGTTGTCCACTCCCGGAATGAAGACGGCCGGCATGAGCAGTATTCTGAACACCTCTCGCATTGCGGCTCTGCTATTTGTTCCTCCTTCCTTGTTTATGTACGCTACCACCGTGGCGTTGTCTGACTGGTCCTGTATGGCCTGATGTTGGAGGAGAGAAGCAGCTTGAGGAAGGGCATTGTAAATCGCCGAGTTCCAGAATGTTTATCATAAGAGAGGCCTCTTCAGGTGACCACCAGCCCTGAAACTGAGCCCCCTGGGTGACAGCACCCCAACCGCGGAGGCTCGCATCCGTTGTCAATAGAACCCAAGCCTGAGTTCCGAAGTGTCGACCCTCTACCAGGTGGGGGATCTGTAACCACCATAACAGGGAAATACTTACTTTTGGTGACACGGATATCCGCTGGTGAATGCGCAGGTGTGAGCTGGTCCACTTGTTCAGCAGAACCAGCTGGAAAGGACGGGCATGGAACTGGAAGTGATCTTCCTTTAGTGCAAACCTGAGGTAAGCCTCATGAGGTGGCCATATTGGGAAGTGAAGGTACGCATCCTTGATATCCAGGGATACCAGGAATCCCCCCTCTCCCAGGCCTGAAATCCCTGCTCTGAGGGATTCCATCCTGAACTTAAATACCCTTAGGTATGGATTCAGAGATTTGAGGTTCAAAATTGGTTGGGCCAAACAGTCCGGCTTCGGTACCATGAACAGGCTTGAATAAAAGCCCTTGTTTCTGAGTAGAGAGGGAACTGGAACAATGACCTGCATTTGTTGCAGTCATTGGATGGCCTCTAGCAAGGTAACCCTAGACACAGGTGAAGCTGGTAAGCCAGACCTGAAGAATCTGGGAGAAGAGAACTGTTGAAACTCCAACCGGTATCCAACAAGGTCTCTAAACCAAGGATCCCGGCAGGATTCCGCCCAAACATGGCTGAAATATTTGAGGCGAGCACCCACCTGAACTTCCCCCTGAAGCTGGGGCCACCATCACGCAGAGGGCTTGGTAGAGGCAGAGCCTGAACTCTGTTCCAGAAAATGAGGCTGCTGGCCGGAGCACTCTACCTCGGTTTCCTCGAGCTGCGTTGGAAGCACCTCTGCCTCTGCCCCTAAATATGGCCACACGAAAGGACTGCAGAGAGGGCGGGATAGGCACGTCTGGCTGGAGAAGCTGCTGACAGCAGATAGGTGGATTTACCGGCAGTTGCTTGTGAAATCCACTAGTTCAGTTCCTCACAAAACAAAGCCTCCCCCGTGAAAGGAAGGTTTTCTACACCCTTTTTGGAATCGGCGTCCACCATCTACGGTCACAACCACAGAGCCCTGCGCGCCAACACAGCCATAGCAGTAGAGCGTGAGTTGATAATGCCAATCTCCTTAATTGCCTAATGTAGTTAGCCGAATCCTGAATATGTTGCAGGAGTGTCCGTAGCTCATCCTGAGGCACGGTATCAAAACCCTCTATTATGTTACCAGACCATTTAACAATGTGATCCAAACACAAACAATGGTGGGTCTCTGTGCTACACCCACTGCAGTGTAAATGGATTTGAGCGTAGTCTCAATCTTACGATCAGCAGGGTCTTTTAAGGAGATAGCACCAGATACAGGCAGCACAATCTTACATGACAGCCTGGACACCCAGGTATCCACAGTTGGAGGATTTTCCCAAACCTTTCTATCCTCAGTGGGGAAAGATAAGGCATTTAGTAACCGCTTAGGGGTTTGAAATTTCTTGTCAGGATTAACCCAGAGACAGGAAAAGTGGCAGTAGACTTTTGTTTTATATTAACAAATGACTCCTCTTCAGGTTCTGCCTCTTAATCAGCAATATTCATGACCTCCCTAATAGAATATATAAGGGCTTCCACACCCTGAGACAGAGTACTGTCTCCTTTATCCATCTCAACTACCCCTTCCTCCAAATATGGCATCTCATTATCAGAGTCAAACTGGAGCACATGGGGCATTGTGCATTTCTGAGATACCAGCAGAGGGGGCTGAGAGGCAGATCAGAAGTGTGAGTCAGCAGAAAATCATCCATATATTTCTTAAACACTTGCCTTTCCTGCCTGGAAATAGCCAGTTCAGAATATATGTTAGACATCATCCCTTTTATTGAATCCAACCATCCTGGCTCTTGTGTGCTGCTTCACTGTAAAGAGAGAATGCACTGAATACACAGCAGAGACCCCCCTGGAGTGGGGGAAAACTTTGCGGAACAAGACTGACAAATAACTTTAGCAGTGAAATATACACAGTAACCTAGTGTACAGTCTGTATAGAGAAAAACAGAAAGGGAGAGAACCGGCACACCGTTGCCCTTATCAGCGAAAGCAGTGCTTTGCTGGGCAGAAAACTAGAGCCTTAATAAGGTTTCTAGTATAATATATAGTAATATACATACATACATACAGTCACTGGAAAGGGCACTCTGGGATATCAGGTGAAGCTGCCGGGGTGCCTTCCAAATCAATGATATACAAATGCAGGTGTCCATCCTTGGAGAAAGGAACAGGCGGCACTCCTCCGGACTTTTTCAAGAAAGCTGCTGCTTTTAATAGAACGACGTTTCAAGGCCCATTGGCCTTTTTGTCAGGTGCAATAAAGGTGACAAACAATAAACATACCTTATATATAAGGGGACTGTGAGTCCAACAGTGTGTCTCTCCCGCCTCTCCGTGGGTGGCGCCAATACCGTGACGTCATCGGCACACGGATCGTGAAGCAGGGCAGCTGGGCGTAATGCATGCTGGGTCCATAACTAGGGACACCAGCGGCCGGTTGTTAGGGGAGGCGTGACGTTACCAACTACCAACCCGGCATGCACTCTCTGCTCCTGGCAGCGTCACGCCTCCCCTAACAACCTTATATATAAGGTATGTTTATTGTTTGTCACCTTTATTGCACCTGATGAAAAGGCCCATGGGCCTTGAAACGTCGTTCTATTAAAAGGAACAGATCTCTTGAAAAAGTCCGGAGAAGTGCTGCCTGTTCCTTTCTCCAAGGGGGAAAAACCTGCATTTGTATATTATATACAGGTTGAGTATCCCATATACAAATATTCTGAAATACAGAATATTCCGAAATACAGAATTTTTTGAGTGAGACTGAAATAGTGAAACCTTTGTTTTCTGATGGCTCAATGTACACAAACTTTGTTTAATACACAAAGTTATTAAAAATATTGTATTAAATGACCTTCAGGCTGTGTGTATAGGGTGTATATGAAACATACATAAATTGTGTGACTGTACACACACATTGTTTAATGCACAAAGTTATTACAAATATTGGCTAAAATTACCTTCAGGCTGTGTGTATGAGGTGTATATGAAACATAATTGCATTCTGTGCTTAGACTTGGGTCCATCACCATGATATCTCATTATGGGATGCAATTATTCCAAAATACGGAAAAATCCGATATCCAAAATACTTCTAGTCCCAAGCATTTTGGATAAGGTATACTCAACCTGTATATATATATATATATATATATATATATATATATATATATATGTTTATTAGCAGTTTCTTATATAGCGCAGCATATTCCGTTGCGCTTTACAATTAGAACAACAATTATAGAACAAAACTGGGCAAAGACAGACAGACAGAGATAGGAAGGCCCTGCTCGCAAGCTTACAATCTATAGGGAAATAGGCATTGATACACAAGGATAGATGCTACCCGTCACATAATGGTTCCCCAGGTTGCTAGGTTCTTAATGGGGTGTATATGATATGATCACCCAGCAATGTTGGAAGACAAAATGTAAGTTTATGTGGACTGTACAGAGGGGATGTAACGTGATAGGGAAGCTGTGATGGTTATGTGTGTGGGTCTGAAATTTGGTAGGCTTGTCTGAAGAGATGAGTTTTCAGAGAACGTTTAAAGGTTTGGAGACTAGAGGAGAGTCTTATTGTGCGTGGGAGTGCATTCCACAGAGTGGGTGAAGCCCGGGTAAAGTCCTGTAATTTTGAGTGGGAACAGGTAATACATGTGGATGAGAGACGCAGATCTTGTGCAGAGCGGAGAGGTCTGGTAGGGAGATATTTTGAGATGAGTGAGGAGATGTATGATGGTGCAGTTTGGTTAATAGCCTTGTATGTATGTAAAAGTATTTTATATTTGACATGGTAGAATACCGGTAACCAATGGAGGGACTGACAGAGCGGATCAGCAGATGAAGAACGTCTGGCGAGGAAGATTAGCCTCGCAGCTGCATTTAAAATGGATTGAAGTGGTGATAGCCTATGTTTGGGAAGACCAGTAAGGAGACTATTACAATAATCAATGCGGGAGTATATTATAATAAGAATTTACTTACCGATAATTCTATTTCTCGGAGTCCGTAGTGGATGCTGGGGTTCCTGAAAGGACCATGGGGAATAGCGGCTCCGCAGGAGACAGGGCACAAAAAGTAAAGCTTTAGGATCAGGTGGTGTGCACTGGCTCCTCCCCCTATGACCCTCCTCCAAGCCTCAGTTAGGATACTGTGCCCGGACGAGCGTACACAATAAGGAAGGATTTTGAATCCCGGGTAAGACTCATACCAGCCACACCAATCACACTGTACAACCTGTGATCTGAACCCAGTTAACAGTATGATAACAGCGGAGCCTCTGAAAAGATGGCTCACAACAATAATAACCCGATTTTTGTAACTATGTACAAGTATTGCAGATAATCCGCACTTGGGATGGGCGCCCAGCATCCACTACGGACTCCGAGAAATAGAATTATCGGTAAGTAAATTCTTATTTTCTCTATCGTCCTAGTGGATGCTGGGGTTCCTGAAAGGACCATGGGGATTATACCAAAGCTCCCAAACGGGCGGGAGAGTGCGGATGACTCTGCAGCACCGAATGAGAGAACTCCAGGTCCTCCTCAGCCAGGGTATCAAATTTGTAGAATTTAGCAAACGTGTTTGCCCCTGACCAAGTAGCTGCTCGGCAAAGTTGTAAAGCCGAGACCCCTCGGGCAGCCGCCCAAGATGAGCCCACTTTCCTTGTGGAATGGGCTTTTACTGATTTTGGCTGTGGCAATCCTGCCACAGAATGTGCAAGCTGAATTGTACTACAAATCCAACGAGCAATCGTCTGCTTAGAAGCAGGAGCACCCAGCTTGTTGGGTGCATACAGGATAAACAGCGAGTCAGATTTTCTGACTCCAGCCGTCCTGGAAACATATATTTTCAAGGCCCTGACAACGTCAAGCAACTTAGAGTCCTCTAAGTCCCTGGTAGCCGCAGGTACCACAATAGGTTGGTTCATGTGAAATGCAGAAACCACCTTAGGTAGAAATTGAGGACGAGTCCTCAATTCCGCCCTGTCAGAATGAAAAATTAAGTAAGGGCTTTTATATGATAAAGCCGCCAATTCTGACACACGCCTGGCTGAAGCCAAGGCTAACAGCATCGACACCTTCCATGTGAGATATTTTAAGTCCACAGTGGAAAGTGGTTCAAACCAATGTGACTTTAGAAAACTCAACACCACATTGAGATCCCAAGGTGCCACTGGAGGCACAAAAGGAGGCTGTATGTGCAGGACCCCTTTTACAAATGTCTGAACTTCAGGTACTGAAGCCAGTTCTTTCTGGAAGAAAATCGACAGGGCCGAAATTTGAACCTTAAATGGACCCTAATTTTAGGCCCATAGACAGTCCTGTTTGCAGGAAATGAAGGAAACGACCCAGTTGAAATTCCTCTGTAGGGGCCTTCTTGGCCTCACACCACGCAACATATTTACGCCAAATGCGGTGATAATGTTTTGCGGTTACGTCCTTCCTGGCTTTGACCAGAGTAGGGATGACTTCTTCTGGAATGCCTTTTTCCCTCAGGATCCGGCGTTCAACCGCCATACCGTCAAACGCAGCCGCGGTAAGTCTTGGAACAGACAAGGCTCCTGCAGTAGCAGGTCCTTTCTTAGAGGTAGAGGCCACGGTTCGTCCGTGAGCATCTCTTGAAGTTCCGGGTACCAAGTCCGTCTTGGTCAATCCGGAACCACGAGTATAGTTCTTACTCCTCTCCTTCTTATGATTCTCAGTACTTTTGGTATGAGAGGCAGAGGAGGGAACACATACACTGACTGGTACACCCACGGCGTTACCAGAGCGTCCACTGCTATTGCCTGAGGGTCCCTTGACCTGGCGCAATATCTGTCCAGTTTTTTGTTGAGGCGGGACGCCATCATGTCCACCTTTGGTTTTTCCCAACGGTTTACAATCAGGTGGAAGACTTCTGGGTGAAGTCCCCACTCTCCCGGGTGAAGGTCGTGTCTGCTGAGGAAGTCTGCTTCCCAGTTGTCCACTCCCGGAATGAATACTGCTGACAGTGCTATCACATGATTTTCCGCCCAGCGAAGAATCCTTGCAGCTTCTGCCATTGCCCTCCTGCTTCTCGTGCCGCCCTGTCTGTTTACGTGGGCGACTGACGTGATGTTGTCCGATTGGATCAACACCGCCTGACCCTGAAGCAGAGGTTTTGCTTGACTTAGGGCATTGTAAATGGCCCTTAGTTCCAGAATGTTTATATGAAGAGACGTTTCCAGGCTTGACCACAGGCCCTGGAAATTCCTTCCCTGTGTGACTGCTCCCCAGCCTCTCAGGCTGGCATCCGTGGTTACCAGGATCCAATCCTGAATGCCAAATCTGCGGCCCTCTAGTAGATGAGCACTCTGCAGCCACCACAGGAGAGACACCCTTGTCCTTGGCGACAGGGTTATCCGCTGATGCATCTGCAGATGCGATCCGGACCATTTGTCCAGTAGATCCCACTGAAATGTTCTTGCATGGAATCTTCCGAATGGAATCGCTTCGTAAGAAGCCACCATTTTCCCCAGGACCCTCGTGCACTGATGCACTGAGACCTGTCCTGGTTTTAGGAGGTTCCTGACTAGCTCGGATAACTCCCTGGCCTTCTCCTCCGGGAGAAACACCTTCTTCTGGACTGTGTCCAGAATCATTCCTAGGAACAGTAGACGTGTCGTTGGAATCAGCTGCGATTTTGGAATATTTAGAATCCACCCGTGCTGACGTAACACTACCTGAGATAGTGCTACTCCGACTTCTAACTGTTCCCTGGATCTTGCCCTTATCAGGAGATCGTCCAAGTAAGGGATAATTAAAATGTCTTTTTCTTCTTAGAAGAATCATCATTTCGGCCATTACCTTGGTAAAGACCCGAGGTGCCGTGGACAATCCAAACGGCAGCGTCTGAAACTGATAATGACAGTTTTGTACTACAAACCTGAGGTACCCTTGGTGAGAAGGGTATATCGGGACGTGGAGATAAGCATCCTTGATGTCCAGAGACACCATATAGTCCCCTTCTTCCAGGTTTGCTATCACTGCTCTGAGTGACTCCATCTTGAATTTGAACCTTTTTATGTAAGTGTTCAAGGATTTCAGATTTAAAATTGGTCTCACCGAGCCGTCCGGCTTCGGTACCACAAACAGCGTGGAATAATACCCCTTTCCTTGTTGCAGGAGGGGTACCTTGATTATCACCTGCTGGGAATACAGCTTGTGAATGGCTGCCAAAACTGCCTCCCTGTCGGAGGGAGACTTTGGTAAAGCAGACTTCAGGAAACGACGAGGGGGAAACGCCTCGAATTCCAGTTTGTACCCCTGCGATACTACCTGTAGAATCCAGGGATCCACTTGCGAGTGAGCCCACTGCGCGTTGAAATTCTTGAGACGGGCCCCCACCATATCTGAGTCTGCTTGTAAAGCCCCAGCGTCATGCTGAAGACTTGGCAGAAGCAGGGGAGGGCTTCTGCTCCTGTGAAGCGGCTGCATGGTGCAGTCTTTTTCCTCTTCCTCTGCCCCGGGGCAGAAAAGAGTGGCCTTTTGCTCGCTTGTACTTATGGGAACGAAAGGACTGAGTTTGAAAAGACGGTGTCTTTTTCTGCTGATGTGGAGTGACCTGGGGTAAAAAGGTGGATTTTCCAGCCGTTGCCGTGGCCACCAGGTCCGATAGACCAGCCCCAAATAACTCCTCCCCTTTATACGGCAATACTTCCATGTGCCGTTTGGAATCCGCATCCCCTGACCACTGTCGCGTCCATAACGCTCTTCTGGCAGAGATGGACATAGCACTTATTCTTGATGCCAGGGTGCAAATATCCCTCTGTGCATCACGCATATATAGTAGTGCATCCTTTAAATGTTCTATAGTTAACAAAATATTGTCCCTATCCAGGGTATCAATATTCTCGGTCAGGGAATCCGACCATGCGACTCCAGCACTGCACATCCAGGCTGAGGCGATTGCTGGTCGCAGTATAACACCAGTATGTGTGTATATACTTTTTAGGATATTTTCCAGCCTTCTATCAGCTGGTTCTTTGAGGGTAGCCGTATCAGGAGACGGTAACGCTACTTGTTTTGATAAACGTGTGAGCGCCTTATCTACCCTAGGGGGTGTTTCCCAACGCGCCCTAACCTCTGGCGGGAAAGGATATAATGCTAATAATTTTTTAGAAATTAGCTGTTTTTTATCGGGGGAAACCCACGCTTTTTCACACACCTCATTTATTTCCTCTGACTCAGGAAAAAAATAAGATTTTACTTACCGATAAATCTATTTCTCGGAGTCCGTAGTGGATGCTGGGGTTCCTGAAAGGACCATGGGGAATAGCGGCTCCGCAGGAGACAGGGCACAAAAAGTAAAGCTTTTCCAGATCAGGTGGTGTGCACTGGCTCCTCCCCCTATGACCCTCCTCCAGACTCCAGTTAGGTACTGTGCCCGGACGAGCGTACACAATAAGGGAGGATTTTGAATCCCGGGTAAGACTCATACCAGCCACACCAATCACACCGTACAACTTGTGATCTAAACCCAGTTAACAGTATGATAACAGCGGAGCCTCTGAAAGATGGCTTCCTTCAACAATAACCCGAATTAGTTAACAATAACTATGTACAATTATTGCAGATAATCCGCACTTGGGATGGGCGCCCAGCATCCACTACGGACTCCGAGAAATAGTTTTATCGGTAAGTAAAATCTTATTTTCTCTATCGTCCTAGTGGATGCTGGGGTTCCTGAAAGGACCATGGGGATTATACCAAAGCTCCCAAACGGGCGGGAGAGTGCGGATGACTCTGCAGCACCGAATGAGAGAACTCCAGGTCCTCCTTAGCCAGAATATCAAATTTGTAAAATTTTACAAACGTGTTCTCCCCTGACCACGTAGCTGCTCGGCAAAGTTGTAATGCCGAGACCCCTCGGGCAGCCGCCCAAGATGAGCCCACCTTCCTTGTGGAGTGGGCCTTTACAGATTTAGGCTGTGGCAGGCCTGCCACAGAATGTGCAAGTTGGATTGTGCTACAGATCCAACGAGCAATCGTCTGCTTAGACGCAGGAGCACCCATCTTGTTGGGTGCATACAATATAAACAACGAGTCAGATTTTCTGACTCCAGCTGTCCTTGCAATATATATTTTTAATGCTCTGACAACGTCCAGTAACTTGGAGTCCTCCAAGTCACTTGTAGCCGCAGGCACTACAATAGGCTGGTTCAGATGAAATGCTGACACCACCTTAGGGAGAAAATGCGGACGAGTCCGCAGTTCTGCCCTGTCCGAATGGAAAATCAGATATGGGCTTTTGTAAGATAAAGCTGCCAGTTCTGACACTCTCCTGGCCGAAGCCAGGGCTAGAAGCATGGTCACTTTCCATGTGAGATATTTCAAATCCACCTTCTTTAGTGGTTCAAACCAATGAGATTTTAGAAAGTCCAAAACCACATTGAGATCCCACGGTGCCACTGGAGGCACCACAGGAGGCTGTATATGTAGCACTCCCTTAACAAAGGTCTGGACTTCAGGGACTGAAGCCAATTCTTTTTGAAAGAAAATCGACAGGGCCGAAATTTGAACCTTAATAGATCCCAATTTGAGACCCATAGACAATCCTGATTGCAGGAAATGTAGGAATCGACCCAGTTGAAATTCCTCCGTCGGAGCACTCCGATCTTCGCACCACGCAACATATTTTCGCCAAATTCGGTGATAATGTTGCACGGTTACTTCCTTCCTTGCTTTAATCAAAGTAGGAATGACTTCTTCCGGCATGCCTTTTTCCTTTAGGATCCGGCGTTCAACCGCCATGCCGTCAAACGCAGCCGCGGTAAGTCTTGAAACAGACAGGGACCCTGCTGAAGCAAGTCCCTCCTTAGAGGTAGAGGCCACGGATCTTCCGTGATCATCTCTTGAAGTTCCGGGTACCAAGTCCTTCTTGGCCAATCCGGAACCACTAGTATCGTCCTTACGCCTCTTTGCCGTATAATTCTCAATACTTTTGGTATGAGAGGCAGAGGAGGAAACACATACACCGACTGGTACACCCAAGGCGTTACCAGCGCGTCCACAGCTATTGCCTGCGGATCTCTTGACCTGGCGCAATACCTGTCCAGTTTTTTTGTTGAGGCGAGACGCCATCATGTCCACCATTGGTCTTTCCCAACGGGTTACCAGCAAGTGGAAGACTTCTGGATGAAGTCCCCACTCTCCCGGGTGAAGATCGTGTCTGCTGAGGAAGTCTGCTTCCCAGTTGTCCACTCCCGGGATGAACACTGCTGACAGTGCTATCACATGATTCTCTGCCCAGCGAAGAATCCTTGCAGCTTCTGCCATTGCACTCCTGCTTCTTGTGCCGCCCTGTCTGTTCACATGGGCGACTGCCGTGATGTTGTCCGACTGGATCAACACCGGTTTTCCCTGAAGCAGAGGTTCTGCCTGGCTTAGAGCATTGTATATTGCTCTTAGTTCCAGAATGTTTATGTGAAGAGACGTTTCCAGGCTCGTCCATACTCCCTGGAAGTTTCTTCCTTGTGTGACTGCTCCCCAGCCTCTCAGGCTGGCGTCCGTGGTCACCAGGATCCAATCCTGTATGCCGAATCTGCGGCCCTCCAATAGATGAGCACTCTGCAACCACCACAGAAGAGACACCCTTGTCCTTGGAGACAGGGTTATCCGCAGGTGCATCTGAAGATGCGACCCTGACCATTTGTCCAACAGATCCCTTTGGAAAATTCTTGCGTGGAATCTGCCGAATGGAATTGCTTCGTAAGAAGCCACCATTTTTCCCAGGACTCTTGTGCATTGATGTACAGACACCTTTCCTGGTTTTAGGAGGTTCCTGACAAGCTCGGATAACTCCTTGGCTTTTTCCTCCGGGAGAAAAACCTTTTTCTGAACCGTGTCCAGAATCATCCCTAGGAACAGCAGACGAGTTGTCGGCATTAACTGGGATTTTGGAATATTCAGAATCCACCCGTGCTGTTTTAGCACTTCTTGCGACAGTGCTAATCCCATCTCTAGCTGTTCTCTGGACCTTGCCCTTATTAGGAGATCGTCCAAGTATGGGATAATTAATATGCCTTTTCTTCGAAGAAGAATCATCATCTCGGCCATTACCTTTGTAAAGACCCGAGGTGCCGTGGACAATCCGAACGGCAGCGTCTGAAACTGATAGTGACAGTTTTGTACAACGAACCTGAGGTACCCCTGGTGTGAGGGGTAAATTGGAACGTGGAGATACGCATCCTTGATGTCCAAGGATACCATAAAGTCCCCCTCTTCCAGGTTCGCTATCACTGCTCTGAGTGACTCCATCTTGAACTTGAACTTCTTTATGTACAGGTTCAAGGACTTCAGATTTAGAATAGGCCTTACCGAGCCATCCGGCTTCGGTACCACAAAAAGAGTGGAATAATACCCCTTCCCTTGTTGTAGAAGAGGTACCTTGACTATCACCTGCTGAGAGTACAGCTTGTGAATGGCTTCCAAAACCGTCTCCCTTTCGGAGGGGGACGTTGGTAAAGCAGACTTCAGGAAACGGCGAGGTGGATCTGTCTCTAATTCCAACCTGTACCCCTGAGATATTATCTGCAGGATCCAGGGATCTACCTGCGAGTGAGCCCACTGCGCGCTGTAATTTTTGAGACGACCACCCACCGTCCCCGAGTCCGCTTGAGAAGCCCCAGCGTCATGCTGAGGCTTTTGTAGAAGCCGGGGAAGGCTTCTGTTCCTGGGAAGGAGCTGCCTGTTGCTGTCTCTTCCCTCGACCTCTGCCTCGTGGCAGATATGAATAGCCCTTTGCTCTCTTATTTTTAAAGGAACGAAAGGGCTGCGGTTGAAAAGTCGGTGCCTTTTTCTGTTGGGGAGTGACTTGAGGTAGAAAGGTGGATTTCCCGGCTGTAGCCGTGGCCACCAAATCCGATAGACCGACTCCAAATAACTCCTCCCCTTTATACGGCAAAACTTCCATATGTCGTTTTGAATCCGCATCGCCTGTCCACTGTCGCGTCCATAAAGCTCTTCTGGCCGAAATGGACATAGCACTTACCCGTGATGCCAGTGTGCAGATATCCCTCTGTGCATCACGCATATAAAGAAATGCATCCTTTATTTGTTCTAACGACAGTAAAATATTGTCCCTGTCCAGGGTATCAATATTTTCAATCAGGGACTCTGACCAAACTACCCCAGCACTGCACATCCAGGCAGTCGCTATAGCTGGTCGTAGTATAACACCTGCATGTGTGTATATACTTTTTTGGATATTTTCCATCCTCCTATCTGATGGATCTTTAAGTGCGGCCGTCTCAGGAGAGGGTAACGCCACTTGTTTAGATAAGCGTGTTAGCGCCTTGTCCACCCTAGGAGGTGTTTCCCAGCGCTCCCTAACCTCTGGCGGGAAAGGGTATAATGCCAATAATTTCTTTGAAATTATCAGCTTTTTATCAGGGGCAACCCACGCTTCATTACACACGTCATTTAATTCTTCTGATTCAGGAAAAACTATAGGTAGTTTTTTCACACCCCACATAATACCCTGTTTAGTGGTACCTGTAGTATCAGCTAAATGTAACGCCTCCTTCATTGCCAAAATCATATAACGTGTGGCCCTACTGGAAAATACGGTTGATTCGTCACCGTCACCACTGGAGTCAGTGCCTGTGTCTGGGTCTGTGTCGACCGACTGAGGCAAAGGGCGTTTCACAGCCCCTGACGGTGTTTGAGTCGCCTGGACAGGCACTAATTGATTGTCCGGCCGTCTCATGTCGTCAAACGACTGCTTTAGCGTGTTGACACTATCCCGTAGTTCCATAAATAAAGGCATCCATTCTGGTGTCGACTCCCTAGGGGGTGACATCCTCATATTTGGCAATTGCTCCGCCTCCACACCAATATCGTCCTCATACATGTCGACACACACGTACCGACACACAGCAGACACACAGGGAATGCTCCTAACGAAGACAGGACCCACTAGCCCTTTGGGGAGACAGAGGGAGAGTTTGCCAGCACACACCAAAAGCGCTATATATAACAGGGATAGCCTTATAATAAGTGCTCCCTTATAGCTGCTTTATATATATCAAAATATCGCCATAAATTTGCCCCCCCTCTCTGTTTTACCCTGTTTCTGTAGTGCAGTGCAGGGGAGAGACCTGGGAGCCGTCCTGACCAGCGGAGCTGTGAGAGGAAATGGCGCCGTGTGCTGAGGAGATAGGCCCCGCCCCTTTTCCGGCGGGCTCGTCTCCCGCTATTTAGTGAATCCAGGCAGGGGTTAAATATCTCCATATAGCCTCTGGGGGCTATATGTGAGGTATTTTTAGCCTTTATATAGGTTACATTTGCCTCCCAGGGCGCCCCCCCCCAGCGCCCTGCACCCTCAGTGACTGCGTGTGAAGTGTGCTGAGAGGAAAATGGCGCACAGCTGCAGTGCTGTGCGCTACCTTTAGAAGACTGCAGGAGTCTTCAGCCGCCGATTCTGGACCTCTTCTGACTTCAGCATCTGCAAGGGGGCCGGTGGCGCGGCTCCGGTGACCATCCAGGCTGTACCTGTGATCGTCCCTCTGGAACTGATGTCCAGTAGCCAAGAAGCCAATCCATCCTGCACGCAGGTGAGTTCACTTCTTCTCCCCTCAGTCCCTCGTTGCAGTGATCCTGTTGCCAGCAGGACTCACTGTAAAATAAAAAACCTAAGCTAAACTTTTTCTAAGCAGCTCTTTAGGAGAGCCACCTAGATTGCACCCTTCTCGGCCGGGCACAAAAATCTAACTGGAGTCTGGAGGAGAGTCATAGGGGGAGGAGCCAGTGCACACCACCTGATCTGGAAAAGCTTTACTTTTTGTGCCCTGTCTCCTGCGGAGCCGCTATTCCCCATGGTCCTTTCAGGAACCCCAGCATCCACTAGGACGATAGAGAAATATTGGTAGTTTTTTCTCTCCCCACATAATACCCTTCTTTGTGGTACTTGTAGTGTCAGAAAGGTTCAATGCCTCTTTCATTGCCGTGATCATGTAACGTGTGGCCCTACTGGACATTACGTTTGTCTCGTCACCGTCGACACTAGACTCAGTATCTGTGTCAGGGTCTGTGTCGACCCACTGAGGTAACGGGCGTTTTAGCGCCCCTGACGGTGTCTGAGACGCCTGGACAGGCACTAATTGATTTGCCGGCTGTCTCATGTCGTCAACAGTTTTCTGCAAATTGCTGACATTATCACTTAATTGTTTAAATACAATCATCCAGTCAGGTGTCGACTCCCTAGGGGGTGACATCACCAACACAGGCAACTGCTTCGCCTCCACATCATTTTCCTCCTCATACATGTCGACACACGCGTACCGACACACAGCACACACACCGGGAATGCTCTGATAGAGGACAGGACCCCACTTAGCCCTTTGGAGAGACAGAGGGAGAGTCTGCCAGCACACACCCAGCGCTATATATATATATACAGGGATAACCTTATATAAGTGTTATTCCCTTATAGCTGCTGTTATTATCGTTATTTGCTGCCAAAAATGCCCCCCCTTCTCTTTTTTACCCTGATTCTGAAGCAGGACTGCAGGGGAGAGTCAGGGAGCCGTCCTTCCAGCGGAGCTGTGAGGGAAAATGGCGCTTGTGTGCTGAGGAGATAGGCTCCGCCCCTTCACGACGTCCTTATCTCCCGCTTTTCTGTGTAAAATGGCAGGGGATTAAAATACATCCATATAGCCCAGGAGCTATATGTGATGTATTCTGTTTTGCCACCTAAGGTATTCCGTTATATTGCGTCTCAGGGCGCTCCCCCCCCAGCGCCCTGCACCCTCAGTGACCGGAGTGTGAAGTGTGCTGAGAGCAATGGCGCACAGCTGCGGTGCTGTGCGCTACCTTAGTCTGAAGACAGGATGTCTTCTGCCGCCGATTTCACCGGACCTCTTCGTCTCTTCTGGCTCTGTAAGGGGGACGGCGGCGCGGCTCAGGTGACCCATCCAGGCTGAACCTGTGATCGTCCCTCTGGAGCTAGTGTCCAGTAGCCTAAGAAACCCGATCCACTCTGCACTCAGGTGAGTCCGTTTCTTCTCCCCTTAGTCCCACGATGCAGTGAGCCTGTTGCCAGCAGGACTCACTGAAAATAAAAAAACCTAACTAAACTTTTATTCTAAGCAGCTCAGGAGAGCCACCTAGATTGCACCCTTCTCGGCCGGGCACAAAAATCTAACTGAGGCTTGGAGGAGGGTCATAGGGGGAGGAGCCAGTGCACACCACCTGATCCTAAAGCTTTACTTTTTGTGCCCTGTCTCCTGCGGAGCCGCTATTCCCCATGGTCCTTTCAGGAACCCCAGCATCCACTAGGACGATAGAGAAATATATATATATATATATATATATATATAAACACACATATACATATACAGTGGTCGAAGTGGGGCGGTTTACGGCGGTATGGTATACCGCCACTTCTTCCACTGACCCGTAAATGAGCCCAGAAAGTGCAGCAGGAGGCGAGGGAAGTGGCATCCTGCTGCACATGGTGCTCCCCGTCCCTGCGCGGCGGCCGGCGGCTATGTAGAGTGCTGTATTAGCTCACAGCCACTCACCGCTGCCAGCCGCCCGCCGCTCCCGCTCACCAGCTGGCCGCCGGCCCCGCTCACCAGCCGGCCGGCGCCAGCTCACTGCTGCCAGCAGTCACTCTCTCTCCCACTGTCGTCACGCTCCCTGTCGTCACTCTCTCCCCGTCTCTCCCCCTGTCGTCACTCTCCCCGTCTCTCTCCCTATCGTCACCGTCTCTCTCCCTGTCGTCACTCTGGCTGTCCCTGCTGTCACAAATTCAGCTCATTCAGTGTGCTACAATGTGAATTTCGGCTCATTCAGTGTGCTACAAGGTGAATTTCGGCTCAGTGTCCTAAAAGGTGAATTCCGGCTCATTCAGTGTGCTACAAGGTGTATTCCGGCTCATTCAGTGTGCTACAAGGTGAATTTCGGCTCATTCAGTGTGCTACAAGGTGAATTCCGGCTCATTCAGTGTGCTACAAGGTGAATTCCGGCTCATTCAGTGTGCTACAAGGTGAATACCGGCTCATTCAGTGTGCTACAAGGTGAATACCGGCTCATTCAGTGTGCTACAAGGTGAATTCCAGCTCATTCAGTGTGCTACAATGTGAATTTTGGCTCATTCAGTGTGCTAAAATGTGAATTTCGGCTCATTCAGTGTGCTACAATGTGAATTTCGGCTCATTCAGTGTGCTATAATGTGAATTTAAGCTCATTCAGTGTGCTATAATGTGAAAGGGGCACCAGTACTAGAAAGTATAAGGGGTTCTACTACACGGGACACGCCCCCTTTTGAGTGACCATGCCCCTTTTTATGGAGAGCGCGCATAATTACATCCTTGACTTTTGCATACCCCCCTTCAAAATTTCCACTTCGACCACTGTGTAATAAGAATTTACTCACCGGTAATTCTATTTCTCGTAGTCCGTAGTGGATGCTGGGGACTCCGTAAGGACCATGGGGAATAGACGGGCTCCGCAGGAGACAGGGCACTCTAAAAGAAAGATTAGGTACTATCTGGTGTGCACTGGCTCCTCCCTCTATGCCCCTCCTCCAGACCTCAGTTAGGGAAACTGTGCCCGGAAGAGCTGACACAACAAGGAAAGGATTAGGAATCCAGGGTAAGACTCATACCAGCCACACCAATCACACCGTATAACTTGTGATAACCATACCCAGTTAACAGTATGAACAACAACTGAGCCTCAATCAACTGATGGCTCATAACAATAACCCTTTAGTAAGCAATAACTATATACACGTATTGCAGAAGAAGTCCGCACTTGGGACGGGCGCCCAGCATCCACTACGGACTACGAGAAATAGAATTACCGGTGAGTAAATTCTTATTTTCTCTGACGTCCTAGTGGATGCTGGGGACTCCGTAAGGACCATGGGGATTATACAAAAGCTCCCAAACGGGCGGGAGAGTGCGGACGACTCTGCAGCACCGAATGAGCAAACTCAAGGTCCTCCTCAGCCAGGGTATCAAACTTGTAGAACTTAGCAAATGTGTTTGAACCCGACCAAGTAGCAGCTCGGCAAAGCTGTAAAGCCGAGACCCCTCGGGCAGCCGCCCAAGAAGAGCCCACCTTCCTTGTGGAATGGGCTTTTACTGATTTTGGATGCGGCAATCCAGCCGCAGAGTGAGCCAGCTGAATCGTGCTACAGATCCAGCGAGCAATAGTCTGCTTCGAAGCAGGAGCGCCAACCTTGTTGGCTGCATACAGAATAAACAGCGAGTCAGACTTTGACTCCTGCCGTTCTGGAAACATAAATTTTCAAAGCCCGGACTACGTTCAGCAACTTGGAATCCTCCAAGTCCCTAGTAGCCGCAGGCACCACAATAGGTTGGTTCAAATGAAACGATGATACCACCTTAGGGAGAAATTGGGGACGAGTCCTCAATTCTGCCCTGTCCATATGGAAGATCAGATAGGGGCTTTTACATGACAAAGCCGCCAATGCTGACACACGCCTAGCCGAAGCTAAGGCCAATAGCATGACCACTTTCCACGTGAGATATTTTAGCTCCACGGTCTTAAGTGGCTCAAACCAGTGGGATTTCAGGAAATCCAACACAACGTTAAGATCCCAAGGTGCCACAGGTGGCACAAAAGGAAGCTGAATATGCAGCACTCCCTTTACAAACGTCTGAACCTCAGGCAGTGAAGCCAGTTCTTTTTGAAAGAAAATGGATAGGGCCGAGATCTGAACCTTTATGGACCCTAATTTGAGGCCCATAGTCACACCTGACTGTAGGAAATGCAGAAAACGAACCAACTGGAAGTCCTCTGTAGGGGCCTTCCTGGCCTCACACCAAGCAACATATTTCCGCCATATGCGGTGATAATGCTTTGCTGTCACATCCTTCCTAGCTCTTATCAGCGTAGGAATTGCTTCATCCGGTATACCCTTTTCCGCTAGGATCCGGCGTTCAACCGCCATGCCGTCAAACGCAGCCGCGGTAAGTCTTGGAACAGACAGGGCCCCTGCTGCAACAGGTCCTGTCTGAGAGGCAGAGGCCATGGGTCCTCTGTGACCATCTCTTGAAGTTCTGGGTACCAAGTCCTTCTTGGCCAATCCGGAACAATGAGTATCGTTCTCACTCCTCTTTTTCTCATTATTCTCAGTACCTTGTGTATGAGAGGAAGAGGAGGAAACACATATACCGACTGGAACACCCACGGAGTTACCAGTGCGTCCACAGCTATCGCCTGAGGGTCCCTTGACCTGGCGCAATATTTTTTTAGCTTTTTGTTTAGGCGGGACGCCATCATGTCCACCTGTGGCCGTTCCCACCGATTTGCAATCTGCTCGAAGACTTCTTGATGAAGTCCCCACTCTCCCGGGTGGAGGTCGTGCCTGCTGAGGAAGTCTGCTTCCCAGTTGTCCACTCCCGGAATGAACACTGCTGACAGTGCTTGTACGTGATTCTCCGCCCAACGAAGAATCCTTGTGGCTTCCGCCATCGCCACCCTGCTTCTTGTGCCGCCCTGTCGGTTTACATGGGCGACTGCCGTGATGTTGTCTAACTGAATCAGCACTGGTTGGTCTCGAAGCAGGGGCTCCGCTTGACTCAGGGCGTTGTATATGGCCCTTAATTCCAGTATGTTTATGTGCAGACGAGTCTCCTGACTTGACCACAGCCCCTGGAAGTTTCTTCCCTGAGTGACTGCCCCCCATCCGCGGAGGCTTGCATCCGTGGTCACCAGGACCCAGTCCTGTATGCCGAACCTGCGGCCCTCGAGAAGATGAGCACTCTGCAGCCACCACAGAAGAGACACCCTGGCCCTCGGGGACAGGGCGATCAGCCGATGCATCTGAAGATGCGATCCGGACCACTTGTCCAACAGATCCCACTGAAAGATCCTGGCATGGAACCTGCCGAAAGGAATGGCTTCGTATGACGCTACCATCTTTCCCAGGACTCGCGTGCAGTGATGCACCGACACCTGCTTTGGTTTCAGGAGATCCCTGACCATGGTCACTAACTCCTGAGCCTTCTCGTCTGGGAGAAATACCTTCTTCTGTTGTGTCCAGAATCATGCCCAGGAAGGGCAGACGCGTCGTAGGAATCAGCTGCGACTTTGGAATATTCAGAATCCAGCCGTGCCGCAGCAACACTTCCTGAGAGTGCGCTACGCTGACCAACAACTGCTCTCTGGACCTCGCTTTTATGAGGAGATCGTCCAAGTACGGGATAACTGTAACTCCTTGCTTCCGGAGGAGTACCATCATCTCCGCCATTACCTTGGTAAAGACTCTCGGTGCCGTGGATAGACCAAACGGCAACGTCTGGAATTGGTAATGACAGTCCTGTACCACAAACCTGAGGTACTCCTGGTGAGGCGGATAAATGGGGACATGCAAGTACGCATCCTTGATGTCCAGAGATACCATAAAATCCCCCTCTTCTAGGCTGGCAATGACCGCTCTGAGCGATTCCATTTTGAACTTGAACTTTTTCATGTAAATGTTCAAGGATTTTAAATTTAGAATGGGTCTTACCGAACCGTCCGGTTTCAGTACCACAAACAGTGTGGAATAGTAACCCCTTCCCTGCTGAAGGGGGGGTACCATTATTATCACTTGCTGGAGGTACAGCTTGTGAATAGCCGTCAGGACTATCTCCCTCCCCGTGGGAGAAGCTGGCAAGGCGGATTTTAGGTAACGGTGAGGGGGCGCCACTTCGAATTCCAGCTTGTATCCCTGAGATACAATTTGTATAGCCCAAGGATCCACGTGTGAGCGAACCCACTGGTTGCAGAAAATTCGGAGACGCGCCCCCACCGCTCCTGGCTCCGCCTGTGGAGCCCCAGCGTCATGCGGTGGACTTAGTGGAAGCAGGGGAGGACTTTTGTTCCTGAGAACTGGCTGCATGGTGCAGCTTCTTTCCTCTACCCCTGCCTCTGGCAAGAAAGGATGCACCTCTGACTCTCTTGCTTTTTTGAGAACGAAAGGACTGCATTTGGTAATACGGTGCTTTCTTAGGCTGTGAGGAAACCTGGGGCAAGAAAGTCGACTTTCCAGCTGTCGCTGTGGATACGAGGTCCGAGAGACCGTCCCCAAACAATTCCTCACCCTTATAAGGCAAAACCTCCATGTGTTTTTTAGAGTCGGCATCCCCTGTCCATTGCCGAGTCCATAAGACCCTCCTGGCAGAAATGGACATTGCATTTATTAGAGAGCCCAGCAGGCAAATGTCCCTCTGGGCATCCCGCATATATAAGACGACATCTTTAATATGGCTAAGTGTTAGCAATACGGTATCCCTGTCCAGGGTATCCAACCCCTCTGACAGAGTATCTGTCCATGCTGCAACAGCACTGCCCATCCAAGCTGAAGTAATAGCCGGTCTCAGTAGAGTACCAGAGTGTGTATACACAGACTTCAAGATACCTTCCTGCTTCCTATCCGCAGGTTCCTTTAGGGCGGCCGTATCCTGAGACGGCAAAGCCACTCTTTTAGATAAGCAAGTCAGGGCCTTGTCAACCCTAGGGGAGGATTCCCAGTGTAACCTATCCGTTGGCGGGAAAGGGTACGCCATTAGTATTCTCTTGGGAATCACCACTTTCTTATCAGGGGAAGACCACGCTTCTTCACATAGCTCATTTAATTCATGTGATGGGGGAAAAGTCACTGGCTGCTTTTTCTCCCCAAACATATTTACCCTCTTGTCAGGGTCAGCCTCTGAAATGTGTAATACATTTTTCATTGCAATAATCATGTATCGGATGGCCTTAGTCATTTTGGGCTGTAATAGTGCCTCATCCTCGTCGACGCTGGAGTCGGACTCCGTGTCGACATCTGTGTCAACCAACTGAGATAGTGGGCGTTCTTGACGGCCTCTGAGGCGCCTGGGCAGGCCCGGGTTGAGAGCCCGGCTGTCCCCCGGCAGCAACATAATCAAATCTCTTATGTAATGAGTTTACATTGTCATTTAAGACCTTCCACATATCCATCCAATCAGGTGTCGGCACCGACGGGGGCGACACCACATTTATCTGCACTTGCTCCGCCTCCACGTAACCCTCCTCATCAAACATGACGACACAGCCGTACAGACACACAGCACACACACAGGGAATGCTCTGACTGAGGACAGGACCCCACAAGGTCTATGGGGAGACAGAGAAAGAGTATGCCAGCACACACCACAGCGCTATATACACAGGGATACACACTACCAGAAGTGAATTTTTCCCAATAGCTGCTGTATCAATACACCTTTTGCCTAAATTTATGTGAACCCCCTCTCTTTTTACCCTCTTAGTGCCAGGAGACTGCAGGGGAGAGCCTGGGGAGCGTCCTTCCAGCGGAGCTGTGAAGAGAAATGGCGCTGGTGTGCTGAGGAAGAAGGCCCCGCCCCCCTCAGCGGCGGGCTTCTGTCCCGCTGTTTCTGACTAAAAAATGGCGGGGGTTTTACACATATACAGCCACAGACTGTATTATGTGTCTTTTTTATGCCATAGGTATTCTTATTGCTGCCCAGGGCGCCCCCCAGCGCCCTGCACCCTACAGTGACCGGAGTGTGTGGTGTGCAGTGGGAGCAATGGCGCACAGCTGCGGTGCTGTGCGCTACCTTAATGAAGACAGGAGTCTTCAGCCGCCGATTTCATCACCAACTTCTGATCTTCTGGCTCTGCGAAGGGGACGGCGGCGTGGCTCCGGGAACGGACGACCGAGGACCTTTGCCTGTGTTCGAACCCTCTGGAGCTAATGGTGTCCAGTAGCCTAAGAAGCGCAACCTAGCTGTGAACAGGTACGTTTGCTTCTCTCCCCTCGGTCCCACGTAGCAGCGAGTCTGTTGCCAGCAGATCTCACTGAAAATAAAAAAACTAACATTACTTTCTTTACTAGCAGGCTCAGGAGAGCCCACTAGGTGCATCCAGCTCTGGCCGGGCACAGATTCTAACTGAGGTCTGGAGGAGGGGCATAGAGGGAGGAGCCAGTGCACACCAGATAGTACCTAATCTTTCTTTTAGAGTGCCCAGTCTCCTGCGGAGCCCGTCTATTCCCCATGGTCCTTACGGAGTCCCCAGCATCCACTAGGACGTTAGAGAAATATATATATATATATATATATATATATATATATATATATATATATATAATAAGATTTTACTTACCGATAAATCTATTTCTCGTTGTCCGTAGTGGATGCTGGGACTCCGTAAGGACCATGGGGAATAGCGGCTCCGCAGGAGACAGGGCACAAAATAAAAGCTTGAGATATCAGGTGGTGTGCACTGGCTCCTCCCCCTATGTCCCTCCTCCAAGCCAGTTAGGATACTGTGCCCGGACGAGCGTACATAATAAGGAAGGATATTGAATCCCGGGTAAGACTCATACCAGCCACACCAATCACACCGTACAACTCGTGATCTGAACCCAGTTAACAGTATGATAAATTTAAAGGAGCCTCTGAAAAGATGGCTCAACAATAATAACCCAAATTTTTTGTAACAATAACTATATACAAGTATTGCAGACAATCCGCACTAGGGATGGGCGCCCAGCATCCACTACGGACTACGAGAAATAGATTTATCGGTAAGTAAAATCTTATTTTCTCTAACGTCCTAAGTGGATGCTGGGACTCCGTAAGGACCATGGGGATTATACCAAAGCTCCCAAACGGGCGGGAGAGTGCGGATGACTCTGCAGCACCGAATGAGAGAACTCCAGGTCCTCCTCAGCCAGGGTATCAAATTTGTAGAATTTAGCAAACGTGTTTGCCCCTGACCAAGTAGCTGCTCGGCAAAGTTGTAAAGCCGAGACCCCTCGGGCAGCCGCCCAAGATGAGCCCACTTTCCTTGTGGAATGGGCTTTTACTGATTTTGGCTGTGGCAATCCTGCCACGGAATGTGCAAGCTGAATTGTACTACAAATCCAACGAGCAATCGTCTGCTTTGAAGCAGGAGCACCCAGCTTGTTGGGTGCATACAGGATAAACAGCGAGTCAGTTTTCCTGACTCCAGCCGTCCTGGAAACATATATTTTCAAGGCCCTGACAACGTCCAGCAACTTAGAGTCCTCTAAGTCCCTAGTAGCCGCAGGTACCACAATAGGTTGGTTCATGTGAAATGCAGAAACCACCTTAGGTAGAAATTGAGGACGAGTCCTCAATTCCGCCCTGTCAGAATGAAAATTTAGGTAAGGGCTTTTACATGATAAAGCCGCCAATTCTGACACACGCCTAGCTGAAGCCAAGGCCAACAGCATCGACACCTTCCACGTGAGATATTTTAAATCTACCGTAGACAATGGTTCAAACCAGTGTGATTTTAGAAATCTCAACACAACATTGAGATCCCAAGGTGCCACTGGAGGCACAAAAGGAGGCTGTATGTGCAGCACCCCTTTCACAAATGTCTGAACTTCAGGTACTGAAGCCAGTTCTTTCTGGAAGAATATCGACAGGGCCGAAATTTGAACCTTAATGGACCCTAATTTTAGGCCCATAGACAGTCCTGTTTGCAGGAAATGCAAGAAACGACCCAGTTGAAATTCCTGTGTAGGGGCCTTCTTGGCCTCACACCACGCAACATATTTACGCCAAATGCGGTGATAATGTTTTGCGGTTACTTCCTTTCTGGCTTTTACCAGAGTAGGGATGACTTCTTCTGGAATGCCCTTGTCCTTCAGGATCCGGCGTTCAACCGCCATGCCGTCAAACGCAGCCGCGGTAAGTCTTGGAACAGACAAGGCCCCTGCAGTAGCAGGTCCTGTCTTAGAGGTAGAGGCCACGGTTCGTCCGTGAGCATCTCTTGAAGTTCCGGGTACCAAGACCTTCTTGGCCAATCCGGAACCACGAGTATAGTTCTTACTCCTCTCCTTCTTATGATTCTCAATACTTTCGGTATGAGGGGCAGAGGAGGGAATACATACACTGACTGGTACACCCACGGTGTTACCAGAGCGTCCACTGCTATTGCCTGAGGGTCCCTTGACCTGGCGCAATATCTGTCCAGTTTTTTGTTTAGACGTGACGCCATCATGTCCACCTTTGGTCTTTCCCAACGGTTTACAATTTGGTGGAAGACTTCTGGGTGAAGTCCCCACTCTCCCGGGTGAAGGTCGTGTCTGCTGAGGAAGTCTGCTTCCCAGTTGTCCACTCCCGGAATGAACACTGCTGACAGTGCTATCACATGATTTTCCGCCCAGCGAAGAATCCTTGCAGTTTCTGCCATTGCCCTCCTGCTTCTCGTGCCGCCCTGTCTGTTTATGTGGGCGACTGACGTGATGTTGTCCGACTGGATCAACACCGCCTGACCCTGAAGCAGAGGTTTTGCTTGAATTAAGGCATTGTAAATGGCCCTTAGTTCTAGAATGTTTATATGAAGAGATGTTTCCATGCTTGACCACAAGCCCTGGAAATTCCTTCCCTGTGTGACTGCTCCCCAGCCTCTCAGGCTGGCATCCGTGGTTACCAGGATCCAATCCTGAATGCCAAATCTGCGGCCCTCTAGTAGATGAGCCCTCTGAAGCCACCACAGGAGAGACACCCTTGTCCTTGGCGACAGGGTTATCCGTTGATGCATCTGAAGATGCGATCCGGACCATTTTCCCAGTAGATCCCACTGAAAAGTTCTTGCATGGAATCTTCCGAATGGAATCGCTTCGTAAGAAGCCACCATTTTTCCCAGGACCTTTGTGCACTGATGCACTGAGACCTGTCCTGGTTTTAGGAGGTTCCTGACTAGCTCGGATAACTCCCTGGCCTTCTCCTCCGGGAGAAACACCTTCTTCTGGACTGTGTCCAGAATCATTCCTAAGAACAGTAGACGTGTCGTTGGAATCAGCTGCGATTTTGGAATATTTAGAATCCATCCGTGCTGACTTAGCACTACCTGAGATAGTGCCACTCCGACTTCTAACTGTTCCTTGGTTCTTGCCCTTATCAGGAGATCGTCCAAGTAAGGGATAATTAAGATGCCTTTTCTTCGTAGAAGAATCATCATTTCGGCCATTACCTTGGTAAAGACCCGAGGCGCCGTGGACAATCCAAACGGCAGCGTCTGAAACTGATAATGACAGTTTTGTACTACAAACCTGAGGTACCCTTGGTGAGAAGGATATATTGGGACGTGGAGATAAGCATCCTTGATGTCCAGCGACACCATATAGTCCCCCTCTTCCAGGTTCGCTATCACCGCTCTGAGTGACTCCATCTTGAATTTGAACCTTTTTATGTAAGTGTTCAAAGATTTTAGATTTAATATTGGTCTCACCGAGCCGTCCGGCTTCGGTACCACAAATAGTGTGGAATAATACCCCTTCCCCTGTTGTAAGAGGGGTACCTTGATTATCACCTGCTGGGAGTACAGCTTGTGAATGGCTTCCAGAACTGCCTCCCTGTCGGAGGGAGACTTTGGTAAAGCAGACTTCAGGAACCGATGAGGAGGAAACGCCTCGAATTCCAGTTTGTACCCCTGTGATACTACCTGTAGAATCCAGGGATCCACTTGCGAGTGAGCCCACTGCGCGTTGAAATTCTTGAGATGGGCCCCCACCGTGTCTGAGTCTGCTTGTAAAGCCCCAGCGTCATGCTGAAGACTTGGCAGAAGCAGGGGAGGGCTTCTGCTCCTGGGAAGCGGCTGCATGGTGCTGCCTTTTTCCTCTTCCTCTGCCCTTGGGCAGAAAAGAGTGACCTTTTGCTCGCTTGTACTTATGGGAACGAAAGGACTGAGTTTGAAAAGACTGTGTCTTTTTCTGTTGATGTGAAGTAACCTGGGGTAAAAAGGTGGATTTTCCAGCCGTTGCCGTGGCCACCAGGTCTGTTAGACCAGCCCCAAATAACTCCTCCCCCTTATACGGCAATACTTCCATGTGCCGTTTGGAATCTGCGTCCCCTGACCACTGTCTGGTCCATAATGCTCTTCTGGCAGAGATGGACATTGCGCTTACTCTTGATGCCAGGGTACAAATATCCCTCTGCGCATCACGCATATATAGCAATGCATCCTTTAAATGTTCTATAGTTAACAGAATATTGTCCCTATCCAGGGTATCAATATTCTCAGTCAGGGAATCCGCCCATGCGATTCCAGCACTGCACATCCAGGCTGATGCGATTGCTGGTCGCAGTATAACACCAGTATGTGTGTATATACTTTTCAGGATATTTTCCAGCCTCCTATCAGCTGGTTCTTTGAGGGTGGCCGTATCAGGGGACGGTAACGCTACTTGTTTAGATAAACGTGTGAGCGCCTTATCTACCCTAGGGGGTGTTTCCCACCGTGCCCTAACCTCTGGCGGGAAAGGGTATAGTGCTAATAACTTATTAGAAATTAGCTGTTTTTTATCGGGGGAAACCCACGCTTTATCACACACCTCATTTATTTCCTCAGACTCAGGAAAAACTATTGGCAGTTTTTTCACACCCCACATAATACCCGCCTTTGAGGTATTTGTAGTGTCAGAAAGGTTCAATGCCTCTTTCATTGCCGTGATCATGTAACGTGTGGCCCTACTGGACATTACGTTTGTCTCGTCACCGTCGACACTAGATTCAGTATCTGTATCTGGATCCGTGTCGACCCACTGAGGTAGCGGCCGTTTTAGGGCCCCTGAGGGTGTCTGAGACGCCTGAACAGGCACTAATTGATTTGCCGGCTTTCTCATGTCGTCAACAGTTTTTTGTAAATTGCTGACATTATCACTTAATTGCTTAAACACAATCATCCAGTCAGGTGTCGACTCCCTAGGGGGTGACATCACTAACACAGGCAACTGCTCCGCCTCCACCTCATTTTCCTCCTCATACATGTCGACACACGCGTACCGACACACAGCACACACACCGGGAATGCTCTGATAGAGGACAGGACCCTACTTAGCCCTTTGGAGAGACAGAGGGAGAGTCTGCCAGCACACACCCAGCGCTATATATATACAGGGATAACCTTATATAAGTGTTAATCCCTTATAGCTGCTGTTAATCTAGTTATTTGCTGCCAAAATGCCCCCCCCTCTCTTTTTTACCCTGAATCAGATGCAGTACTGCAGGGGAGAATCAGGGAGCCGTCCTTCCAGCGGAGCTGTGAGGGAATAATGGCGCCAGTGTGCTGAGGAGATAGGCCCCGCCCCTTCACGACGTCCTTAACTCCCGCTTTTTTGTGTAAAATGGCAGGGGAAAAAATACATCCATATAGCCCTGGAGCTATATGTGATGTATTCCTTTTGCCAGCTAAGGTATATGTGTGTTATATTGCGTCTCAGGGCGCTCCCCCCCAGCGCCCTGCACCCTCAGTGACCGGAGTGTGAAGTGTGCTGAGAGCAATGGCGCACAGCTGCGGTGCTGTGCGCTACCTTAGTCTTGAAGACAGGATGTCTTCTGCCGCCGCTTTCACCGGACCTTCGTCTCTTCTGGCTCTGTAAGGGGGACGGCGGCGCGGCTCCGGTGACCCATCCAGGCTGAACCTGTGATCGTCCCTCTGGAGCTAACGTCCAGTAGCCTAAGAAGCCCAATCCACTCTGCACTCAGGTGAGTTCGCTTCTTCTCCCCTTAGTCCCACGATGCAGTGAGCCTGTTGCCAGCAGGACTCACTGAAAATAAAAAAACCTAACTAAACTTTTATTCTAAGCAGCTCTGGAGAGCTACCTAGTTTGCACCCTTCTCGGCCGGGCACAAAAATCTAACTGGCTTGGAGGAGGGTCATAGGGGGAGGAGCCAGTGCACACCACCTGATATCTCAAGCTTTTATTTTGTGCCCTGTCTCCTGCGGAGCCGCTATTCCCCATGGTCCTTACGGAGTCCCAGCATCCACTTAGGACGTTAGAGAAATATATATATACACACACACACACATGCACACATATATACATACATATCCCCCCCTTTTCTAAAACCGCCTGGCACCAGTATAAGGCATTTTTTGAGGGTCCTTGGAGGAGCAGCATTTCCCTGCATGCAGCCTGTAGTATGATGCAGCAGGAAATGGCGCCTCTGAGCTGTTGGTCCCGCTCTTCGGGAAGACCCGTCCCCTCAATGGCGCACGGTCCCTGCATAGATTATACTGGCAATGGCTCCAATTTTAAAGAAAGCAAGGTTAAAACCCCTTTCCAGCGCCAGTGAGGGTATATGCAGCGAGCACCGCAGCGCCGAGTGCCCGCCACGCTCTTATGCCGCCATTGAAACCGGGGACCTGCTAACTGGGACCCTGATGTCTGCACTCATCACTCCAGCGTCTTCAGCTCTGTTAGGGGTGGCAGCATGCTGTTGGAATGCACGCACATCCTGGGGGTAATGCGAAACAACACCTCAGGAGCTATGTCCTGTATCAGCGGAGATACGGACCATTAACCTTTCAAGAGGTTGGTCCGGTCCCCCCCTAAGTCCCATGACATAAGCAGACTGGTGTCAGCCAGTGCTGCCTGAAAATAAAACTAAAATAAAGTGTTGAAGAAAACTCCCTGGAGCTCCAGAGAATGCTCCCGACTCCTTGGGCACATTTTTCTAAGCTAAGTCTGCAGAAGGGGCATAGAGGGAAGAAGCTAGCACACTAAAGAATTTTTAAAGTGTCATGTCTCCAATGGACCCCATCTATACCCCATGGTAACTCTTACCATCCCAATATCCCCTAGGACGTGAAAGAAATCACACCCATTATCCAGAAGTCAAGGATTATCAAGGATGTTGATAAGCCTAAGACTCCAAAAAAAAAACATTATCAAGGATGTTGATAAGCCTAAGACTCCAAAAAAAAAAAAAAAAATCATTCATAAGTGGTTTATAATGTGGATATGGCAACTGTCCACAAGATGGCAGCGGCTAACCAGACAAATGGTCCATACACACTACTCAATGGGGGTCATTCCGAGTTGTTCGCTTGTTGCAGATTTTCGCTATGCTGCGATTTGTTGCAAGGGTGCATGCGCTTAGTTATTTAACACAAAACTTAGCAGTTTTGCTGTGGCTTCTGCGGCGCTTTTCAGTCGAACTGCTGTTCGGTAAATGATTGACAGGAAAGGGGCGTTTCTGGGCGGCAACTCAGCGTTTTCCCGGCGTTTGCAAAAAAATGCAGGCGTGTCAGGGAAAAACGCGGGAGTGTCTGTAGAAACGGGGAGTGGCTGGCCGAACGCAGGGCGTGTTTGTGACGTCAAACCAGGAACTAAACGGACTGAGCTGATCGCAATCTGTGAGTAGGTCCGGAGCTACTCAGAAACTGCTAAGAATTATTTAGTAGCAGTTTTGCTAATTTTTCGTTCGCTATCCTGCTAAGCTAAGATACACTACCAGAGGGCAGCGGCCTAGCGTGTGCAATGCTGCTAAAAGCAGCTAGCGAGCGAACAACTCGGAATGAGGGCCAATATCATTTACGATTTGAACGATATTGTTCATTTCTGAATGATATTGTATAATGTGTATGCTTGATCCGACGTACGATGTGTCCTCCTACATCGGAACTGCATGCAGTCTTGATGAGGCGATATAGTGTGCTTTTGTACTCCAGTGATGACTGTTTGCAGACATCGTTTGACATTGTTTGTAGTGTGTACACACGATCCGATATGATATCTTATACAATATCATACGATATCGTATGGGATCGCATAATGTGTTCATACCAAAAGCAATAAAGACACTACATAAGATTAAAACAACAAATTAATTATGTTCCCTCCAATATCAGGAGCGCAGTGCTGCCAGTACTAGGTGTTATATATGTTATTATGACCAATGTCTAGATGCATACACACGGTCAGATATTGACTATCTCCGATTTTGACTTTGTGATTTCCCCTGAAACACCGATACGGACTATCTTTACTTGAGATTTTGACTATGTGAGATATAGTCTAAGTGCCAATTTTGACTATACTATTGGTGCCTACACACGGTGCGATTCTCGCATTCTATTTGATCTTTTTAGTTCAAATAGCATCACGTCTACTTCAAATAGCACCGTGTCTACTGTCCCTTGTGATGCGATGCGCGCTTCCATCTAGTCCATATCTCAAGACAAAATAGTATGTGCAGACAGGTATTTTTGTACTACATTGTATATACTGTAGTACATTGTAGTGTATTTAAAATTGGATGTAGTTCAGATAACATACCCCACTTAGTCCAAATCGCATAGCACTCATTGTACAGGCTCAAATCGCACCTAGAACAAAAAGCACCGTGTGTGGCCACCATTTGTACTAGATTGTACACAATATAATCAACATTGACTTGCCTGCACACTCTTTTCTTGCGATACCGACCCAATGGAAGCGTGCATAGGTCTCGCAAGCCATCTACACACAGTGCGATTTGCATTAACTTTTCTTACGATTTTAACTATATAGTGAAAATCGTAAGGTTACATCGCACCAGGTGTATGCACCTTAAGGGAAACAAACAAACTCATGTACAACCCATTATTCAAAATAAGTACGCATCAACGCTAATACCAGAAGTACACTGCCGGTTGTGTACAAAAATGCAACCATCAGACACACATCGGCCAAACATCGATCTTCTGTGTAACCCCTATGGCCACTGACAGTAAGACGCTGGAGACATTGTAACTGCATACGGAGTGACCCCCGAAAAACAGTTGCGACACGCCTGAGTCACTCCCCATTACCGCCCGCAAATAAATCCGGAGATTGCAGTGGCAAGACCATCACGGCACACGTGTAATGTGATCTATAGCCATGCACAGTGGAAAGATTGAACACTGGCCCTCATTCCGAGTTGTTCGCTCGTTAGTGGTTTTCGCAACGGAGCGATTTGTCGCAAACTGCGCAAGCGCAATGTTCGCAGTGCGTCTGCGCCAAGTAAATTTACCAAAAAGTTAGGTATTTTACTCACGGCTTAACAAAGAAATTTCTTCGTTCTGGTGATCAGGGTGTGTTTGACAGGAAGTGGGTGTTTCTGGGCGGAAACTGGACGTTTTATGGGTGTGTGCGGAAAAACGCTGCCGTTTCTGGGAAAAACGCGGGAGTGGCTGGAGAAACGAGGGAGTGTCTGGGCGAACGCTGGGTGTGTTTGTGACGTCAAACCAGGAACGAAACTGACTGAACTGATCGCAGTGGCAGAGTAAGTCCCGAGCTACTCCGAAACTGCAAAGAAATTTCTATTCGCAATTATGCAAATCTTTCGTTCGCAATTCTGCAAAGCTAAGATTCACTCCCAGTAGGCGACGGCTTAGCGTGTGCAAAGCTGCTAAAAGCAGCTAGCGAGCGAACAACTCGGAATGAGGGCCATTATTCCTCCACTGCGCACAAAACAGACACTGCAACCATCTCTGACTACGGCCCTAACTACAGTCACAGCGTTGTGCACTACCTATGGGGATTGCACAGTAACCTCTTGCTATGCTACCGCAGAGGAAAATAAGTTGCTGTGAACTGCACTGAACATTGGCCACACTAATCTAAAGAACTTGCCTTTTACATTTTAATATGCAATTTCATGTAAGCTTCACACATTTGCAGTTCTTCGGTTTTACCCCACAGTCACATAACTTTACCTTTGAAATGCGGCGTGTGATTGGGTAGTTGCAGCTGGCGCAGGAGACATCTCTTCTTCACCTTCTGTTTCAGTATCTTCAGAATCGTCCTGTTAATAAGCATATTTACATCAGCATTCCTCATATTACACCTGCTAACTTACATAGTAAAATGTATAAAGCAAATATGTCCGCCCACCTCTTGCTCTGAATCGGTCTCCGATTGCTTTTTATCCTTTCCTTTCATAGTTGTACCGCCGTTCCTTCGGCTACTTCCTGGTTTTCTACCCCTTGGGGCACATTTAAAAAGAACCATTAACAAACCAAGATTTATATTCTTAAAAGAAGCACAGTGTCAGCATCAAGCATTGTCTATGGGAGTATAAAGCTAAGGGCTATGTCTTACCTCCGCGACACCCTCTCCCCCTCTGTGTGATTGTCTTCATTCTCCCCCTGCATATCTGGGACAGTGGCAACAAGATCCTTCAGGAAGTCAAACTGCTGCTCAAGCTCTATACACTGCTTCCTGTGATGAGCCATTGAAGACACAAGATGTTAATAGAATTCAGTAAGGAAAGGTTTTCTCATAACATATTATATCAGTTGGAAAAGATACATTAAACACCCAACTCGTATTAGTAAGCAATCTGCCTTTTCAAACAATATTGTCATACTGTATTGGGATCAGTATACGATTACGATCCCAACGCTGGGGATGCCGAATGTCAGTATACCGACATCGTTAGAATGCCGGCAGGGGGGCGAGTGCAACGAAGCCCCCCTGCGGGCTCAATGGTGAGCGAATCACTTACCTCGCCGGTATTCCAGCAGCGGTATAGTACCTCCGCATCAGTACTGAGACAGCCGGGATCCTGACGGGCGGTATGTTAAGTGCATACCGTTTTATTCCTATTATATTCATGGTCAGTCATAACCTAAACAGTGATTACATACTCATTGTAGCTATAATCACAGGAGGTTAATGATAATTGCCCACTGAGCCAACCACTGATTGACATGTATGGTCTTAATTCTGACCATCTGAATCAGTAAAACTCATTTAGACTGCAAAAAACTTGGGCCCACACTAATATAAAGGGGGAAGTTTAGCAACCAAAAAAAGCTGCTGGAAAAAGCGCCTCAACATTAGAGTAAATTAGAAAGTATAAATAAAAATAACCAATTAAGATATATTTATAAAAACCACGATTCCTGAGAGACTGCGCTTGCCGGAATACTATGTGTAGTATTGGAATAGAAACAGAAAAAGAACAAACGGCTGCGCTGAATGTCAGGAAAAGTGTATATATGAGAAGAGAGCCAACGTATAGAAATTGCAATATTTATTAATAAAAAATATAAATATAAAAAATAGTTGCAAACATGTATACCGGTAATATATATGTGATGATTAAAGGGGTAAATCACACTACAATTGTCTCATGATGTCTGTAATTTCTTATAGTTGATGCTAAAATAGCAGATATGTTATAGATGGTAAAAATCCGTGTTCCACAGAATAACGTCAATTACTGCTGTACAGACAGATGTATTACTCCTGTACAGACAGGCAGGACCCGCCTTCACACACACCTTGCTCAGGTGTAACTACTAGGTGCATATCGACTTAGATCCACACCGGACCTTCCCGTTGTTATCTCCCGTCACCAGCGGCATCAACACGCACGCCGCCACAGTCAGCTTGTGAGTAGACGGCTTTCTCCCCTCCGCTGCACAGCTTATGTGGGCACTGCAGGATTCATATGCCGAGGACGCTCGGCTCTGACCAGCCGACCGGAGAGGTACTGAGATCTGCTTCAATTCAGTGATATACAACTAATTTAATTGGGAAAACATCTGTGCACCATCTGTCTGTACAGCAGTAAATAAGATTTTACTTACCGGTAAATCTATTTCTCGTAGTCCGTAGTGGATGCTGGGAACTCCGTAAGGACCATGGGGAATAGCGGCTCCGCAGGAGACTGGGCACAACTAAAGAAAGCTTTTAGGTCACCTGGTGTGCACTGGCTCCTCCCCCTATGACCCTCCTCCAAGCCTCAGTTAGGACACTGTGCCCGGACGAGCTGACATAATAAGGAAGGATTTTGAATCCCGGGTAAGACTCATACCAGCCACACCAATCACACCGTATAACTTGTGATATGAAACCCAGTTTAACAGTATGAAAACAACTGAGCCAATCAACAGATGGCTCAACAATAACCCTTTAGTTAACAATAACTATGTACAAGTATTGCAGACAATCCGCACTTGGGATGGGCGCCCAGCATCCACTACGGACTACGAGAAAATAAGAATTTACTTACCGATAATTCTATTTCTCGTAGTCCGTAGTGGATGCTGGGGACTCCGTAAGGACCATGGGGAATAGCGGCTCCGCAGGAGACTGGGCACAAAAGTAAAGCTTTAGAACTACCTGGTGTGCACTGGCTCCTCCCCCTATGACCCTCCTCCAAGCCTCAGTTAGGATACTGTGCCCGGACGAGCGTACACAATAAGGAAGGATTTTGAATCCCGGGTAAGACTCATACCAGCCACACCAATCACACCGTACAACTTGTGATCTAAACCCAGTTAACAGCATGATAACAGAGGAGCCTCTAGAAAAGATGGCTCACTACAGCAATAACCCGATTTTTTTTGTAACAATAACTATGTACCAGTATTGCAGACAATCCGCACTTGGGATGGGCGCCCAGCATCCACTACGGACTACGAGAAATAGAATTATCGGTAAGTAAATTCTTATTTTCTCTAACGTCCTAAGTGGATGCTGGGGACTCCGTAAGGACCATGGGGATTATACCAAAGCTCCCAAACGGGCGGGAGAGTGCGGATGACTCTGCAGCACCAAATGAGAAAACTCCCGGTCCTCCTCAGCCAGGGTATCAAATTTGTAGAATTTTACAAACGTATTTGCTCCTGACCAAGTAGCTGCTCGGCAAAGTTGTAAAGCCGAGACCCCTCGGGCAGCCACCCAAGATGAGCCCACCTTCCTTGTGGAATGGGCTTTTACAGATTTTGGCTGTGGCAGGCCTGCCACAGAATGTGCAAGCTGAATTGTACTACAAATCCAACGAGCAATAGTCTGCTTAGAAGCAGGAGCACCCAGCTTGTTGGGTGCATACAGAATAAACAACGAGTCAGATTTTCTGACTCCAGCCGTCCTGGAAACCTATATTTCCAGGGCTCTGACAACGTCTAGCAACTTGGAGTCCTCCAAGTCCCTAGTAGCCGCAGGCACCACAATAGGTTGATTCAGGTGAAACGCTGAAAACCACCTTAGGGAGAAACTGAGGACAAGTCCTCAATTCCGCCCTGTCCGAATGGAAAATCAGATGAGGGCTTTTACAGGATAAAGCCGCCAATTCTGACACGCACCTGGCCCAGGCCAGGGCCAACAGCATGACCACTTTCCATGTGAGATATTTTAACTCCACATATTTAAGTGGTTCAAACCAATGTGACTTTTGGAACCCAAAAACTACATTTAGATCCCAAGGTGCCACTGGAGGCACAAAAGGAGGCTGTATATACAGTACCCCTTTCACAAACGTCTGAACTTCAGGGACTGAAGCTAGTTCTTTTTGGAAGAAAATTGACAGGGCCGAAATTTGAACCTTAATGGACCCCCATTTCAGGCCCATAGACACTCCTGTTTGCAGGAAATGTAGGAATCGACCTAGTTGAAAATTCCTCCGTCGGGGCCTTACTGGCCTCGCACCACGCAACATATTTTCGCCAAATGCGGTGATAATGTTTTGCGGTTATATCTTTCCTGGCTTTGATCAGGATAGGGATGACTTCATCCGGAATGCCTTTTTCCTTCAGGATCCGGCGTTCAACAGCCCTGCCGTTAAACGCAGCCGCGGTAAGTCTTGGAACAGACCGGGTCCTTGCTGGAGCAGGTCCCTTCTTAGAGGTAGAGGCCACGGATCCTCCGTGAGCATCTCTTGAAGTTCCGGTTACCAAGTCCTTCTTGGCCAATCCGGAGCCACGAATATAGTGCTTACTCCACTCCATCTTATAATTCTCAGTACCTTGGTTATGAGAGGCAGAGGAGGGAACACATACACTGACTGGTACACCCACTGTGTTACCAGAGCGTCTACAGCTATTGCCTGAGGGTCCCTTGACCTGGCGCAATACTTGTCGAGTTTTATAAACATGTGGAAGACTTCTGGGTGAAGTCCCCACTCTCCCGGGTGGAGGTCGTGTCTGCTGAGGAAGTCTGCTTCCCAGTTGTCCACTCCCGGAATGAATACTGCTGACAGTGCTATCACATGATTTTCCGCCCAGCGAAGAATCCTTGCAGCTTCTGCCATTGCCCTTCTGCTTCTTGTGTCACCCTGTCTGTTTACGTGGGTGACTGCCGTGATGTTGTCCGAATGGATCAACTCCGGGTGACCTTGAAGCAGAGGTCTTGCTGAGCTTAGAGCATTGTAAATGGCCCTTAGCTTCAGGATATTTATGTGAAGTGATGTCTCCAGGCTTGACCATAAGCTCTGGAAATTCCTTCCCTGTGTGACTGCTCCCCAGCCTCGCAGGCTGGCATCCGTGGTCACCAGGACCCAGTCCTGAATGTGCGGCCCTCTAGAAGATGAGCACTCTGCAACCACCACAGGAGAGACACCCTTGTGCTTGGTGACAGGGTTATCCGCTAATGCATCTGAAGATGCGACCCAGACCATTTGTCCAGCAGGTCCCACTGGAAAGTTCTTGCGTGGAATCTGCCGCATGGGATTGCTTCATAGGAAGCCACCATTTTTTCCAGAACCATCTCATTGATGTACTGAGACTTGGCTCGGTTATAGGAGGTTCCCGACTAGCTCGGATAACTCCCTGACTTTCTCCTCCGGGAGAAACACCTTTTTCTGAACTGTGTCCAGGATCATCCCTAAGAACAGAAGACGAGTCGTCGGAATCAGCTGCGATTTTGGAATATTGAGAATCCAATTGTGCTGCCGCAACACTACCTGAGATAGTGCTACACCGACCTCCAACTGTTCCCTGGATCTTACCCTTATCAGGGAATCGTCCAAGTAAGGGATAACTAAAATTCCCTTCCTTCGAAGGAGTATCATCATTTCGGCCATTACCTTGGTAAAGACCCGGGGTGCCGTGGACCATCCATACGGCAGCGTCTGAAACTGATAGTGACAGTTCTGTACCATAAACCTGAGGTACCCTTGGTGAGAAGGGTAAATTGGGACATGAAGGTAAGCATCCTTGATGTACCGAGACATCATGTAGTCCTCTTCTTCCAGGTTCGCAATCACTGCTCTGAGTGACTCAATCTTGAATTTGAACCTCTGTATGTAAGTGTTCAAAGATTTTAGATTTAAAATCGGTCTCACCGAGCCGTCCGGCTTCGGTACCACAACAGTGTGGAATAATACCCCGTTCCCTGTTGCAGGAGGGGTACCTTGATTATCACCTGCTGGGAATACAGCTTGTGAATGGCTTCCAAAACTGTCTCCCTGTCAGAAGGAGACATCGGTAAAGCCGACTTTAGGAAACGGCGAGGGGGAGACGTCTCGAATTCCAATTTGTACCCCTGAGATATCACCTGAAGGATCCAGGGGTCTACTTGCGAGTGAGCCCACTGCGCGCTGAAATTCATTGAGACGGGCCCCCACCGTGCCTGATTCTGCTTGTAAAGCCCCAGCGTCATACTGAGGGCTTGGCAGAGGCGGGAGAGGGTTTCTGTTCCTGGGAACTGGCTGATTTCTGCAGCCTTTTTCCTCTCCCTCTGTCACGGGGCAGAAATGAGGAACCTTTTGCCCGCTTGCCCACGAAAAGACTGCGCCTGATAATACGGCGTCTTCTCATGTTGAGAGGCAACCTGGGGTACAAACGTGGATTTCCCAGCTGTTGCCGTGGCCACCAGGTCTGAAAGACCGACCCCAAATAACTCCTCCCCTTAATAAGGCAATACTTCCAAATGCCGTTTGGAATACGCATCACCTGACCACTGTCGTGTCCATAACCCTCTACTGGTAGAAATGGACAACGCACTTATACTTGATGCCAGTCGGCAAATATTCCGCTGTGCATCACGCATATATAGAAATGCATCTTTTAAATGCTCTATAGGCAATAATATACTGTCCCTATCTAGGGTATCAATATTTTCAGTCAGGGAATCAGACCACGCCAACCCAGCACTGCACATCCAGGCTGAGGCGATTGCTGGTCGCAGTATAACACCAGTATGTGTGTAAATACCTTTTAGGATGCCCTCCTGCTTTCTATCAGCAGGATCCTTAAGGGCGGCCATCTCAGGAGAGGGTAGAGCCCTTGTTCTTACAAGCGTGTGAGCGCTTTATCCACCCTAGGGGGTGTTTCCCAACGCACCCTAACCTCTGGCGGGAAAGGATATAATGCCAATAACATTTTAGAAATTATCAGTTGTTATCGGGGGAAAACCACGCATCATCACACACCTCATTTAATTTCTCAGATTCAGGAAAACTACAGGTAGTTTTTCCTCACCGAACATAATACCCCTTTTTGGTGGTACTCGTATTATCAGAAATGTGTAAAACATTTTTCATTGCCTCAATCATGTAACGTGTGGCTCTACTGGAAGTCACATTTGTCTCTTCACCGTCGACACTGGAGTCAGTACCCGTGTCGGCGTCTATATCTGCCATCTGAGGTAACGGGCGCTTTAGAGCCCCTGACGGCCTATGAGACGTCTGGACAGGCACAAGCTGAGTAGCCGGCTGTCTCATGTCAACCACTGTCTTTTATACAGAGCTGACACTGTTACGTAATTCCTTCCAACAGTTCATCCACTCAGGTGTCGACCCCCTAGGGGGTGACATCACTATTACAGGCAATCTGCTCCGTCTCCACATAATTTTTCTCCTCATACATGTCGACACAAACGTACCGACATACAGCACACACACAGGGAATGCTCTGATAGAGGACAGGACCCCACTAGCCCTTTGGGGAGACAGAGGGAGAGTTTGCCAGCACACACCAGAGCGCTATATATATATATACACAGGGATAACCTTATATAAGTGTTTTTCCCCTTATGGCTGCTGTATCTTTAATACTGCGCGTAATTAGTGCCCCCCTTCTCTTTTTTAACCCTTTCTGTAGTGTAGTGACTGCAGGGGAGAGCCAGGGAGCTTCCCTCCAACGGAGCTGTGAGGGAAAATGGCGCCAGTGTGCTGAGGAGATAGGCTCCGCCCCCTTATCGGCGGCCTTATCTCCCGTTTTTCTATGTATTCTGGCAGGGGTTAAATTCATCCATATAGCCCAGGAGCTATATGTGATGCATTTTTTTGCCATCCAAGGTGTTTTTATTGCGTCTCAGGGCGCCCCCCCCCCAGCGCCCTGCACCCTCAGTGACCGGAGTGTGAAGTGTGCTGAGAGCAATGGCGCACAGCTGCAGTGCTGTGCGCTACCTTGTTGAAGACAGGACGTCTTCTGCCGCCGATTTTCCGGACCTCTTCTGTCTTCTGGCTCTGTAAGGGGGCCGGCGGCGCGGCTCTGGGACCCATCCATGGCTGGGCCTGTGATCGTCCCTCTGGAGCTAATGTCCAGTAGCCTAAGAAGCCCAATCCACTCTGCACGCAGGTGAGTTCGCTTCTTCTCCCCTTAGTCCCTCGATGCAGTGAGCCTGTTGCCAGCAGGTCTCACTGAAAATAAATAACCTAAAACTAAACTTTTCACTAAGCAGCTCAGGAGAGCCACCTAGTGTGCACCCTTCTCGTTCGGGCACAAAAATCTAACTGAGGCTTGGAGGAGGGTCATAGGGGGAGGAGCCAGTGCACACCAGGTAGTTCTAAAGCTTTACTTTTGTGCCCAGTCTCCTGCAGAGCCGCTATTCCCCATGGTCCTTACGGAGTCCCCAGCATCCACTTAGGACGTTAGAGAAATAGATTTACCGGTAAGTAAAATCTTATTTTCTCTGACGTCCTAGTGGATGCTGGGAACTCCGTAAGGACCATGGGGATTATACCAAAGCTCCCAAACGGGCGGGAGAGTGCGGATGACTCTGCAGCACCGAATGAGAGAACTCAAGGTCCTCCTCAGCCAGGGTATCAAATTTGTAGAATTTTGCAAACGTGTTTGCCCCTGACCAAGTAGCAGCTCGGCAAAGTTGTAAAGCCGAGACCCCTCGGGCAGCCGCCCAAGATGAGCCCACCTTCCTTGTGGAATGGGCTTTTACTGATTTAGGATGCGGCAGTCCAGCCGCAGAATGCGCCAGCTGAATTGTGCTACAAATCCAGCGAGCAATAGTCTGCTTAGAATCAGGAGCACCCAGTTTGTTGGGTGCATACAGGATAAATAGCGAGTCAGTTTTCCTGACTCTAGCCGTCAAGTCCCTAGTAGCCGCAGGCACCACAATAGGTTGGTTCAAGTGAAAAGCTGATACCACCTTAGGGAGAAACTGGGGACGAGTCCTCAATTCCGCCCTATCCATATGGAAAATCAGATAAGGGTTTCACATGACAAAGCCGCCAATTCTGACACACGCCTGGCTGAAGCCAAGGCCAATAACATGACCACTTTCCACGTGAGATATTTTAGATCCACGGTTTTAAGTGGCTCAACCCAATGTGATTTTAAGAAACTCAACACCACGTTGAGATCCCAAGGTGCCACTGGAGGCACAAACGGGGGCTGAATATGCAGCACTCCTTTCACAAACGTCTGAACTTCAGGTAGTGAAGCTAGTTCTTTCTGGAAGAAAGTCGACAGAGCCGAAATCTGTACCTTAATGGAGCCTAATTTCAGGCCCATAGTCACTCCTGCTTGTAGGAAATGTAGAAATCGACCTAGTTGAAATTCCTCTGTTGGGGCCTTTTTGGCCTCACACCAAGCAACATACTTCTGCCATATGCGGTGATAATGCTTTGCAGTTACATCTTTCCTGGCTTTAATCAGCGTAGGAATGACTTCCTCCGGAATGCCCTTTTCCTTCAGGATCCGGTGTTCAACTGCCATGCCGTCAAACGCAGCCGCGGTAAGTCTTGGAACAGACAGTGCCCCTGCTACAGCAGGTCCTGTCTGAGCGTCAGAGGCCATGGGTCCTCTGAGATCATCTCTTGAAGTTCCGGGTACCACGCTCGTCTTGGCCAATCCGGAACCACGAGTATTGTTCTTACTCCTCGTCTTCTTATTATTCTCAGTACCCTTGGTATGAGAGGCAGAGGAGGGAACACATAAACTGACTGGTACACCCACGGTGTCACTAGAGCGTCCACAGCTATCGCCTGAGGGTCCCTTGACCTGGCGCAATATCTCTCTAGTTTTTTGTTTAGGCGGGACGCCATCATGTCCACCTGTGGCCGTTCCCATCGATTTACAATCAGCGTGAAGACTTCTGGATGAAGTCCCCACTCTCCCGGGTGGAGGTCGTGCCTGCTGAGAAAGTCTGCTTCCCAGTTGTCCACTCCCGGAATGAACACTGCTGACAGTGCTAGTACGTGATTTTCCGCCCATCGGAGAATCCTTGTGGCTTCTGCCATTGCTATCCTGCTTCTTGTGCCGCCCTGTTGATTTACATGGGCGACTGCCGTGATGTTGTCTGACTGGATCAGTACCGGCTGGTGTAGAAGCAGGGATTTTGCCCGACTTAGGGCATTGTAAATGGCCCTTAGTTCCAGAATATTTATGTGTAGGGAAGTCTCCTGACTCGACCACAGCCCTTGGAAGTTTCTTCCCTGTGTGACTGCCCCCCAGCCTCGAAGGCTGGCATCCGTGGTCACCAGGACCCAGTCCTGTATGCCGAATCTGCGGCCCTCTAGAAGATGAGCACTCTGCAGCCACCACAGCAGAGACACCCTGGTTCTTGGAGACAGGGTTATTAAGCGGTGCATCTGAAGATGCGATCCGGACCATTGGTCCAACAGGTCCCACTGAAAGATTCTGGCATGGAACCTGCCGAAAAGAATTGCTTCGTAAGAAGCCACCATCTTTCCCAGGACCCGCGTGCAGTGATGCACCGATACCTGTTTTGGTTTCAGGAGGTCTCTGACTAGAGATGACAGCTCCTTGGCTTTCTCCTCCGGGAGAAACACTTTTTTCTGGACTGTATCCAGAATCATACCCAGGAACAGTAGACGTGTCGTCGGAATCAGCTGTGATTTTGGAATATTCAGAATCCAACCGTGCTGGTGTAGCACCTCCTGAGATAGTGCTACTCCCACCAACAACTGCTCCTTGGACCTCGCCTTTATTAGGAGATCGTCCAAGTACGGGATAATTAAAACTCCCTTTCTTCGAAGGAGTATCATCATTTCCGCCATTACCTTGGTAAAAACCCTCGGTGCCGTGGAGAGTCCAAACAGTAGCGTCTGGAATTGGTAATGGCAATCCTGTACCATAAATCTGAGGTACTCCTGGTGAGGATAGTAAATGGGGACATGCAGGTAAGCATCCTTGATGTCCAGGGATACCATGTAATCCCCCTCGTCCAGGCTTGCAATAACCGCCCTGAGCGATTCCATCTTGAACTTGAATTTTTTTATGTATGTGTTCAAGGATTTTAAATTTAAAATGGGTCTCACCGAACCGTCCGGTTTCGGTACCACAAACAGTGTGGAATAGTAACCCCGTCCTTGTTGAAGTAGGGGCACCTTGATTATCACCTGCTGGGAATACAGCTTGTGAATTGCCGCTAGCACAGCCTCCCTGTCTGAAGGAGTAATCGGCAAGGCAGATTTTAGGAACCGGTGGGGTGGAGACGCCTCGAATTCCAGTTTGTACCCTTGAGATACTATTTGCAGGATCCAGGGATCCACCTGTGAGCGAGCCCACTGATCGCTGAAATTTTTGAGGCGGCCCCCCACCGTACCTGGCTCCGCCTGTGGAGCCCCACCGTCATGCGGCGGACTTGGAAGAAGCGGGGGAGGACTTTTGCTCCTGGGAACCTGCTGTTTGTTGCAGCCTTTTTCCCCTACCTCTGCCTCTGGACAGAAAGGACCCGCCTTTTCCACGCCTGTTTTTCTGAGTCCGAAAGGACTGTACCTGATAAAACGGCGCCTTTTTAGGCTGTGAGGGAACATGGGGTAAAAATGCTGACTTCCCAGCAGTTGCTGTGGAAACTAGGTCCGAGAGACCATCCCCAAATAACTCCTCACCCTTATAAGGCAAAACTTCCATGTGCCTTTTTGAATCTGCATCCCCTGTCCACTGGCGAGTCCATAAGCCTCTCCTAGCAGAAATGGACAATGCACTTATTTTAGATGCCAGCCAGCAGATCTCCCTCTGTGCATCTCTCATGTATAAGACTGAGTCTTTTATATGCTCTATGGTTAGCAGAATAGTGTCCCTGTCTAGGGTGTCAATATTTTCTGACAGGGAATCTGACCACGCAGCGGCAGCACTGCACATCCATGCTGACGCAATAGCTGGTCTAAGTATAATGCCTGAGTGTGTATATACAGACTTCAGGATCGCCTCCTGCTTTCTATCAGCAGGTTCCTTGAGGGCGGCCGTATCCGGAGACGGTAGTGCCACCTTTTTAGACAAACGTGTGAGCGCCTTATCCACCCTAGGGGGTATCTCCCAACGTGACCTATCCTCTGGCGGGAAAGGGAACGCCATTAGTAACTTCTTAGAGATTACCAATCTTTTATCAGGGAAAGCCCACGCTTCTTCACACACTTCATTTAATTCTTCTGATGGGGGAAAAACTACGGGTAGTTTTTTCTCCCCAAACATAATACCCTTTTTAGTGGTACCGGGGTTTATATCTGAAATGTGTAACACCTCTTTCATTGCTTCAATCATGCAACGAATGGCCTCAGTGGACATTAGACTAGACTCACCGTCGTCGACACTGGTGTCAGTATCCGTGTCGACATCCGCGTCTGCCATCTGAGGTAGCGGGCGTTTTAGAGCCCCCGATGGCCTTTGAGACGCCTGGACAGGCACGAGCTGAGAAGCCGGCTGTCCCGCATTTTCGTCAAATTTTTTGTGTAAGGAGTCGACACGTGCACGCAATTCCTTCCATAAGTCCATCCACTCAGGTGTCTGCCCCGCAGGGGGTGACATCCCTTCTATAGGCATCTGCTCCGCCTCCACATCATTATCCTCATCAAACATGTCGACACAGCTGTACAGACACACCGCACACACACAGGGAATGCTCTAACAGAGGACAGGACCCACAAAAGCCCTTTGGGGAGACAGAGTGAGAGTATGCCAGCACACACCAGAGCGCTATATAAATGCAGGGACTAACTGAATTATGTCCCCTATAGCTGCTGTTATATATACTGCGCCTAAATTTAATGCCCCCCCCTCTCTTTTTTACCCTTTTCTGTAGTGTAGACTGCAGGGGAGAGCCAGGGAGCTTCCTTCCAGCGGAGCTGTGAGGGAGAAATGGCGCCAGTGTGCTGAAGGAGATAGCTCCGCCCCTTTTTCGCAGACTATTCTCCCGCTTTTTTATGGATTCTGGCAGGGGTAATTATCACATATATAGCCTCTGGGGCTATATATTGTGGTATTTTTGCCAGCCAAGGTGTTTTTATTGCTGCTCAGGGCGCCCCCCCCTAGCGCCCTGCACCCTTAGTGACCGGAGTGTGAAGTGTGTATGAGAAGCAATGGCGCACAGCTGCAGTGCTGTGCGCTACCTTGGTGAAGACGGATGTCTTCTGCCGCCGATTTTCCGGACCTCTTCTTGCTTCTGGCTCTGTAAGGGGGACGGCGGCGCGGCTCCGGGACCGAACACCAAGGCCAGTTCCATGCGGTCGATCCCTCTGGAGCTAATGGTGTCCAGTAGCCTAAGAAGCCCAAGCTAGCTGCAAGCAGGTAGGTTCGCTTCTTCTCCCCTTAGTCCCTCGCTGCAGTGAGCCTGTTGCCAGCAGGTCTCACTGTAAAATAAAAAACCTAATTATATACTTTCTTTCTAGAAGCTCAGGAGAGCCCCTAGTGTGCATCCAACCTCGGCCGGGCACAAAATCTAACTGAGGCTTGGAGGAGGGTCATAGTGGGAGGAGCCAGTGCACACCAGGTGACCTAAAAGCTTTCTTTAGTTGTGCCCAGTCTCCTGCGGAGCCGCTATTCCCCATGGTCCTTACGGAGTTCCCAGCATCCACTAGGACGTCAGAGAAATTGACGTTATTCTGTGGAACACGGACTTTTACCATCTATAACCCGTCTGCTATTTTAGCATCAACTATAAGAAATTACAGACATCATGAGACAATTGTAGTGTGATTTACCCCTTTAATCATCACATATATATTACCGGTATACATGTTTGCAACTATTTTTTATATTTATATTTTTTATTAATAAATATTGCAATTTCTATACGTTGGCTCTCTTCTCATATATATACTTTTCCTGACATTCAGCGCAGCCGTTTGTTCTTTTTCGGGAAGTTTAGCAAACCTAAAGGACAAGAAGAGGTGTTGCCCATAGCAACAAACCAGATTCTGGCTATCATTTTATAGAATGTAATAAATACATAAAATGTGTTTGGTTGCCATGGGAAACACCTCCACTTGCCATTTGTTTAAATCTACCTGTAACTGAGCATAATTGTTTATTTGGGGCCCAATACTGATTTGGAAGTAAAGCAAAAAACAAAATAAGAATTTACTCACCGGTAAATAAGAATTTACTTACCGATAATTCTATTTCTCATAGTCCGTAGTGGATGCTGGGAACTCCGTAAGGACCATGGGGAATAGCGGCTCCGCAGGAGACTGGGCACAAAAGTAAAGCTTTATGACTACCTGGTGTGCACTGGCTCCTCCCCCTATGACCCTCCTCCAAGCCTCAGTTAGGATACTGTGCCCGGACGAGCGTACACAATAAGGAAGGATTTATGAATCCCGGGTAAGACTCATACCAGCCACACCGATCACACCGTACAACCTGTGATCTGAATCCAGTTAACAGCATGATAACAGAGGAGCCTCTGGAAAGATGGCTCACAACCACAATAACCCGATTTGTGTAACAATAACTATGTACAAGTATTGCAGACAATCCGCACTTGGGATGGGCGCCCAGCATCCACTACGGACTATGAGAAATAGAATTATCGGTAAGTAAATTCTTATTTTCTCTGACGTCCTAGTGGATGCTGGGAACTCCGTAAGGACCATGGGGATTATACCAAAGCTCCCAAACGGGCGGGAGAGTGCGGATGACTCTGCAGCACCGAATGAGAGAACTCCAGGTCCTCCTCAGCCAGGGTATCAAATTTGTAGAATTTAGCAAACGTGTTTGCCCCTGACCAAGTAGCTGCTCGGCAAAGTTGTAAAGCCGAGACCCCTCGGGCAGTCGCCCAAGATGAGCCCACTTTCCGTGTGGAATGGGCTTTTACAGATTTTGGCTGTGGCAGGCCTGCCACAGAATGTGCAAGCTGAATTGTGCTACAAATCCAACGAGCAATAGTCTGCTTAGAAGCAGGAGCACCCAGCTTGTTGGGTGCATACAGGATAAACAGCGAGTCAGATTTTCTGACTCCAGCCGTCCTGGAAACATATATTTTCAGGGCCCTGACTACGTCCAGCAACTTGGAGTCCTCCAAGTCCCTAGTAGCCGCAGGTACCACAATAGGCTGGTTCACGTGAAACGCTGAAAACAGCTTAGGGAGAAATTGAGGATGAGTCCTCAATTCCGCCCTGTCTGGAAGATCAGATAAGGGCCTTTACAGGATCAAGCCCCCAATTCTGACACGCGCCTGGCCGAGGCCAGGGCCAACAACATGACCACTTTCCATGTGAGATATTTTAACTCCACAGATTCAAGTGGTTCAAACCAATGTGACTTTAGGAACCCCAAAACTACATTGAGATCCCAAGGTGCCACTGGAGGCACAAAAGGAGGCTGTATATGCAGTACCCCTTTTACAAAACGTCTGAACTTCAGGAACTGAAGTTAGTTCTTTCTGGAAGAAAATTGACAGGGCCGAAATTTGAACCTTAATGGACCCCAATTTTAGGCACATAGACACTCCTGTTTACAGGAAATGCAGGAATCGACCTAGTTGAAAATTCCTCCATCGGGGCCTTACTGGCCTCGCACCCCGCAACATATTTTCGCCAAATGCGGTGATAATGCTTTGCGGTTACATCCTTCCTGGCTTGATCAGGGTAGGGATGACTTCATCCGGAATGCCTTTTTCCTTCAGGATCCGGCGTTCAACCGCCCTGCCGTTAAACGCAGCCGCGGTAAGTCTTGGAATAGACAGGGTCCTTGCTGGAGCAGGTCCCTTCTTAGAGGTAGAAGCCACGGGTCCTCCGTGAGCATCTCTTGAAGTTCCGGGTACCAAGTCCTTCTTGGCCAATCCGGAGCCACGAGTATAGTTCTTACTCCCCTCCGTCTTATAATTCTCAGTACTTTTGGTATGAGAGGAAGAGGAGGGAACACATACACTGACTGGTACACCCACGGTGTTACCAGAGCGTCCACAGCTATTGCCTGAGGTTCCCTTGACCTGGCGCAATACCTGTCCAATTTTTTGTTTAGGCGGGACGCCATCATGTCCACCTTTGGTTTTTCCCAATGGTTTACAATCATGTGGAAGACTTCTGGGTGAAGTCCCCACTCTCCCGGGTGGAGGCCGTGCCTGCTGAGGAAGTCTGCTTCCCAGTTGTCCACTCCCGGAATGAATACTGCTGACAGTGCTATCCCATGATTTTCCGCCCAGCGAAGAATCCTTGCAGCTTCTGCCATTGACTGCTTCTTGTGCCACCCTGTCTGTTTACATGGGTGACTGCCGTGATGTTGTCCGACTGGATCAACACCGGCTGACCTTGAAGCAGAGGTCTTGCTAAGCTGAGAGCATTGTAAATGGCCCTTAGCTCCAGGATATTTATGTGAAATGATGTCTCCAGGCTTGACCATAAGCCCTGGAAATTTCTTCCCTGTGTGACTGCTCCCCAGCCTCGCAGGCTGGCATCCGTGGTCACCAGGACCCAGTCCTGAATGCCGACTCTGCGGCCCTCTAGAAGATGAACACTCTGCAACCACCACAGGAGGGACACCCTTGTCCTTGGTGACCGGGTTATCCGCTGATGCATCTTAAGATGCGACCCGGACCATTTGTTTAGCAGGTACCACTGGAAAGTTCTTGCGTGGAATCTGCCGAATGGCTTTTCTTCGTAGGAAACTAACATTTTTCCCAGAACCCTTGTGCATTGATGCACTGAGACTTGGCTCGGTTTTAGGAGGTTCCTGACTAGCTCGGATAACTCCCTGGCTCTCTCCTCCGGGAGAAACACCTTTTTCTGAACTGTGTCCAGAATCATCCCTAGGAACAGAAGACGAGTCGTCGGAACCAGCTGCGATTTTGGAATATTGAGAATCCAATCGTGCTGTCGCAACACTACCTGAGATAGTGCTACACCGACCTCCAACTGTTCCCAGGATCTTACCCTTATCAGGAGATCGTCCAAGTAAGGGATAACTAAAACTCCCTTCCTTCGAAGGAGTATCATCATTTCGGCCATCACCTTGGTAAAGACCCGGGGTGCCGTGGACCATCCAAACGGCAGCGTCTGAAACTGATAGTGACAGTTCTGTACCACAAACCTGAGGTACCCTTGGTGAGAAGGGTAAATTTTGACATGAAGGTAAGCATCCTTGATGTCCAGAGACACCATGTAGTCCCCTTCTCTTGAATTTGAACCTCTGTATGTAAGTGTTCAAAGATTTTAGATTTAAAATCGGTCTCACCGAGCCGTCCGGCTTCGGTACCACAACAGTGTGGAGTAATACCCCTTTCCCTGTTGCAGGAGGGGTACCTTAATTATCACCTGCTGGGAATACAGCTTGTGAATGGCTTCCAACACTGCCTCCCTGTCTGCTTGTAAAGCCCCAGCGTCATGCTGAGGGCTTGGCAGAGGCGGGGGAGGGCTTCTGTTCCTGGGAACTGGCTGATTTCTGCAGCCGTTTCCCTCTCTGTCACGGGGCAGAAATGAGGAACCTTTTGCCCACGTGCCCTTATGGGAACGAAAGGACTGCGCCTGATAATACGGCGTCTTCTTATGTTGAGAGGCGACCTGGGGTAAAAACGTGGATTTCCCAGCTGTTGCCGTGGCCACCAGGTCTGAAAGACCGACCCCAAATAACTCCTCCCCTTTATAAGGCAATACTTCCATATGCCATTTGGAATCCGCATCACCTGACCACTGTCGTGTCCATAACCCTCTTCTGGCAGAAATGGACAGCGCACTTACTCCTGATGCCAGTCGGCAAATATCCCGCTGTGCATCACACATATATAGAAATGCATCTTTTAAATGCTCTACAGGTAATAATATACTGTCCCTATCTAGGGTATCAATATTTTCAGTCAGGGAATCCGACCACGCCAACCCAGCACTGCACATCCAGGCTGAGGCGATTGCTGGTCGCAGTATAACACCAGTATGTGTGTAAATACATTTTAGGATACCCTCCTGCTTTCTATCAGCAGGATCCTTAAGGGCGGCCATCTCAGGAGAGGGTAGAGCCCTTGTTTTGACAAGCGTGTGAGCGCTTTTCCCCCCTAGGGGGTGTTTCCCAACGCACCCTAACCTCTGGCGGGAAAGAATATATGCCAATAACTTTTTAGAAATTATCAGTTTTTATCGGGGGAAACCCACGCTTCATCACACACCTCATTTAATTTCTCAGATTCAGGAAAACTACAGGTAGTTTTTCCTCACTGAACATAATACCCCTATTGGTGGTACTCGTATTATCAGAAATGTGTAAAACATTTTCCATTGCCTCAATCATGTAACGTGTGGCCCTACTGGAAGTCATATTTGTCTCTTCCCCGTCGACACTGGAGTCAGTATCCGTGTCGGCGTCTGTATTTGCCATCCGAGGTAACGGGCGCTTTAGAGCCCCTGACGGCCTATGAGACGTCTGGACAGGCACAAGCTGAGTAGCCGGCTGTCTCATGTCAATCACTGTCTTTTGTAAAGAGCTGACACGGTCATGTAATTCCTTCAAGCAGTTTATCCACTCAGGTGTCGACCCCCTAGGGGGTGACATCCCTATTACAGGCAATTTGCTCCGCCTCCACATCATTTTCCTCCTCATACATGTCGACACAAACGTACCGACACACAGCACACACACAGGGAATGCTCTGATAGAGGACAGGACCCCACTAGCCCTTTGGGGAGACAGAGAGAGAGTTTGCCAGCACACACCAGAGCGCTATATATATATATATATATATATATATATACACACAGGGATAACCTTATATAAGTGTTTTTCCCCTTATAGCTGCTGTATTGTTTATACTGCGCCTAATTAGTGCCCCCCTCTCTTTTTTAACCCTTTCTGTAGTGTAGTGACTGCAGGGGAGAGCCAGGGAGCTTCCCTCCAACGGAGCTGTGAGGGAAAATGGCGCGGCGCCAGTGTGCTGAGGAGATAGGCTCCGCCCCTTTCTCGGCGGCCTTTTCTCCCGTTTTTCAGTGTAATCTGGCAGGGGTTAAAATTCATCCATATAGCCCTGGGGGCTATGTGTGATGTATTTTCGCCAGCCAAGGTGTTTTTATTGCTTCTGGCTCTGTAAGGGGGCCGGCGGAGCGGCTCTGGGACCGGACTCCATGGCTGGGCCTGTGTTCGATCCCTCTGGAGCTAATGGTGTCCAGTAGCCTAAGAAGCCCAATCCACTCTGCACGCAGGTGAGTTCGCTTCTTCTCCCCTTAGTCCCTCGATGCAGTGAGCCTGTTGCCAGCAGGTCTCACTGAAAATAAAAAACCTAAAACTAAACTTTTCACTAAGCAGCTCAGGAGAGCCCCTAGTGTGCACCCTTCTCGTTCGGGCACAAAAATCTAACTGAGGCTTGGAGGAGGGTCATAGGGGGAGGAGCCAGTGCACACCAGGTAGTCCTAAAGCTTTACTTTTGTGCCCAGTCTCCTGCGGAGCCGCTATTCCCCATGGTCCTTACGGAGTTCCCAGCATCCACTAGGACGTCAGAGAAATTCTATTTCTCGTAGTCCGTAGTGGATGCTGGGAACTCCGTAAGGACCATGGGGAATAGACGGGCTCCGCAGGAGACTGGGCGCTCTAAAAGAAAGATTAGAAACTACATATGGTGTGCACTGGCTCCTCCCTCTATGCCCCTCCTCCAGACCTCAGTTAGGGAAACTGTGCCCGGAAGAGCTGACACAACAAGGAAAGGATTTGGAATCCAGGGTAAGACTCATACCAGCCACACCAATCACACCGTACAACTTGTGATAACTATACCCAGTTAACAGTATGAACAAAAACTGAGCCTCATTTAACAGATGACTCATAACAACAACCCTTAAGTTAAGCAATAACTATATACATGTATTGCAGAGAGTCCGCACTCAGTGATCGCGCTGTACCCAAAAAAAAGTGGGTCCCAGGGACCCCTCACTTTTAAAAATTGGGGTCCTACCGGTCTTTTTCTGAGTCCCATCAGAATGAAGGTTCTTTTTAATCTAAATCTTGTTTGGACACTACAAAAGTGTTGCAAGGTGGGGGGATGGGGTGACAATGCTGCTGGGCTGTGTAGCATGCAGGACACCCTGCACCAGAGGTGTAACTAGACATTTTGGTGCCCTTAGGCTGAAAGTGAAATGATGTACCACGTCACAGACTGGGAAGCACAGGCAGTGCGCGCCGAAGGCGCGCAGCAAAATTTTAGAGGTGTGGCTTCATGGGGAAGGGGCGTGGCCACATAATAGTGCCAATTCACATTACACCACACAGTAGTGCCGCTTATACACATTGCACCAGGTAGAACCTCCTATGCGCACTGCGCCAGGTATAGCCCTTTATACATATTGTGCCAGAGAGCACGTTATAGACTTTGATCCAGGTACAGCACGTTATACAAATTGCACCAGGTAGAGCACATTATAAACATTGCACCAGGTAGAGCACATTATAAACATTGCACCAGGTAGAACAATTGCACACATTGCACCAGGTTAAGCACGTTATACACATTGCGCCAGGTTAAGCACGTTATACACATTGAGCCAGGTTAAGCACGTTATACACATTGAGCCAGGTTGAGCACGTTATACACATTGCGCCAGGTTAAGCACGTTATACACATTGCGCCAGGTTAAGCACGTTATACACATTGAGCCAGGTTGAGCACGTTACACACAATGAGCCAAATAGAGCACATTACACACAATGCGCCAGGTAGAGCACGTTACACACAATGCGCCAGGGAGAGCATGTTACACACATTGCGCCAGGTAGAGCACGTTACACACAATACGCCAGGTAGAGCACGTTACACACAATACGCCAGGTAGAGCATGTTCCACACAATACGCCAGGTAGAGCACGTTACACACATTGCGCCAGGTAGAGCACGTTACACACAATGCGCCAGGTAGATCACGTTACACACATTGCGCCAGGTAGAGCACGTTACACACAATGGGTAAGGTAGAGCACGTTACACACAATGCACCAGGTGATCAGTTAGACACATTGTAGCTACCATCTCGGACACCCAGTTGTCGCCCCCAGACATAGTGATTGCGGGTGTCAGTGGAGGGGGTGTCTACAGTGATTGCGGCTTGTCAGCGGGGGAGGGTGGTGTCCACAGTAATTGCGCGGGAAGGGGGTGTCCGTAATCATCTCAGGTGTCAGTGGAAGGGGTGATCTTGGGTGTCAGCGAGGGAAGGGGGTGCCCACAGTCATCACAGGTGTCAGTGGGGGTGTCGAGGGGAGGAGTGATGACTGACACGTAGTGCAGCAGCTGTGATCCTCTTCCTACTCTGGTGCTGCAGCGATGGCCACTGAGCCCAGTGTGACAGATTTAGGAGCCCGCTCTAAACCCCGCACATATAAAGCAACCAGCTCTCCTCTCCCCCCACACAACACACACACAGTCACCGGCACTCACTCCCCCCATTCCCCGCAGCACATACATGGGCACCAGCTCTCAGCCCTGACATCCCCTGCCGGAAGAGCACATATACTCTCCGGCGCTTCACCCAGCCGCCCCCCCCGGCACATTATCACCAGCGCTCCCCCCGCAGCACATACAATCAATAGTGCCCGTTCACCCCGCAGCACAGTCACTCACCAGCACTCCCCCCGCCGCAGCAGTCACTCACCAGCGCTCCCCCCGCCGCAGCTCAGTCACTCACCAGCACTCCCCCCGCCGCAGCACAGTCACTCACCAGCGCTCCCCCCGCCGCAGGACAGTCACTCACCAGCGCTCCCCCCGCCGCAGGACAGTCACTCACTAGTGCTCCCCCCGCCGCACATGCACATACCTGCCAGCCTCAATTGGAGTCTTGCACAATGTTCCAGGGAGCCGCGCGATCATGGCGGGACCCTGTGAACGAAGCCACTGCACGTTAACAGGAGAGGAGCGGTAACGCTCCACCTCCTATTTAAATCCAGGATACAGCAATCACTCTGATTTGCTGCTGCGGAGCGCGTCCCCGGGGACCCTCCCATTTTTGAAAACTGAGTCACCGGTTTATAAAAGTGGGTAAAATACGCGCTATAGCGCGTTTTTGCGATCACTGGCACTTGGGACGGGCGCCCAGCATCCACTACGGACTACGAGAAATAGAATTACCGGTGAGTAAATTCTTATTTTCTCTGACGTCCTAGTGGATGCTGGGAACTCCGTAAGGACCATGGGGATTATACCAAAGCTCCCAAACGGGCGGGAGAGTGCGGATGACTCTGCAGCACCGAATGGGCAAACTCAAGGTCCTCCTCAGCCAGGGTATCAAACTTGTAGAATTTAGCAAATGTGTTTGAACCCGACCAAGTAGCAGCTCGGCAAAGCTGTAAAGCCGAGACCCCTCGGGCAGCTGCCCAAGAAGAGCCCACCTTCCTCGTGGAATGGGCTTTTACTGATTTAGGATGCGGCAGTCCAGCCGCAGAATGTGCAAGCTGAATCGTGCTACAGATCTAGCGAGCAATAGTCTGAAACATAAATTTTCAGAGCCCGGACTACGTCCAGCAACTTGGAATCCTCCAAGTCCCGAGTAGCCGCAGGCACCACAATAGGTTGGTTCAAATGAAACGCTGATACCACGAGTCCTCAATTCTGCCCTGTCCATATGGAAGATCAGATATGGGCTTTTACATGACAAAGCCGCCAATTCTGACACACGCCTAGCTGAAGCCAAGGCCAACAGCATGACCACCTTCCACGTGAGATACTTTAGCTCCACGGTCTTAAGTGGCTCAAACCAGTGGGATTTCAGGAAATCAAACACAACGTTAAGGTCCCAAGGTGCCACTGGAGGCACAAAAGGTGGCTGAATATGCAGCACTCCCTTGACAAACGTCTGAACTTCAGGCAGTGAAGCCAGTTCTTTTTGAAAGAAAATAGACAGGGCCAAAATCTGGACCTTTATGGAGCCCAATTTTAGGCCCATAGTCACTCCTGACTGTAGGAAGTGCAGAAATCGACCCAGCTGGAATTCCTCTGTTGGGGCCTTCCTGGCCTCACACCAAGCAACATATTTCCGCCATATGCGGTGATAATGTTTTGCTGTTACATCCTTCCTAGCTTTTATCAGCGTAGGAATCACTTCATCTGGAATGCCCTTTTCCGTTAGGATCCGGCGTTCAACCGCCATGCCGTGGTAATTCTTGGAACAGACAGGGCCCCTGCTGCAACAGGTCCTGTCTGAGAGGCAGAGGCCATGGGTCCTCCGATATCATTTCTTGTAATTCTGGGTACCAAGTTCTTCTTGGCCAATCCGGAACGATGAGTATTGTTCTTACTCCTCTCTTTCTTACTATCCTCAGTACCTTGGGTATGAGAGGAAGAGGAGGGAACACATAAACAGACTGGTACACCCATGGTGTCACTAGTGCGTCCACAGCTATCGCCTGAGGGTCCCTTGACCTGGCGCAATAATTTTTTAGCTTTTTGTTGAGGCGGGACGCCATCATGTCCACCTGTGGTCGTTCCCAACGATTTACAATCTGTGTGAAGACTTCTGGATGAAGTCCCCACTCCCTCGGGTGGAGGTCGTGCCTGCTGAGGAAATCTGCTTCCCAGTTGTCCACTCCCGGAATGAACACTGCTGACAGTGCTAGCACGTGATTCTCCACCCATCGAAGAATCCTTGTGGCTTCTGCCATCGCCATCCTGCTTCTTGTGCCGCCCTGGCGGTTTACATGGGCGACCGCCGTGATGTTGTCTGACTGAATCAGCACTGGTTGGTTTTGAAGCAGGGGCTCTGCTTGACTCAGGGCGTTGTAAATGGCCCTTAGTTCCAGTATATTTATGTGCAGTGAAGTCTCCTGACTTGACCACTGTCCCTGGAAGTTCCTTCCCTGAGTGACTGCCCCTCATCCTCGGAGGCTTGCATCCGTGGTCACCAGGACCCAGTCCTGTATGCCGAATCTGCGGCCCTCGAGAAGATGAGCACTCTGCAGCCACCACAGCAGAGACACCCTGGCCCTTGGGGACAGGGTGATCAACCGATGCATCTGAAGATGCGATCCGGACCACTTGTCTAACAGATCCCACTGAAAGATCCTTGCATGGAACCTGCCAAAGGGAATTGCTTCGTAAGAAGCCACCATCTTTCCCAGGACTCGCGTGCAGTGATGCACTGACACCTGTTTTGGTTTCAGGAGATCCCTGACCAGAGATGACAATTCCTGGGCCTTCTCCACCGGGGGAAACACCTTCTTTTGTTCTGTGTCCAGAATCATGCCCAGGAAAAGCAGACGAGTCGCAGGAATCAGCTGCGACTTTGGGATACTCAGAATCCAGCCGTGCTGTTGCAACACTTCCCGAGATAGTGCTACGCTGACTAACAACTGCTCTCTGGACCTCGCCTTTATAAGGAGATCGTCCAAGTACGGGATAATTATAACTCCCTTCTTCCGAAGGAGTATCATCATTTCGGCCATCACCTTGGTAAACACTCTCGGTGCCGTGGACAGACCAAACGGCAACGTCTGGAATTGGTAATGACAGTCCTGTACCACAAACCGTAGGTACTCCTGATGAGGTGGGTAAATGGGGACATGCAAGTAAGCATCCTTGATGTCCAGCGACACCATAAAATCCCCCTCTTCCAGGCTTGCAATAACCGCCCTGAGCGATTCCATTTTGAACTTGAACTTCCTTATATAAAAGTGTTCAAGGATTTTAAATTTAGAATGAGTCTCACCGAACCGTCTGGTTTCGGTACCACAAACATTGTGGAATAGTAACCCCGTCCCTGTTGAAGGAGGGGAACTTTGATTATCACCTGCTGGAGGTACAGCTTGTGAATTGCCTCCAGTACTTCCTCCCTTTCCCTGGGAGCAGCTGGCAAGGCCGATTTGAGGTAACGGCGAGGGGGAGTCGTCTCGAACTCCAGCTTGTATCCCTGAGATACAATTTGTACAGCCCAGAGATCCACCTGTGAGCGAACCCACTGGTTGCTGAAGTTTCGGAGACGCGCTCCCACCGCACCTGGCTCCGCCTGTGGAGCCCCAGCGTCATGCGGTGGACTTAGAGGAAGCAGGGGAGGACTTTTGTTCCTGGGAACTGGCTGCCTGTTGCAGCTTCTTTCCTCTACCTCTGCCTCGGGGCAGAAAGGATGCGCCTCTGACCTGCTTGCCTTTCTGAGGCCGAAAGGACTGTACTTGATAATACGGTGCTTTCTTAGGCTGTGAGGGAACCTGAGGTAAAAAAGTCGACTTCCCAGCTGTTGCTGTGGATACGAGGTCCGAGAGACCGTCCCCAAACAATTCCTCACCCTTATAAGGCAAAACCTCCATGTGTTTTTTAGAATCAGCATCACCTGTTTACTGCCGAGTCCATAATACTCTCCTGGCAGAAATGGACATTGCATTAATTCTAGATGCCAGCAGGCAAATGTCCCTCTGTGCATCCCGCATATATAAGACGACGTCTTTTATATGTTCTATGGTTAGCAAAATAGTATCCCTGTCGAGGGAATCAATGTTGTCTGACAGGGTATCAGCCCATGCTGCTGCAGCACTACACATCCATGCTGAAGCAATAGCAGGTCTTAGTATAGTACCCGAGTGTGTATACACAGACTTCAGGATAGCTTCCTGCTTTCTATCCGCAGGCTCCTTTAGGGCGGCCGTATCCTGAGATGGCAGTGCCACCTTTTTTGATAAGCGTGTGAGCGCCTTGTCCACCCTAGGGGATGTTTCCCAACGTAACCTGTCCGTCTGCGGGAAAGGGTACGCCATCAGTAACCTCTTAGAAATCACTAGTTTCTTATCAGGGGAACTCCACACTTCTTCACACAATTCATTTAATTCATCAGATGGGGGAAAAAATAAGAATTTACTTACCGATAATTCTATTTCTCGGAGTCCGTAGTGGATGCTGGGGTTCCTGAAAGGACCATGGGGAATAGCGGCTCCGCAGGAGACAGGGCACAAAAAGTAAAGCTTTTCCAGATCAGGTGGTGTGCACTGGCTCCTCCCCCTATGACCCTCCTCCAGACTCCAGTTAGGTACTGTGCCCGGACGAGCGTACACAATAAGGGAGGATTTTGAATCCCGGGTAAGACTCATACCAGCCACACCAATCACACCGTACAACTTGTGATCTAAACCCAGTTAACAGTATGATAACAGAAAAAGCCTCTGAAAGATGGCTCCCTAAACAATAACCCGAATTAGTTAACAATAACTATGTACAAGTATTGCAGATAATCCGCACTTGGGATGGGCGCCCAGCATCCACTACGGACTCCGAGAAATAGAATTATCGGTAAGTAAATTCTTATTTTCTCTATCGTCCTAGTGGATGCTGGGGTTCCTGAAAGGACCATGGTGATTATACCAAAGCTCCCAAACGGGCGGGAGAGTGCGGATGACTCTGCAGCACCGAATGAGAGAACTCCAGGTCCTCCTTTGCTAGGGTATCAAATTTGTAGAATTTTACAAACGTGTTCTCCCCTGACCACGTAGCTGCTCGGCAGAGTTGTAATGCCGAGACCCCTCGGGCAGCCGCCCAAGATGAGCCCACCTTCCTTGTGGAATGGGCCTTAACAGATTTAGGCTGTGGCAGGCCTGCCACAGAATGTGCAAGTTGAATTGTGTTACAAATCCAACGAGCAATCGACTGCTTAGAAGCAGGCGCACCCAACTTGTTGGGTGCATACAGTATAAACAGCGAGTCAGATTTTCTGACTCCAGCCGTCCTTGAAATGTATATTTTTAAAGCTCTGACAACGTCCAACAACTTGGAGTCCTCCAAGTCGCTTGTAGCCGCAGGCACTACAATAGGCTGGTTCAGGTGAAACGCTGATACCACCTTAGGGAGAAAATGCGGACGCGTCCGCAGCTCTGCCCTATCCGAATGGAAAATTAAATAAGGGCTTTTATAAGATAAAGCCGCCAGTTCAGATACTCTCCTGGCGGACGCCAGGGCCAGTAACATAGTCACTTTCCATGTGAGATATTTCAAATCCACATTTTTTAGTGGTTCAAACCAATGGGATTTGAGGAAATCTAAAACTACATTTAGATCCCACGGTGCCACCGGAGGCACCACAGGAGGCTGTATATGCAGTACTCCTTTGACAAAAGTCTGGACCTCAGGAACTGAGGCCAATTCTTTTTGGAAGAATATTGACAGGGCCGAAATTTGAACCTTAATAGATCCCAATTTGAGACCCATAGACAATCCTGATTGCAGGAAATGTAGGAAACGACCCAGTTGAAATTCCTCCGTCGGAGCACTCCGATCCTCGCACCACGCAACATATTTCCGCCAAATGCGGTGATAATGCTTCGCGGTGACTTCCTTTCTTGCCTTAATCAAGGTAGGAATGACTTCTTCTAGAATGCCTTTTCCTTTTAGGATCTGGCGTTCAACCGCCATGCCGTCAAACGCAGCCGCGGTAAGTCTTGGAATAGACACGGTCCCTGCTGAAGCAGGTCCTGTCTTAGAGGTAGAGGCCACGGATCGTCCGTGACCATCTCTTGAAGTTCCGGGTACCAAGACCTTCTTGGCCAATCCGGAGCCACTAGTATCGTTCTTACTCCGCTTTGCCGTATGATTCTCAATACCTTTGGTATGAGAGGCAGAGGAGGAAACACATACACCGACTGGTACACCCAAGGTGTTACCAGCGCGTCCACAGCTATTGCCTGCGGATCTCTTGACCTGGCGCAATACCTGTCCAGTTTTTTGTTGAGGCGAGACGCCATCATGTCCACCATCGGTCTTTCCCAACGGTTTATTAGCATGTGGAAAACTTCTGGATGAAGTCCCCACTCTCCCGGGTGAAGATCGTGTCTGCTGAGGAAGTCTGCTTCCCAGTTGTCCACTCCCGGGATGAACACTGCTGACAGTGCTATCACGTGATTCTCCGCCCAGCGAAGGATCCTGGCAGCTTCTGCCATTGCACTCCTGCTTCTTGTGCCGCCCTGTCTGTTTACATGGGCGACTGCCGTGATGTTGTCCGACTGGATCAACACCGGTCTTCCTTGAAGCAGAGGTTCCGCCTGGCTTAGAGCATTGTAGATTGCTCTTAGTTCCAGAATGTTTATGTGAAGAGACTTTTCCAGGCTCGACCACACTCCCTGGAAGTTTCTTCCTTGTGTGACTGCTCCCCAGCCTCTCAGGCTGGCGTCCGTGGTCACCAGGATCCAATCCTGTATGCCGAATCTGCGGCCCTCCAATAGATGAGCCCTCTGCAACCACCACAGAAGAGATACCCTTGTCCTTGGAGACAGGGTTATCCGCAGGTGCATCTGAAGATGCGTGCATTGATGTACAGACACCTTTCCTGGTTTTAGGAGATTCCTGACCAGGTCGGATAACTCCTTGGCTTTTTCCTCGGGAAGAAAAACCTTTTTCTGAACCGTGTCCAGAATCATCCCTAGGAACAGCAGACGAGTTGTCGGCATTAATTTGGATTTTGGAATATTCAGAATCCATCCGTGCTGCTTTAGCACCTCTTGAGATATTGCTAATCCCATCTCTAGCTGTTCTCTGGACCTTGCCCTTATTAGGAGATCGTCCAAGTATGGGATAATTAATACGCCTTTTCTTCGAAGAAGAATCATCATCTCGGCCATTACCTTTGTAAAGACCCGAGGTGCCGTGGACAAACCAAACGGCAGCGTCTGAAACTGATAGTGACAGTTTTGTACAACGAACCTGAGGTACCCCTGGTGTGAGGGGTAAATTGGAACGTGGAGATACGCATCCTTGATGTCCAAGGATACCATAAAGTCCCCTTCTTCCAGGTTCGCTATCACTGCTCTGAGTGACTCCATCTTGAACTTGAACTTCTTTATGTACAGGTTCAAGGACTTCAGATTTAGAATAGGCCTTACCGAGCCATCCGGCTTCGGTACCACAAATAGAGTGGAATAAATAAGATTTTACTTACCGATAAATCTATTTCTCGGAGTCCGTAGTGGATGCTGGGGTTCCTGAAAGGACCATGGAGGATAGCGGCTCCGCAGGAGACAGGGCACAAAAAGTAAAGCTTTTCCGATCAGGTGGTGTGCACTGGCTCCTCCCCCTATGACCCTCCTCCAGACTCCAGTTAGGTACTGTGCCCGGACGAGCGTACACAATAAGGGAGGATTTTGAATCCCGGGTAAGACTCATACCAGCCACACCAATCACACCGTACAACTTGTGATCTAAACCCAGTTAACAGTATGATAACAGCGGAGCCTCTGAAAGATGGCTTCCTTCAACAATAACCCGAATTAGTTAACAATAACTATGTACAACTTATGCAGATAATCCGCACTTGGGATGGGCGCCCAGCATCCACTACGGACTCCGAGAAATAGATTTATCGGTAAGTAAAATCTTATTTTCTCTATCGTCCTAGTGGATGCTGGGGTTCCTGAAAGGACCATGGGGATTATACCAAAGCTCCCAAACGGGCGGGAGAGTGCGGATGACTCTGCAGCACCGAATGAGAGAACTCCAGGTCCTCCTTAGCCAGAGTATCAAATTTGTAAAATTTTACAAACGTGTTCTCCCCTGACCACGTAGCTGCTCGGCAAAGTTGTAATGCCGAGACCCCTCGGGCAGCCGCCCAAGATGAGCCCACCTTCCTTGTGGAGTGGGCCTTTACAGATTTAGGCTGTGGCAAGCCTGCCACAGAATGTGCAAGTTGGATTGTGCTACAGATCCAACGAGCAATCGTCTGCTTAGACGCAGGAGCACCCATCTTGTTGGGTGCATACAATATAAACAACGAGTCAGATTTTCTGACTCCAGCTGTCCTTGCAATATATATTTTTAATGCTCTGACAACGTCCAGTAACTTGGAGTCCTCCAAGTCACTTGTAGCCGCAGGCACTACAATAGGCTGGTTCAGATGAAATGCTGACACCACCTTAGGGAGAAAATGCGGACGAGTCCGCAGTTCTGCCCTGTCCGAATGGAAAATCAGATATGGGCTTTTGTAAGATAAAGCTGCCAATTCTGACACTCTCCTGGCAGAAGCCAGGGCTAGAAGCATGGTCACTTTCCATGTGAGATATTTCAAATCCACCTTTTTTAGTGGTTCAAACCAATGAGATTTTAGGAAGTCCAAAACCACATTTAGATCCCACGGTGCCACTGGAGGCACCACAGGAGGCTGTATATGCAGCACTCCCTTAACAAAGGTCTGGACTTCAGGGACTGAAGCCAATTCCTTTTGAAAGAAAATCGACAGGGCCGAAATTTGAACCTTAATAGATCCCAATTTGAGACCCATTGACAATCCTGATTGCAGGAAATGTAGGAATCGACCCAGTTGAAATTCCTCCGTCGGAGCACTCCGATCTTCGCACCACGCAACATATTTTCGCCAAATTCGGTGATAATGTTGCACGGTTACTTCCTTCCTTGCTTTAATCAAAATAGGAATGACTTCTTCCGGCATGCCTCTTTCCTTTAGGATCCGGCGTTCAACCGCCATGCCGTCAAACGCAGCCGCGGTAAGTCTTGAAACAGACAGGGACCCTGCTGAAGCAAGTCCCTCCTTAGAGGTAGAGGCCACGGATCTTCCGTGATCATCTCTTGAAGTTCCGGGTACCAAGTCCTCCTTGGCCAATCCGGAACCACTAGTATCGTTCTTACGCCTCTTTGCCGTATAATTCTCAATACTTTTGGTATGAGAGGCAGAGGAGGAAACACATACACCGACTGGTACACCCAAGGCGTTACCAGCGCGTCCACAGCTATTGCCTGCGGATCTCTTGACCTGGCGCAATACCTGTCCAGTTTTTTGTTGAGGCGAGACGCCATCATGTCCACCATTGGTCTTTCCCAACGGGTTACCAGCATGTGGAAGACTTCTGGATGAAGTCCCCACTCTCCCGGGTGAAGATCGTGTCTGCTGAGGAAGTCTGCTTCCCAGTTGTCCACTCCCGGGATGAACACTGCTGACAGTGCTATCACATGATTCTCTGCCCAGCGAAGAATCCTTGCAGCTTCTGCCATTGCCCTCCTGCTTCTTGTGCCGCCCTGTCTGTTCACATGGGCGACTGCCGTGATGTTGTCCGACTGGATCAATACCGGTTTTCCCTGAAGCAGAGGTTCTGCCTGGTTTAGAGCATTGTATATTGCTCTTAGTTCCAGAATGTTTATGTGAAGAGACGTTTCCAGGCTCGTCCATACTCCCTGGAAGTTTCTTCCTTGTGTGACTGCTCCCCAGCCTCTCAGGCTGGCGTCCGTGGTCACCAGGATCCAATCCTGTATGCCGAATCTGCGGCCCTCCAATAGATGAGCACTCTGCAACCACCACAGAAGAGACACCCTTGTCCTTGGAGACAGGGTTATCCGTAGGTGCATCTGAAGATGCGACCCTGACCATTTGTCCAACAGATCCCTTTGGAAAATTCTTGCGTGGAATCTGCCGAATGGAATCGCTTCGTAAGAAGCCACCATTTTTCCCAGGACTCTTGTGCATTGATGTACAGACACCTTTCCTGGTTTTAGGAGGTTCCTGACAAGCTCGGATAACTCCTTGGCTTTTTCCTCCGGGAGAAAAACCTTTTTCTGAACCGTGTCCAGAATCATCCCTAGGAACAGCAGACGAGTTGTCGGCATTAACTGGGATTTTGGAATATTCAGAATCCACCCGTGCTGTTTTAGCACTTCTTGAGACAGTGCTAATCTCATCTCTAGCTGTTCTCTGGACCTCGCCCTTATTAGGAGATCGTCCAAGTATGGGATAATTAATACGCCTTTTCTTCGAAGAAGAATCATCATCTCGGCCATTACCTTTGTAAAGATCCGAGGTGCCGTGGACAATCCGAACGGCAGCGTCTGAAACTGATAGTGACAGTTTTGTACAACGAACCTGAGGTACCCCTGGTGTGAGGGGTAAATTGGAACGTGGAGATACGCATCCTTGATGTCCAAGGATACCATAAAGTCCCCCTCTTCCAGGTTCGCTATCACTGCTCTGAGTGACTCCATTTTGAACTTGAACTTCTTTATGTACAGGTTCAAGGACTTCAGATTTAGAATAGGCCTTACCGAGCCATCCGGCTTCGGTACCACAAAAAGAGTGGAATAATACCCCTTCCCTTGTTGCAGAAGAGGTACCTTGACTATCACCTGCTGAGAGTACAGCTTGTGAATGGCTTCCAACACCGTCTCCCTTTCGGAGGGGGACGTTGGTAAAGCAGACCTCAGGAAACGGCGAGGTGGATCTGTCTCTAATTCCAACCTGTATCCCTGAGATATTATCTGCAGGATCCAGGGATCTACTTGCGAGTGAGCCCACTGCGCGCTGTAATTTTTGAGACGACCGCCCACCGTCCCCGAGTCCGCTTGAGAAGCCCCAGCGTCATGCTGAGGCTTTTGTAGAAGCCGGGGAGGGCTTCTGATCCTGGGAAGGAGCTGCGTGTTGCTGTCTCTTCCCTCGACCTTTGCCTCGTGGCAAATATGAATAGCCCTTTGCTCTCTTATTTTTAAAGGAACGAAAGGGCTGCGGTTGAAAAGTCGGTGCCTTTTCCTGTTGGGGAGTGACTTGAGGTAGAAAGGTGGATTTCCCGGCTGTAGCCGTGGCCACCAAATCTGATAGACCGACTCCAAATAACTCCTCCCCCTTATACGGCAAAACTTCCATATGCCGTTTTGAATCCGCATCGCCTGTCCACTGTCGCGTCCATAAAGCTCTTCTGGCCGAAATGGACATAGCACTTACCCGTGATGCCAGTGTGCATATATCCCTCTGTGCATCACGCATATAAAGAAATGCATCCTTTATTTGTTCTAACGACAGTAAAATATTGTCCCTGTCCAGGGTATCAATATTTTCAATCAGGGATTCTGACCAAACTACCCCCGCACTGCCCATCCAGGCAGTTGCTACAGCTGGTCGTAGTATAACACCTGCATGTGTGTATATACTTTTTTGGATATTTTCCATCCTCCTATCTGATGGATCTTTAAGTGCGGCCGTCTCAGGAGAGGGTAACGCCACTTGTTTAGATAAGCGTGTTAGCGCCTTGTCCACCCTAGGAGGTGTTTCCCAGCGCTCCCTAACCTCTGGCGGGAAAGGGTATAATGCCAATAATTTCTTTGAAATTATCAGCTTTTTATCAGGGGCAACCCACGCTTCATTACACACGTCATTTAGTTCTTCTGATTCAGGAAAAACTATAGGTAGTTTTTTCATACCCCACATAATACCCTGTTTAGTGGTACCTGTAGTATCAGCTAAATGTAACGCCTCCTTCATTGCCAAAATCATATAACGTGTGGCCCTACTGGAAAATACGGTTGATTCGTCACCGTCACCACTGGAGTCATCGCCTGTGTCTGGGTCTGTGTCGACCGACTGAGGCAAAGGGCGTTTCACAGCCCCTGACGGTGTTTGAGTCGCCTGGACAGACACTAATTGATTGTCCGGCCGTCTCATGTCGTCAAACGACTGCTTTAGCGTGTTGACACTATCCCGTAGTTCCATAAATAAAGGCATCCATTCTGGTGTCGACCCCCTAGGAGGTGACATCCCCATATTTGGCAATTGCTCCGCCTCCACACCAATATCGTCCTCATACATGTCGACACACACGTACCGACACACAGCAGACACACAGGGAATGCTCCTAATGAAGACAGGACCCACTAGCCCTTTGGGGAGACAGAGGGAGAGTTTGCCAGCACACACCAAAAGCGCTATATATATATCAGGGATAGCCTTATAATAAGTGCTCCCCTATAGCTGCTTTGTTATATAAAAATATCGCCATAAATTTGCCCCCCCTCTCTGTTTTACCCTGTTTCTGTAGTGCAGTGCAGGGGAGAGACCTGGGAGCCGTCCTGACCAGCGGAGCTGTGAGACGAAATGGCGCCGTGTGCTGAGGAGATAGGCCCCGCCCCTTTTCCGGCGGGCTCGTCTCCCGCTATTTTGAGAAATCAGGCAGGGGTTAAATATCTCCATATAGCCTCTAGGGCTATATGTGAGGTATTTTTAGCCTTTATAGGTACTCATTTTGCCTCCCAGGGCGCCCCCCTCCCAGCGCCCTGCACCCTCAGTGACTGCCGTGTGAAGTGTGCTGAGAGGAAAATGGCGCACAGCTGCAGTGCTGTGCGCTACCTTTAGAAGACTGCAGGAGTCTTCAGCCGCCGATTCTGGACCTCTTCTGTCTTCAGCATCTGCAAGGGGGCCGGCGGCGCGGCTCCGGTGACCATCCAGGCTGTACCTGTGATCGTCCCTCTGGAGCTTGATGTCCAGTAGCCAAGAAGCCAATCCATCCTGCACGCAGGTGAGTTGACTCCTTCTCCCCTCAGTCCCTCGCTGCAGTGATCCTGTTGCCAGCAGGAATCACTGTAACATAAAAAACCTAGCTAAACTTTCTCTAAGCAGCTCTTTAGGAGAGCCACCTAGATTGCACCCTTCTCGGCCGGGCACAAAAATCTAACTGGAGTCTGGAGGAGGGTCATAGGGGGAGGAGCCAGTGCACACCACCTGATCGGAAAAGCTTTACTTTTTGTGCCCTGTCTCCTGCGGAGCCGCTATCCTCCATGGTCCTTTCAGGAACCCCAGCATCCACTAGGACGATAGAGAAATACCCCTTCCCTTGTTGTAGAAGAGGTACCTTGACTATCACCTGCTGAGAGTACAGCTTGTGAATGGCTTCCAAAACCGTCTCCCTTTCGGAAGGGGACGTTGGTAAAGCAGACTTCAGGAAACGGCGAGGTGGATCTGTCTCTAATTCCAACCTGTACCCCTGAGATATTATCTGCAGGATCCAGGGATCTACCTGCGAGTGAGCCCACTGCGCGCTGTAATTTTCGAGACGACCTCCCACCGTCCCCGAGTCCGCTTGAGAAGCCCCGGCGTCATGCTGAGGCTTTTGTAGAAGCCGGGGAGGGCTTCTGTTCCTGGGAAGGAGCTGCCTGTTGCTGTTTCTTCCCTCGACCTCTGCCTCGTGGCAGATATGAATAGCCCTTTGCTCTCTTATTTTTAAAGGAACGAAAGGGCTGCGGTTGAAAAGTCGGTGCCTTTTTCTGTTGGGGAGTGACTTGAGGTAGAAAGGTGGATTTCCCGGCTGTAGCCGTGGCCACCAAATCTGATAGACCGACTCCAAATAACTCCTCCCCTTTATACGGCAAAACTTCCATATGCCGTTTTGAATCCGCATCGCCTGTCCACTGTCGCGTCCATAAAGCTCTTCTGGCCGAAATGGACATAGCACTTACCCGTGATGCCAGTGTGCAGATATCCCTCTGTGCATCACGCATATAAAGAAATGCATCCTTTATTTGTTCTAACGACAGTAAAATATTGTCCCTGTCCAGGGTATCAATATTTTCAATCAGGGACTCTGACCAAACTACCCCAGCACTGCACATCCAGGCAGTCGCTATAGCTGGTCGTAGTATAACACCTGCATGTGTGTATATACTTTTTTGGATATTTTCCATCCTCCTATCTGATGGATCTTTAAGTGCGGCCGTCTCAGGAGAAGGTAACGCCACTTGTTTTGATAAGCGTGTTAGCGCCTTGTCCACCCTAGGAGGTGTTTCCCAGCGCTCCCTAACCTCTGGCGGGAAAGGGTATAATGCCAATAATTTCTTTGAAATTATCAGCTTTTTATCAGGGGCAACCCACGCTTCATCACACACGTCATTTAATTCTTCTGATTCAGGAAAAACTATAGGTAGTTTTTTCACACCCCACATAATACCCTGTTTAGTGGTACCTGTAGTATCAGCTAAATGTAACGCCTCCTTCATTGCCAAAATCATATAACGTGTGGCCCTACTGGAAAATACGGTTGATTCGTCACCACTGGAATCAGTGCCTGTGTCTGGGTCTGTGTCGACCGACTGAGGCAAAGGGCGTTTTACAGCCCCTGACGGTGTTTGAGGCGCCTGGACAGGCACTAATTGATTGTCCGGCCGCCTCATGTCGTCAAACGACTGCTTTAGCGTGTTGACACTATCCCGTAATTCCATAAATAAAGGCATCCATTCTGGTGTCGACCCCCTAGGAGGTGACATCCCCATATTTGGCAATTGCTCCGCCTCCACACCAATATCGTCCTCATACATGTCGACACACACGTACCGACACACAGCAGACACACAGGGAATGCTCTAAACGAAGACAGGACCCACTAGCCCTTTGGGGAGACAGAGGGAGAGTCTGCACACACCAAAAAGCGCTATATATGACAGGGATAGCCTTATAATAAGTGCTCCCTTATAGCTGCTTTATATATATCAAGATATTGCCATTAAATTTGCCCCCCCTCTCTGTTTTACCCTGTTTCTGTAGTGCAGTGCAGGGGAGAGACCTGGGAGCCGTCCTGACCAGCGGAGCTGTGAGAGGAAATGGCGCCGTGTGCTGAGGAGATAGGCCCCGCCCCTTTTTCGGCGGGCTCGTCTCCCGCTATTTTGTGAATACAGGCAGGGGTTAAATATCTCCATATAGCCTCTGGGGGCTATATGTGAGGTATTTTTAGCCTTTATATAGGTTTACATTTGCCTCCCAGGGCGCCCCCCCCCAGCGCCCTGCACCCTCAGTGACTGCGTGTGAAGTGTGCTGAGAGGAAAATGGCGCACAGCTGCAGTGCTGTGCGCTACCTTTAGAAGACTGCAGGAGTCTTCAGCCGCCGATTCTGGACCTCTTCTTACTTCAGCATCTGCAAGGGGGCCGGCGGCGCGGCTCCGGTGACCATCCAGGCTGTACCTGTGATCGTCCCTCTGGAGCTGATGTCCAGTAGCCAAGAAGCCAATCCATCCTGCACGCAGGTGAGTTCACTTCTTCTCCCCTCTGTACCTCGTTGCAGTGATCCTGTTGCCAGCAGGAATCACTGTAAAATAAAAAACCTAAGCTAAACTTTCTCTAAGCAGCTCTTTATGAGAGCCACCTAGAATTGCACCCTTCTCGGCCGGGCACAAAAATCTAACTGGAGTCTGGAGGAGGGTCATAGGGGGAGGAGCCAGTGCACACCACCTGATCTGGAAAAGCTTTACTTTTTGTGCCCTGTCTCCTGCGGAGCCGCTATTCCCCATGGTCCTTTCAGGAACCCCAGCATCCACTAGGACGATAGAGAAAAAGTCACTGGCTGCTTTTTCTCCCCAAACATAATACCCTTCTTGGTAGTAACCGGGTTAATGTCAGAAATGTGCAATACATTTTTCATTGCAGTAATCATGCATCGGATGGCTTTTGTAGACTGTACATTTGTCTCATCCTCATATACACTGGAGTCAGACTCCGTGTCGACATCTGTGTCTACCATCTGAGCTAGCGGGCGTTTATGAGCCCCTGATGGCCTCTGAGACGCCTGGGCAGGCGCGGGCTGAGATCCCGGCTGTCCCAAGGCTGCTGCGTCATCGAACCTCTTATGTAAGGAGTTGACACTGTCGGTTAAGACCTTCCACATATCCATCCAATCCGGTGTCGGCCCCGTTGGGGGCGACACCACACTTATCTGTCCTTGCTCCGCCTCCACGTAACCCTCCTCATCAAACATGTCGACACAGCCGTACCGACACACCGCACACACACAGGGAATGCTCTGACTGAGGACAGGACCCCACAAAGTCCTTTGGGGAGACAGAGAGAGAGTATGCCAGCACACACCACAGCGCTATATAACACAGGGATTTACACTATAATGAGTGATTTTTCCCAATAGCTGCTTATTATCTTAATTGCGCCTAAATTTATGTGCCCCCCCTCTCTTTTTTACCCTTCTTGTATGGATACTGCAGGGGAGAGCCTGGGGAGCGTCCGTCCAGCGGAGCTGTGAAGAGAAAATGGCGCTGGTGTGCTGAGGAAGAAGGCCCCGCCCCCTCAGCGGCGGGCTTCTCCCGCGTTTTGTAAAGCTTAATGGCGGGGTTTTTTACACATATACAGTTTTCCAGACTGTATTATGTGTTATTTTTGCCGAAAGGTACTCTAATTGCTGCCCAGGGCGCCCCCCCACCCCAGCGCCCTGCACCCTACAGTGACCGGAGTGTGTGGTGTGCAGTGGGAGCAATGGCGCACAGCTGCGGTGCTGTGGGCTACCTTAATGAAGACAGGAGTCTTCTGCCGCCGATTTCATCACTTCTCTTCTGTCTTCTGGCTCTGCAAGGGGGACGGCGGCGCGGCTCCGGGAACGGACGATCGAGGTCAGGCCCTGTGTTCGAACCCTCTGGAGCTAATGGTGTCCAGTAGCCTAAGAAGCACAAGCTAGCTGCAAGCAGGTAGGTTTGCTTCTCTCCCCTCAGTCCCACGTAGCAGTGAGTCTGTTGCCAGCAGATCTCACTGAAAATAAAAAACCTAACAAATACTTTCTTTTCTAGCAAGCTCAGGAGAGCCCACTAGGTGGGTGCATCCAGCTCTGGCCGGGCACAGATTCTAACCGAGGTCTGGAGGAGGGGCATAGAGGGAGGAGCCAGTGCACACCATATGTAGTACCTAATCTTTCTTTTAGAGTGCCCAGTCTCCTGCGGAGCCCGTCTATTCCCCATGGTCCTTACGGAGTTCCCAGCATCCACTAGGACGTCAGAGAAAGAAAAGGTAACTTTGTGCCCGCAACAAACCATGCAAGGAGAGCAAATACTTTAATATTTCCTCTGTGCAGGGTAAGTATTGTCTGCTTTTGCAAGTAGACCACAAATGTTAGCTTTATTTTCACACTGCAATTTAGATTTCAGTTTGGACACCCCACCCAAATCGAACTCTCTATGCACATGTTACATGGGGGTGGGGGGTGTTTGCTTTACTTTCAAATCAAAATCAGGCCCTCAATGCATTTCAGGGTGCACACACTAAGTTTTACAACACAGCTCTGAAGACCATTACATTTTGGCCCAGAAATTCATGTGCTTATCTGAACACGTGTGCACTTGTGTAAATGTCAGCATGGTACATAGAGTATCAATAGAGCATTTGCACCACTAAAGCCTCATTCAGTTCTGCGTATATGGCTATCTGGCGGACAAATCTTGAAATTCTTTGCAATGCACGTACGCCCGAGCCGTACCCAACATTCAGCAACTACAGGCTCTCTCCCATCCCTCAAGCTTATCAGATTCCAGAATATCCCACATAACTTTCAGAACTATCCTATCCAATTATAACACCTCCATATAGTCCACACATAACCGGACATATTTTTGTCTTTATTCACTTTCACATCCTCCTGACCCCAAGCCAACAGTGCTGGGTGACCAGATCATACAGCCCATTAAGAAACGTTGCAATCTGGCAGAACCATTATGAAATAGGTAGCACCTATCCTTGTGGATCAATGCTGATTTCCCTACAGATTGTAAGCTTGAGAGCAGGGCCAGCCTACTTCTAGGTCTGTCTGTTATTACCCAGTTTTGTTCTACTACTGTTGTTCCAATTGTAAAGTGCAACGGAATATGCATCACTATATAAGAAACTGTTAATAATAATTTTCAGTTGCGCAGCCAGTAAGTAAAGGAAGAAAAGAAAAAACTTTTTGTGTAATAAAAATGTTCCTAATATAGCACTTGCAATTCTAATTTGAAACAAACAGATGCATTCTGTCAAAATCAAGAGCGTTATCATGGCTTAAGAATATGGAGGGACCATATGAATGTCATGGCCAGTAGCAGACCAATACTGTTACATGGTCCTCAGGAGGAATGGAAAAATAAGATTTTAAACCTACCAGTAAATCTTTTTCTCCTAGTCCGTAGAGGATGCTGAGGACTCCGTAAGGACCATGGGGTATAGATGGGCTCCGCAGGAGACATGGGCACCTAAAAGAACTTTCTAGTATGGTGTGCACTGGCTCCTCCCTCTATGCCCCTCCTCCAGACCTCAGAGAACTGTGCCCAGAGGAGATGGACAATACAAGGAAAGGATTTTGTTAATCTAAGGGCAAGATTCACACCAGCCCACACCAATCATACCATATAACCTGGAATACACATAACCAGTTAACAGTATGAACAAACAACAGTACCGGTCCAAGACCGATTCTAACTGTAACATAACCCTTATGTAAGCAATAACTATATACAAGTCTTGCAGATTTTCCGCACTGGGACGGGCGCCCAGCATCCTCTATGGACTAGGAGAAAGATTTACCGGTAGGTTTAAAATCTTATTTTCTCTTACGTCTTAGAGGATGCTGGGGACTCCGTAAGGACCATGGGGTTTATACCAAAGCTCCCAATCGGGCGGGAGAGTGCGGATGACTCTGCAGCACCGACTGAGCAAATGCTAGGTCCTCATCAGCCAGGGTATCAAACCTGTAGAATTTTGCAAAAGTGTTTAACCCCGACCGAGTTGCTGCTCGGCAAAGCTGTAATGCTGAGACGCCCCGGGCAGCCGCCCAAGTAGAGCCCACCTTCCTAGTGGAATGGGCCTTTACTGAATGCGGTAACGGCAATCCAGCCGTAACATAAGCCTGCTGAATCGTGTTACAGATCCAGCGAGCAATAGTCTGCTTCGAAGTAGGCGCGCCAATCATGTTGGCAGCATACAGGACAAACAATGCATCTGTTTTCCTAATTCTAGCCGTCCTGGCTACATAAATTTTTAAGGCCCTGACTACATCCAGGGACATGGAATCCTCCAAGTCACTCGTAGCCACAGGCACCATAATAGGTTGGTTCATATTAAATGAAGACTCCACCTTACGTAAAAATTGAGGATGAGTCCTCAATTCCGCTCTATCTACGTGAAAAATCAAGTAAGGGCTCTTGTGAGACAAGGCCGCCAATTCTGACACACGCCTCGCAGGTGCCAAGGCCAACAACATGACCACCTTCCAGGTGAGAAATTTCAACTCCACCGTTTAAAGGGGTTCAAACCAGTGTGATTTAAGGAACTGTAACACCACGTTCAGGTCCCATGGTGCCACTGGGGGAACAAAAGGAGTCTGGATGTGTAGTACTCCTTTTACAAAAGTCTGGACTTCTGGAAGAGAAGCCAATTCATTCTGAAAGAATATTGACAAGGCCGAAATATGTACTTTAACAGAGCCTAACTTTAGGCACATATCCACTCCTGTCTGTAGAAAGTGGAGAAAACGACCCAGATAGAAATCTTCCGTAGGAGCATTCTTGGTTTCACACCAAGACACATATTTACGTCAGATACAGTGATAATGTTTCGCCGTCACCTCCTTCCTAGCCTTTATTAGAGTAGGTATGACCTCCTCCAGAATACCCTTCTCTGCTAGGATCCGGCGTTCAACCGCCATGCCGTCAAACGTAACCGCGGTAAGTCTTGGAACATGCAGGGCCCCTGCTGTAACAGGTCTTCCCTTAGAGGAAGAGGCCAGGGATCTTCCGTGAGCATCTCCTGAAGATCTGAGTACCAGGCCCTTCGAGGCCAGTCTGGAACAATGAGTATTGTTTGTACTCTTTTTTGATTTATGATCAACACTTTTGTGATGAGAGGAAGAGGAGGAAACACGTAGACCGACTGGAATACCCATGGTGTTACCAGAGCGTCTACTGCTATTGCCTGAGGGTCCCGGGACCTGGCACAATACCTCCGAAGCTTCTTGTTGAGGCGTGACGCCATCATGTCTATTTGAGGAACTCCCCAGAAATCCGTTATCCCTGCAAAGACTTCTTGATGAAGTCCCCACTCTCCTGGATGGAGATCGTGTCTGCTGAGGAAGTCTGCTTCCCAGTTGTCCACTCCCGGAATGAAGACAGCTGACAGAGCGCTTACGTGATTTTCCGCCCAGCGAAGAATCCTGGTGGCTTCCGCCATCGCGACTCTGCTTCTTGTCCCGCCTTGGTGGTTCACATGAGCTAATGCTGTGACATTGTCTGATTGAATCAGAACCGGTAGGTTGCGAAGAAGAATCTCCGCTTGTCGAAGGCCGTTGTATATGGCCTTTAGCTCCAACACGATGTGTAGACAGGACTCCTGGTCTGACCATAATCCCTGAAAATGTCTTCCTTGGGTGACTGCTCCCCATCCTCGAAGGCTAGCGTCCGTGGTTACCAGAATCCAGTCCTGAATGCCGAACCTGCGACCCTCCAGAAGGTGAGCACTTTGCAGCCACCATAGAAGAGACACCCTGGCCCTGGGGGACAGTGTTATTTTCTGATGTAATTGTAGATGGGACCAGGATCATTTGTCCAGAAGATCCCATTGAAACGTCCTTGCATGGAACCTGCCGAAGGAAATGGCCTCGTAAGTTGCCACCATTTTTTCCAGAACCCAAGTGCATTGATGAGCAGACACCTTTTTCGGCTTCAGTAGTTCTCGGACCATGTTCTGGAGGTCCTGGACTTTTTCCAACGGGAGGAAAACTTTCTTTTGTTCAGTGTCCAGTATCATGCCAAGGAAGGCAAGTCGAGTTGTCGGAACCAACTGTGACTTTGGTAGATTGAGAATCCACCCATGTTGCTGAAGCCCTCTCTGAGAGAGTGACACGTTCTCCAGTAATTGCTCTCTTGATCTCGCTTTTAACAGGAGATCGTCCAAGTATGGGATAATTGTGACTCCTCGCTTGCGCAGGATCACCATCATTTCCGCCATCATCTTGGTGAAAATCCTCGGGGCCGTGGACAGCCCAAACGGCAACGTCTGAAATTGGTAATGACAATCCTGTACCGCGAATCTCAGGTACTCCTGATGAGAGGGATATATGGGGACATGAAGGTAAGCATCCTTTATGTCCAGTGACACTATAAAATCACCGCTCGGAGCGATTCCATCTTGAATTTGAATCTTTTCAGGTACAGGTTTAGGGATTTTAGGTTTAAAATGGGCCTGACCGAACCATCCGGGTTCGGGACCACAAATAGGGTTGAATAATACCCTTTTCCCTGTTGGCTCAGGGGAACCCTGATAATCACTCGCTGTTGACACAGCGTTTGAATTGCAGCTAGCACTACTTCCCGCTCTGGAGTAGAAGCTGGTAAGGCAGACTTGAAAAATAGGCGTGGGGGCACCTCTTCGAATTCCAGCTTGTAGCCCTGGGAAACTATTTCTATCACCCAAGGGTCCACGTCTGACTGAACCTAGACTTGGCTGAATAGTCGAAGGCGTGGCCCCACCTGAGCGGACTCCCGCAGGGGAGCCCCAGCGTCATGCGGTGGACTTAGCGGGAAGCCGGGGAGGACTTCTGCTCTTGGGAACCAGCCGCAGCAGGTGTCCTCTTACCTCTACCCTTACCTCTGGCGAGGAAAGAGGAGCCCCGACCTCTTCTGGATCTATGCGATCGAAAGGACTGCATCTGATATTGTGGGGGTTTCTTTTGCTGTTGGGGAACAAAGGTAAAAAGGTCGACTTACCCGCGGTAGCTGTAGAGATCAGGTCCGCGAGGCCGTCCCCAAACAATACATCACCTTTGTAAGGTAAAAGCTCCATATGCCTTTTTGAGTCTGCATCCCCCGTCCATTGGTGGATCCACAAGGCTCTTCTTGCCGAAATAGCCATAGCATTGGCTCTTGAACCCAGTAAACCAATGTCTCTTTGAGCGTCCCTCATATATAAGACTGCCTCCTTAATATGAGCTAATGTTAACAAAATTGTATGCCTATCTAGGGTATCAAGGTCAGCTGACAGTGTATCTGTCCAAGCTGCTACTGTACTACATACCCATGCCGACGCAATTGCCGGTCTAAGCAAAGTACCAGTATGAGTGTAGATAGACTTTAGTGTAGTCTCTTGCCTGCGGTCCGCAGGATCCTTGAGGGCCGCTGTGTCAGGGGACGGTACCGCCACCTTCTTGGAAAGGCGTGTTAAGGCTTTGTCCACTGTGGGAGAGGATTCCCAACGTACCCTGTCCTGTGTAGGGAAAGGGTACGCCATAAGGACCCTTTTGGGAATCTGCAGTTTCTTATCTGGAGTTTCCCAAGCTTTTTCACATAACTCATTAATTTCATGGGAAGGAGGAAAGTTTATAACCTGTTTCTTTCCCTTAAACATGTGTATCCTCGTGTCGGGCACCGAGGGCTCATCAGTGATATGTAACACATCTTTAATTGCAATGAGCATGCACTGAATACTTTTTGTCACCCTGGGGTGCAACCTTGCTTCATCATAGTCGACACTGGAATCAGAGTCCGTGTCGGTATCTGTGTCCCTTATTTGTGAGAAGGGACGTTTCTGAGACCCCGACGGGTCCTGTGAGTCGGTACAATCTGTAGATTGATTACCTGCCGCCGCTCTGGACTCTGCTTTGTCCAGTCTTTTATGCAGTGAAGCTACACTAGTATTTAACATATGCCACATATCCATCCAATCATGAGTCGGCACCGCCGACTGAGACACACCACTCATCTGTTCCACCTCCTCTTTTGATAAGCCCTCCGCTTCAGACATGCCGACACACGTACCGACACCCCACACACACTGGGATATAACTATAAGGGGACAATTCCCCAAAGAAGGCCCTTTGGAGAGACAGAGAGAGAGTATGCCAGCATACACCAGCGCCAACTGACCCAGGGAAAAAAAACCCAGATAGCGCTTTTACATATAAATGTATACAGATTTGCCCACTCACTGCGCCTTAAATATGTGCCCCCCTCTCTTTTTTTCAGCCCTCTGATGCTCAGCAGGGGAGAGTCCGGGGAGCCAGCGTTCTGTGTAGCCTCTGTGGAGAAAATGGCGCTGGTTAGTGCTGAGGGATCAAGCTCCGCCCCCTCGTGCGGCGGGCTTCGATCCCGCTCGAGATTTTGAAAAAAAAAAAAAAAAAATGGCGGGGATTCGTAGTTTACTGCCCCACAGCCTAACTACATGCTTCTTGCCAAAAAACGAGGTTTATTACTGCCCAGGGCGCCCCCCCCCTGCGCCCTGCACCCATCAGTGCCATGTGTGTAAATGTGGGAGCAATGGCTTACCTCATGAAGATCTGAAGTCTTCTGCCGCCTGACGTCTTCTTATGATCTGTCATACTCACCCGGCTTCTTTTTTCCGGCATCTGTGAGGAGAATGGCGGCGCGGCTCTGGGACGAACCCCAGGGTGAGACCTGTGTTCAGACTCCCTCTGGAGCTAATGGTGTCCAGTAGCCTAAGAAGCAGAGCCCTTAACTCTTAAGAAGTGGGTCTGCTTCTCTCCCCTCAGTCCCACGATGCAGGGAGTCTGTTGCCAGCAGAGCTCCCTGAAAATAAAAAACCTAACAAAATTCTTTTTATAGAAAACTCAGGAGAGCTCCCTGTAATGCACCCTATCTCCTCTGGGCACAAGATCTAACTGAGGTCTGGAGGAGGGGCATAGAGGGAGGAGCCAGTGCACACCATACTAGAAAGTTCTTTTAGGTGCCCATGTCTCCTGCGGAACCAGTCTATACCCCATGGTCCTTACGGAGTCCCCAGCATGCTCTAGGACGTAAGAGAAACATATATTGGTCATGGTCTGTAAGCCAACTGATGGAGAACACCAACCTGAAATGACAACGATCCAGCTCTATTTAAATGACAAGAAAATAAAGCTGAAACTTGGCAGGCAGTTTCAATGTTTTGCCTAGGCAGCATATGATTATTGTACATTTTATATTTTAGGAGAAACAAAAAGAAAGAAAAAAATGAGACGGCACATTTCTGTCTTTATTTTAATTCAATGCCGACTTCTAATAACAGCAGTGAAATGCTGATGGTGTAATAAAAGAGACAAGCTATTTCTAATCATTGATCTTTTGAACAGCTGACCATCTGTCGTGATGCCACAAATGCAGGCATGCAAATGGTTGTTTCATAGGGGTACATTTACTAAGCAGTGATAAGAGCAGAGAAGTGAGCCTGTGGAGAAGTGCCCATGGCAACCAATTAGCACTGAGGTAACTTCAATAATTTGCATACTATAAAATGATACAGAGCTGCTGATTGGTTAATGGGGAAATATCACCACTGGCTCACTTCTCCGCTCTTATCACTGCTTAGTAAATGTTCCCCTTACTCTCTGCTGGGAGAAAGACAAAGTGAACGGATGTAACACAACTCACAGGTGTGATGTAGTCATGGTTTTGGCGCTTCGAGATTGCGTGACCTGACAAGCCTTCTTCAGGAGGGACTCCAGGAAAAGCTCAAGTGCACGAGCTAGGAGAGTGTCAAGGAGCTGAAGTAATGATGCAGTAACATACACTGTGTTCCAGCTACTCTAGTATCACCTAGCTGGTAACCAGCTACAGATCTTGGCCGAGATGTAGTGAAGTCCGTGTTCGGCGGCCATGCCTTGTACATGATTGCACCTTTTAAAAAAAAAACCCACAAAGTTCGTCCGGCATCGCCCGCTGAACTCTGACTTCGTTACATTCCACCCCTTATATGCCTCTAACTTAGGGCATGATTCAGAGTTGTACGCTATTGCAATATTTACGCAGTTGGCCGATGTTTTTATTACTGCGCATGTATCCGAGTAGCATGGCGCATGCATCCCGATGTCTCTGCGATGATGCCCACAGAGAGGATGTGGACGCAGTTTGATTGACAGTAAAGAACAGATTTTGGGTGGTAAGGGGGGTAGGGTTTTAAAAGGAGATTTACGGTAAGAACTTACCTTTGTTAAATCTCTTTCTGCGAGGTACACAGGGAATAACATCGGGGTGTAGAGTAGGATCTTGATCCGAGGCACCAACAGGCTAAAAGCTTTGACTGTTCCCAAGATGCATTGCGCCTCCTCCTCTATAACCCCGCCTCCGTGCACAAGAGCTCAGTTTTGTTAACCAGTCCAATGCAGTAGCAGGTAGAAAAGAGACGACAACAGTTAGTAGCCACACAGAACCACATTCTCACGACAGGAGAAGGTACCAGCGGCTAATGCCACACAAACCCAAAGCAGCTAAGTGCGTCAGGGTGGGCGTCCTGTGGAATCCAGTGTACCTCGCACTTACCATAAATCTCCTTTTCTGCAGCGGGGTACACTGTATTCCACAGGGAATAACATCGGGGATGTCCTAAAGCAGTTCCTCATGGGAAGGGACGCACTGTAGCGGGCACAAGAACCCGGCGTCCAAAGGAAGCATCCTGGGAGGCGGAAGTATCGAAGGCGTAGAACCTTTTGAACGTGTTCGCTGAGGACCACGTAGCCGCCTTGCACAACTGTTCAAGGGTCGCACCACGGCGGGCCGCCCAAGAAGGTCCAACCGACCGAGTAGAATGGGCTTTAATGGTATCAGGAGCTGGAAGGCCAGCCTGTACATAAGCATGTGCAATCACCATTCTAATCCATCTGGCCAAGTTCTGCTGGTTAGCAGGCCAGCTACGTTTGTGAAAACCAAAAATAACAGAGTCAGATTTCTGAACTGACTCCATTCTTTTCACATAAATACAGAGAGCCCGTTCCACATCCAAAGACTTCTCTTTGGATGACAAGCCTGGAGAGGTAAATGCCGGAACCACAATTTCTTGGTTAAGGTGGAAAGAAGACACCACCTTAAGCAGATAAATAAGAATTTACTTACCGATAATTCTATTTCTCGGAGTCCGTAGTGGATGCTGGGGTTCCTGAAAGGACCATGGGGAATAGCGGCTCCGCAGGAGACAGGGCACAAAAAGTAAAGCTTTAGGATCAGGTGGTGTGCACTGGCTCCTCCCCCTATGACCCTCCTCCAAGCCTCAGTTAGGTACTGTGCCCGGACGAGCGTACACAATAAGGAAGGATTTATGAATCCCGGGTAAGACTCATACCAGCCACACCAATCACACTGTACAACCTGTGATCTGAACCCAGTTAACAGTATGATAACAGCGGAGCCTCTGAAAGGATGGCTCACAACAATAATAACCCGATTTTTGTAACTATGTACAAGTAATGCAGATACTCCGCACTTGGGATGGGCGCCCAGCATCCACTACGGACTCCGAGAAATAGAATTATCGGTAAGTAAATTCTTATTTTCTCTATCGTCCTAGTGGATGCTGGGGTTCCTGAAAGGACCATGGGGATTATACCAAAGCTCCCAAACGGGCGGGAGAGTGCGGATGACTCTGCAGCACCGAATGAGAGAACTCCAGGTCCTCCTTAGCCAGGGTATCAAATTTGTAGGATTTTACAAACGTGTTTGCCCCTGACTAAATAGCCGCTCGGCAAAGTTGTAAAGCCGAGACCCCTCGGGCAGCCGCCCAAGATGAGCCCACCTTCCTTGTGGAATGGGCATTTACATATTTTGGCTGTGGCAGGCCTGCCACAGAATGTGCAAGCTGAATTGTATTACACATCCAACTAGCAAAAGTCTGCTTAAAAGCAAGAGCACCCAGTTTGTTGGGTGCATACAGGATAACAGCAAGTCAGTTTTCCTGACTCCAGCCGTCCTGGAACCTATATTTTCAGGGCCCTGACCACATCTAGCAACTTGGAGTCCTCCAAGTCCCTACTAGGCGCAAGACACCACAATAAGCTGGTTCAGGTGAAACACTGACACCACCTTAGGGAGAGAACTGGGGACGAGTCCGCAGCTCTGCCCTGTCCGAATGGACAAACAGATATGGGCTTTTTTGAGAAAAAAACCACCAATTTGACACTCGCCTGGTCCAGGCCAGGTCCAAGAGCATGTTCACTTTTCATGTGAGATGCTTCAAATCCACAGATTTGACTGGTTTTAAACCAATGTGTTTTGAGGAATCCCAGAACTACGTTGAGATCCCACAGTGCCACTGGAGGCACAAAAGGGGGTTGTATATGCAATACTCCCTTGACAAACTTCTGGACTTCAGGAACTGAAGCCAATTCTTTCTGGAAGAAAAATCGACAGGGCCGAAATTTGAACCTTAATGGACCCCAATTTGAGGCCCATAGACACTCCTGTTTGCAAGAAATGCAGGAATCGACCGAGTTGAAATTTCTTCGTGGGGCCTTCCTGGCCTCACACCACGCAACATATTTTCGCCACATGTGGTGATAATGTTGTGCGGTCACCTCCTTTCTGGCTTTGACCAGGGTAGGAATGACCTCTTCCTGAATGCCTTTTCCCTTAGGATCCGGCGTTCCACCGCCATGCCGTCAAACGCAGCTGCGGTAAGTCTTGGAACAGACATGGTACTTGCTGAAACAAGTCCCTTCTTAGCGGCAGAGGCCATAAGTCCTCTGTGAGCATCTCTTGAAGTTCCGGGTACCAAGTCCTTCTTGGCCAATCCGGAGCCATGAGTATAGTTCTTACTCCTCTACGTCTTATAATTCTCAGTACCTTAGGTATGAAAAGCAGAGGATGGAACACATACACCGACTGGTACACCCACGGTGTTACCAGAACGTCCACAGCTATTGCCTGAGGGTCTCTTAACCTGGCGCAATACCTGTCCCGTTTTTTGTTCAGACGGGACGCCATCATGTCCACCTTTGGTAATTCCCAACGGTTTACAATTATGTGGAAAACTTCCCCATGAAGTTCCCACTCTGCCGGGTGGAGGTCGTGCCTACTGAGGAAGTCTGCTTCCCAGTTTCCATTCCCGGAATGAAACACTGCTGACAGTGCTATCACATGATTTTCCGCCCAGCGAAAAGTCCTTGCAGTTTTTGCCACTGCCCTCCTGCTTCTTGTGCCGCCCTGTCTATTTACGTGGGCGACTGCCGTGATGTTTTATCCCACTGGATCAATACCGGCTGACCTTGAAGCAGAGGTCTTGCTAAGCTTAGAGCATTATAAATTTACCCTTAGCTATATTTATGTGGAGAAAAATCTCCAGACTTGATCACACTCCCTGGAAATTTTTTCCTTGTGTGACTGCTCCCCAGCCTCTCGGGCTGGCCTCCGTGGTCACCAACATCCAAAACTGAATGCCGAATCTGCGGCCCTCTAGAAGATGAGCACTCTGTAACCACCACAGGAGAGACACCCTTGTCCTTGGATATAGGGTTATCCGCTGATGCATCTGAAGATGCGATCCGGACCATTTGTCCAGCAGATCCCACTGAAAAGTTCTTGCATGAAATCTGCCGACTGGAATTGCTTCGAAGGAAGTCACCATTTTTTTACCATGGCCCTTGTGCAATGATGCACTGATTTTAGGAGGTTCCTGGCTAGCTCGGATAACTCCCTGGCTTTCTCTTCCGGGAGAAACACCTTTTTCTGGACTGTGTCCAGAATCATCCCTAAGCACAGGAGACTTGTTGTCGGGATCAGCTGCGATTTTGGAATATTTAGAATCCACCCCTGCTGTTGTAACAGTATCCGAGATAGTGCTACTCCGACCTCCAACTGTTCCCTGGACTTTGCCCTTATCAGGAGATCGTCCAAGTAAGGGATAATTAAGACGCCTTTTCTTCGAAGAAGAACCATCATTTCGGCCATTACCTTGGTAAAGACCCGGGGTGCCGTAGACAATCCAAACGGCAGCGTCTGAAACTGATAGTGACAGTTCTGTACCACGAACCTGAGGTACCCTTAGTGATAAGGGCAAATTTGGGACATGGAGGTAAGCATCCCTGATGTCTCGGGACACCAGATAGTCCCCTTCTTCCCGGTTCGTTATCACTGCTCTGAGTGACTCCATCTTGATTTGAACCTTTGTAAGTGTTCAAATTTTTTTAGATTTAGAATAGGTCTCACCTAGCCTTCTGGCTTCAGTACCACAATATAGTGTGGAATAATACCCCTTTTCTTGTTGTAGGAGGGGTAATTTAATTATCACCTGCTGGGAATACAGCTCGTGAATTTTTTCCCATACTGCCTCCTTGTCGTAGGGAGACCTTGGTAAAGCAGACTTCAGGAGCCTGCGCAGGGGAAACGTCTCGACATTCCAAACTGTACCCCTGGGATACTACTTGTAGGATCCAGGGGTCCTGTACGGTCTCAGCGTCATGCTGAGAGCTTGTCAGAAGCGGTGGAACGCTTCTGTTCCTGGGAATGGGCTGCCTGCTGCAGTCTTCTTCCCTTTCCTCTATCCCTGGGCAGATATGACTCTTATAGGGACGAAAGGACTGAAGCTGAAAAGACGGTGTCTTTTTCTGCAGAGATGTGACTTAGGGTAAAAACGGTGGATTTTCCAGCAGTTGCCATGGCCACCAGGTCCGATGGACCGACCCCAAATAACTCCTCTTCCTTTATACGGCAATACACCTTTGTGCCGTTTGGAATCTGCATCACCTGACCACTGTCGTGTCCATAAACATCTTCTGGCAGATATGGACATCGCACTTACTCTTGATGCCAGAGTGCAAATATCCCTCTGTGCATCTCGCATATATAGAAATACATCCTTTAAATGCTCTATAGTCAATAAAATACTGTCCCTGTCAAGGGTATCAATATTTTTAGTCAGGGAATCCGACCAAGCCCCCCAGCTCTGCACATCCAGGCTGAGGCGATCGCTGGTCGCAGTATAACACCAGTATGTGTGTATATACTTTTTATGATATTTTTCCAGCCTCCTGTCAGCTGGCTCCTTGAGGACGGCCCTATCTATAGACGGTACCGCCACTTGTTCTGATAAGCGTGTGAGCGCCTTATCCACCCTAAGGGGTGTTTCCCAACGCGCCCTAACTTCTGGCGGGAAAGGGTATACCGCCCATATTTTCTATCGGGGGGAACCCACGCATCATCACACACTTCATTTAATTTATCTGATTCAGGAAAAACTACGGTAGTTTTTTCACATCCCACATAATACCCTCTTTTGTGGTACTTGTAGTATCAGAAATATGTAACACCTCCTTCATTGCCCTTAACGTGTGGCCCTAATAAGGAATACGTTTGTTTATTCACCGTCGACACTGGATTCAGTGTCCCTGTCTGTGTCTGTGTCGACCGACTAAAGTAAACGGGCGTTTTAAAACCCCTGACGGTGTTTTTGAGACGTCTGGACCGGTACTTATTGTTTGTCGGCCGTCTCATGTCGTCAACCGACCTTGGCGCGTGTTGACATTATCACGTAATTCCCTAAATAAGCCATCCATTCCGGTGTCGACTCCCTAGAGAGTGACATCACCATTACAGGCAATTTCTCCGCCTCCTCACCAACATCGTCCTCATACATGTCGACACACACGTACCGACACACAGCACACACACAGGGAATGCTCTGATAGAGGACAGGACCTACTAGCCCTTTGGAGAGACAGAGGGAGAGTTTGCCAGCACACACCAAAAACGCTATAATTATATAGGGACAACCTTATATAAGTGTTTTCCCTTATAGCATCTTTTTTATATATTTCTAACGCCAAATTAGTGCCCCCCCTCTCTGTTTTAACCCTGTTTCTGTAGTGCAGTGCAGGGGAGAGCCTGGGAGCCTTCCCTCCAGCCTTTCTGTGAGGGAAAATGGCGCTGTGTGCTGAGGAGATAGGCCCCGCCCCTTTTTCGGCGGCCTCGTCTCCCGCTCTTAACGGATTCTGGCAGGGGTTAAATATCTCCATATAGCCCCCGGAGGCTATATGTGAGGTATTTTTAGCCAAAAAAGGTTTTCATTTGCCTCCCAGGGCGCCCCCCTCCCAGCGCCCTGCACCCTCAGTGACTGCCGTGTGAAGTGTGCTGAGAGGAAAATGGCGCACAGCTGCAGTGCTGTGCGCTACCTTAAGAAGACTGAGGAGTCTTCTGCCGCCGATTCTGGACCTCTTCTCGTTTCAGCATCTGCAAGGGGGCCGGCGGCGAGGCTCCGGTGACCATCCAGGCTGTACCTGTGATCGTCCCTCTGGAGCTAATGTCCAGTAGCCAAGAAGCCAATCCATCCTGCACGCAGGTGAGTTCACTTCTTCTCCCCTAAGTCCCTCGTTGCAGTGATCCTGTTGCCAGCAGGACTCACTGTAAAATAAAAAACCTAAGCTAAACTTTTCTAAGCAGCTCTTTAGGAGAGCCACCTAGATTGCACCCTTCTCGGCCGGGCACAAAAATCTAACTGAGGCTTGGAGGAGGGTCATAGGGGGAGGAGCCAGTGCACACCACCTGATCCTAAAGCTTTACTTTTTGTGCCCTGTCTCCTGCGGAGCCGCTATTCCCCATGGTCCTTTCAGGAACCCCAGCATCCACTAGGACGATAGAGAAACCAGGGTGGGTCCTGAGAACCGCATGGTCACAGTGAAAAATAAGGTAAGGTGACGACAGGATAAGGCACCCAAATCTGAAACCCGTCTAGCAGAGGCAATAGCCAGCAAAAACAAGACCTTAAGAGTAAGCCATTTAAGGTCCAACGACACTAGGGTTTCAAAAGAAGCCTCTTCTGGGGCATCCAGAACAACAGACAAATCCCAAGGAGCCAAAAGGAGGCACGTAGGGAGGTTGAATTCGGAGAACACCCTGAGTGAAAGTATGAACATAAGGCAAAGTCGCAATCTTTATCTGAACGTTGAGAGAGGCAAGACGCAAGCCTAAGTCCAGGCCCTGTTGGAGATAGGCCAACAGTTTGGCAGTACTGAATTTGAATACGTCAACATTCTTAGCAGCACACCATGGGAAATAAGAATTCCAGACCCTATAATAAATCCGAGCCGAAGCCGTTTTACGGGCCTTCAACATAGTTTGAATGACCGCCTCAGAAAACCTTTGGCCCTTAGGACAGAAGCTTCAAGAGCCACGCCGTCAAAGCCAGTCGGGCCAAATCCTGGTAGACACAGGGGCCCTGAACGAGAAGGTCTTGGCATTGTGGAAGTAGAAGAGAACGTTCTATCGAGAGACCCTGCAGGTCTGAGAACCAATGTAGTCTGGGCCACGCTGGAGCAAGCAGAAGAAGGTTTCCTCCTTCTTGCTCAAACTTCCTTATTACCCTGGGCAGGAGTGACACCGTAGTGAAAACGTACGGCAGCCGAAAGTTCCATGGAATAGCCAGTGCATCCACGAACGCTGCTTGAAGATCCCTTGTCCTTGCTCCGAAGACCGGAACCTTGTGATTGTGTCGAGACACCATCAGGTCTACATCTGGTAGGCCCCACTTGTCCACTAGGAGTTTAAATACTTTTGGATGAAGGCTCCACTCTCCGGCGTGTACGTCCTAACGATAGAGGAAGTCCGCTTCTCAGTTGAGGACTCCCAGAATGAACACTGCCGATATGGCTGGCAGATGGCGATCAGCCCACTGAAGTATCCTTGAAACTTTCCTCATTGCCATACGGCTTCGAGTACCGCCTTGATGATTTATGTACGCCATCGTGGTGGTGTTGTCTCACTGTACTTGAACAGGCCTGTACTGTATCCAAGGTAGGGTTAGTTTCAGTGCATTGAACACTGCCCGCAGTTCCAGAATGTTTATCGGGAGGAGAGACTCTTCCCTGGTCTACCGACCCTGAAGAGAGTGTTGCTCCAATACTGCGTCCCAACCCCTCAGACTGGCATCCGTCGTCAGCAGGACCCAGTTGGAGATCCAGAAGGGACGAGCCCTGTCCAATAGCTGATCCTGGAGCCACCAGGACAGAGACAGGCGAACCTTTGGAGTTAGGGAGATCATGCGAGTCCTGATCCGGTGGGGTAAGCCGTCCCATTTGGAGAGAATCAACTTCTGGAGAGGGCGGGAGTGAAATTGAGCGTACTCTACCATGTCGAAAGTCGACACTATGAGGCCCAGTACTTGCATCGCTGAGTGTATCGACACACGTGGGCGAGATAGGAAGGGTCTTATTTTGTCCTGAAGTTTCAGGACCTTGTCCGGGGACAAAAACAACCGCTGCTTGTGTGTGTCCAACAACGCTCCCAGGTACGGCATGTTTTGAGCAGGGACCAGGGAGGATTTCTTCCAGTTGATGAGCCACCTGTGGGCTTGTAGGAATTGGACAGTCAGTTCCAGATGACGAAGGAGAACCTCTGGTGGGGTTGCCAGGATCAACAGATCGTCCAGATACGGTAGGATTCTGATGCCCCCGACGGCGAAGGAGAGCCATCACAACCGCCATGACCTTGGAGAAAATTCGTGGAGCTGTGGTCAGACCAAAAAGGTAAGGCCTGAAATTGGTAACGTAGGTTGCCAATAGCAAACCACAGGTATTGCTGATGCAAAATGGCAATAGGGATATGTAGGTACGCATCCTGTATGTCCAGGGATACCATATAGTCCATGGGCTCTAAGGCTAGAACAATAGAACAAAGAGTTTCCATACGGAACTTGGAAACCATCACAAATTTGTTCAAAGACTTGAGGTTGAGAATGGGCCGGGAGGACCCATTCGGTTTCGGGACCAGAAACAGCGTGGAATAGTACTCCCCTGCCCCTATGAGCCAGAGGCACCGGCACTATCACTCCTGTATCCAGGAGAGATTGCACCACCAGATGGAGCGTCTGTGCTTTCACCAGATCTAAAGGGATGTTGGTTGAGCAAAACAGAGGAGGGAGACGTTTCTTGAAAGAGATGGCGTAACCGTGAGCAACGACTTCTATTACCCAGGCATCCGAAGTTGTCTTTAACCACACCTGAGCAAAACGTAGAAGTCGGCCTCCCACCCTGGGATCCCCCAAGGGGAGGCCCGCCACATCATGCAGCCGGTTTATCCGATTTGGAAGCAGGCTGACGGGCAGCCCAGGCACGTTTTGGTTTGGGCTTGGTAGATTTGGAAGAGCGTGTCTTGTTTGGGTACACCGGACCCTTTGCTTTACCTGGAGGCCGAAAGGAACGAAAGGAAGTACTCTTAGCCTTCGGAGCCGAAGGAGTAGTACTAGGTAGACAAGCAGTCTTAGCTGACGCTAAATCAGCAAGAGTCTTGTTGATGTATTCCCCAAAAAGTATGTTCCCCTTAAAGGGTATCACCTCCAAGGTCTTTTCAGAGTCCAGGTCAACAGACCAGGAACGCAACCAGAGAATCCTGCGAGCAAGAATGGACATAGTAGACGCCTTGGCCGCCAGGACACCAGCATCAGAAGCCGCCTCCTGAATGTAATGAAAGGCCATAAATATATAGGAAAGACACGGTCTAGAATTATCAGAAAATTTAGAAGGTAGTTCCGCTTCAACTTCCTGAACCCAGGCTTCAATAGCTTTCGCCGCCCAGGCGGGTCTATGACCAGACCCTGCAATAGTGTAAATGGACTTCCAGCAACCCTCCGCACACTTATCCATCGGTTCCTTCAGGGAGGTGACGATCGTGATAGGCAGAGCCGAGGACACCACCAGGCGTGCAATCTGAGATTCCACCGGAGGTGGGGTTTCCCAATTTTTACTGATCTCTGCCGCGAGGGGTTAACGAACCAGCATCTTTTTAGAGAGTGAAAATTTCATACCTGGAGATTCCCAGGATTCCTGACATATGTCAACCAGGTGGACAGAATGGGGTAGAAGCAATTTAGTCACCTTCTGACGTTTAAACTTATCTGGTTTCCTAGAGGTGGTAGGAGGCTCCTCGTCATTCTCAATTTGAAGAATGAGCCTGATGGCCTCCAAGAGGAATGTCCACTTGTGTCAGAGTTTCCCCATCTGAAGTATCTGGATCAGTGTCAGTGGGGTCAGTGTAAGCACCATCTTCATCGGAAGAAGTATCCGGGACATGCGTGGATTGTGAGGAAGTAATGGCCCGTTTAGAGGAACCCTTGGTCTTAGGCGGGTGAGGGTTAGCTTTTTGTTTAACCAGAGAATGGTTTAATTGCTGTAACTGAGAAGACAGAGTATCTGCCCATGGCGGATTAACTGCAGGGAAAATATGTGGCTGTAATGGCACAGAAGGTCCCATAGGGGGCGTAAGCCTAGTTACCAGCGTAGTCAGTAAAATAGCAAAGGTAGCCCACGGCGGGACTTGATCTGCCCCTGGTGCTGCCGACTAACCCTGAGGTGCAGAGAACCCCGCACCTGAACCCTCTGCTGCTATATTTTCCTCATGACCATCCATGGCGTCAGCAATGCCTGGTGCAGGATCAGCCTCTGAGTCCTCACCCTGTCTAGCAGACATTACTTGTAAGCGTACCCTTAGGGTGACCAAAAGTACAATATAAGCAGACAGAATACCTGGCAAAAAAAAAAAAAACCCTTACAGTGTGGCTGCAAGCAGAACACAAAAATAAGAATTTACTTACCGATAATTCTATTTCTCGTAGTCCGTAGTGGATGCTGGGGACTCCGTAAGGACCATGGGGAATAGCGGCTCCGCAGGAGACTGGGCACATCTAAAGAAAGCTTTAGGACTGTCTGGTGTGCACTGGCTCCTCCCCCTATGACCCTCCTCCAAGCCTCAGTTAGGATACTGTGCCCGGACGAGCATACACAATAAGGAAGGATTTTGAATCCCGGGTAAGACTCATACCAGCCACACCAATCACACCGTACAACTTGTGATCTGAACCCAGTTAACAGCATGATAACAGAGGAGCCTCTAGAAAAGATGGCTCACTACAGCAATAACCCGATTTTTTGGTAACAATAACTATGTACCAGTATTGCAGACAATCCGCACTTGGGATGGGCGCCCAGCATCCACTACGGACTACGAGAAATAGAATTATCGGTAAGTAAATTCTTATTTTCTCTAACGTCCTAAGTGGATGCTGGGGACTCCGTAAGGACCATGGGGATTATACCAAAGCTCCCAAACGGGCGGGAGAGTGCGGATGACTCTGCAGCACCAATTGAGAGAACTCCAGGTCCTCCTCAGCCAGGGTATCAATTTTGTAGAATTTTACAAACGTATTTGCTCCTGACCAAGTAGCTGCTCGGCAAAGTTGTAAAGCCGAGACCCCTCGGGCAGCCGCCCAAGATGAGCCCACCTTCCTTGTGGAGTGGGCATTTACAGATTTTTGGCTGTGGCAGGCCTGCCACAGAATGTGCAAGCTGAATTGTACTACAAATCCAACGAGCAATAGTCTGCTTAGAAGCAGGAGCACCCAGCTTGTTGGGTGCATACAGGATAAACAGCGAGTCAGATTTTCTGACTCCAGCCGTCCTGGAAACATATATTTTCAGGGCCCTGACAACGTCTAGCAACTTGGAGTCCTCCAAGTCCCTAGTAGCCGCAGGCACCACAATAGGTTGGTTCAGGTGAAACGCTGAAACCACCTTAGGGAGAAACTGAGGACGAGTCCTCAATTCCGCCCTGTCCGAATGGAAAATCAGATAAGGGCTTTTACAGGATAAAGCCGCCAATTCTGACACGCGCTTGGCCCAGGCCAGGGCCAACAGCATGACCACTTTCCATGTGAGATATTTTAACTCCACAGATTTAAGTGGTTCAAACCAATGTGACTTTTGGAACCCAAAAAACTACATTGAGATCCCAAAGTGCCACTGGAGGCACAAAAGGAGGATGTATATGCAGTACCCCTTTTACAAACGTCTGAACTTCAGGGACTGAAGCTAGTTCTTTTTGGAAGAAAATTGACAGGGCCGAAATTTGAACCTTAATGGACCCCAATTTCAGGCCCATAGACACTCCTGTTTGCAGGAAATGTAGGAATCGACCCAGTTGAATTTCTTCCGTCGGGCCTTACTGGCCTCGCACCACGCAACATATTTTCGCCAAATGCGGTGATAATGTTTTGCGGTTACATCCTTCCTGGCTTTGATCAGGATAGGGATGACTTCATCCGGAATGCCTTTTTTCCTTCAGGAGCCGGCCTTCAACCGCCATGCCGTCAAACGCAGCCGCGGTAAGTCTTGGAACAGACAGGGTCCTTGTTGGAGCAGGCCCCTTCTTAGAGGTAGAGGCCACGGATCCTCCGTGAGCATCTCTTGAAGTTCCGGTTACCAAGTCCTTCTTGGCCAATCCGGAGCCACGAATATAGTGCTTACTCCTCTCCATCTTATCAATCTCAGTACCTTGGGTATGAGAGGCAGAGGAGGGAACACATACACTGACTGGTACAACCACGGTGTTACCAGAGCGTCTACAGCTATTGCTTGAGGGTCCCTTGACCTGGCGCAATACCTGTCGAGTTTTTCCCAACGGTTTATAATCATGTGGAAGACTTCTGGGTGAAGTCCCCACTCTCCCGGGTGGAGGTCGTGCTGAGGAAGTCTGCTTCCCAGTTGTCCACTCCCGGAATGAATACTGCTGACAGTGCTATCACATGATTTTCCGCCCAGCGAAGAATCCTTGCAGCTTCTGCCATTGCCCTCCTGCTTCTTGTGCCACCCTGTCTGTTTACGTGGGTGACTGCCGTGATGTTGTCCGACTGGATCAACACCGGCTGACCTTGAAGCAGAGGTCTTGCTAAGCTTAGAGCATTGTAAATGGCCCTTAGCTTCAGGATATTTATGTGAAGTGATGTCTCCAGGCTTGACCATAAGCCCTGGATATTCCTTCCCTGTGTGACTGCTCCCCAGCCTCGCAGGCTGGCATCCGTGGTCACCAGGACCCAGTCCTGAATGCCGAATCTGCGGCCCTCTAGAAGATGAGCACTCTGCAACCACCACAGGAGGGACACCCTTGTCCTTGGTGACAGGGTTATCCGCTGATGCATCTGAAGATGCGACCCGGACCATTTGTCCAGCAGGTCCCACTGGAAAGTTCTTGCGTGGAATCTGCCGAATGGGATTGCTTCGTAGGAAGCCACCATTTTACCCAGAACCCTTGTGCATTGATGCACTGAGACTTGGCTCGGTTTTAGGAGGTTCCTGACTAGCTCGGATAACTCCCTGGCTTTCCCCTCCGGGAGAAGCACCATTTTCTGGACTGTGTCCAGGATCATTCCTAGGAACAGAAGACAAGTCGTCGGAACCAGCTGCGATTTTGGAATATTGAGAATCCAATTGTGCTGCCGCAACACTACCTGAGATAGTGCTACACCGACCTCCAACTGTTCCCTGGATCTTACCCTTATCAGGGAATCGTCCAAGTAAGGGATAACTAAAATTCCCTTCCTTCGAAGGAATATCATCATTTCGGCCATTACCTTGGTAAAGACCCGGGGTGCCGTGGACCATCCATACGGCAGCGTCTGAACTGATAGTGACAGTTCTGTACCATAAACCTGAGGTACCCTTGGTGAGAAGGGTAAATTTTGACATGAAGGTAAGCATCCTTGATGTCCCGAGACATCATGTAGTCCCCTTCTTCCAGGTTCGCAATCACTGCTCTGAGTGACTCAATCTTGAATTTGAACCTCTGTATGTAAGTGTTCAAAGATTTTAGATTTAGAATCGGTCTCACCGAGCCGTCCGGCTTCGGTACCACAACAGTGTGGAATAATACCCCGTTCCCTGTTGCAGGAGGGGTACCTTGATTATCACCTGCTGGGAATACAGCTTGTGAATGGCTTCCAAAACTGTCTCCCTGTTAGAAGGAGACATCGGTAAAGCCGACTTTAGGAAAACGGCGAGGGGGAGACGTCTCGAATTCTAATTTGTACCCCTGAGATATCACCTGAAGGATCCAGGGGTCTACTTGCGAGTGAGCCCACTGCGCGCTGAAATTCATTGAGACGGGCCCCCCACCATGCCTGATTCTGCTTGTAAAGCCCCAGCGTCATACTGAGGGCTTGGCAGAGGTGGGAGAGGATTTCTGTTCCTGGGAACTGGCTGATTTCTGCAGCCTTTTTCCTCTCCCTCTGTCACGGGGCAGAAATGAGGAACATTTTGCCCGCTTGTCCACGAAAAGACTGCGCCTGATAATACGGCGTCTTCTCATGTTGAGAGGCGACCTGGGGTACAAACGTGGATTTCCCAGCTGTTGCCGTGGCCACCAGGTCTGAAAGACCGACCCCAAATAACTCCTCCCCTTATTAAGGCAATACTTCCAAATGCCGTTTGGAATACGCATCACCTGACCACTGACGTGTCCATAACCCTCTACTGGTAGAAATGAACAACGCACTTAGACTTGATGCCAGTCGGCAAATATTCCGCTGTGCATCACGCATATATAGAAATGCATCTTTTAAATGCTCTATAGGCAAAAATATACTGTCCCTATCTAGGGTATCAATATTTTCAGTCAGGGAATCCGACCACGCCAACCCAGCACTGCACATCCAGGCTGAGGCGATTGCTGGTCGCAGTATAACACCAGTATGTGTGTAAATACATTTTAGGATACCCTCCTGCTTTCTATCAGCAGGATCCTTAAGGGCGGCCATCTCAGGAGAGGGTAGAGCCCTTACAAGCGTGTGAGCGCTTTATCCACCCTAGGGGGTGTTTCCCAACGCACCCTAACCTCTGGCGGGAAAGGATATAATGCCAATAACATTTTAGAAATTATCAGTTGTTATCGGGGAAAAACCACGCATCATCACACACCTCATTTAATTTCTCAGATTCAGGAAAACTACAGGTAGTTTTTCCTCACCGAACATAATACCCCTTTTTGGTGGTACTCGTATTATCAGAAATGTGTAAAACATTTTTCATTGCCTCAATCATGTAACGTGTGGCCCTACTGGAAGTCACATTTGTCTCTTCACCGTCGACACTGGAGTCAGTATCCGTGTCGGCGTCTATATCTGCCATCTGAGGTAACGGGCGCTTTAGAGCCCCTGACGGCCTATGAGACGTCTGGACAGGCACAAGCTGAGTAGCCGGCTGTCTCATGTCAACCACTGTCTTTTATACAGAGCTGACACTGTCACGTAATTCCTTCCAACAGTTCATCCACTCAGGTGTCGACCCCCTAGGGGGTGACATCACTATTACAGGAAATCTGCTCCGTCTCCACATCATTTTTCTCCTCATACATGTCGACACAAACGTACCGACATACAGCACACACACAGGGAATGCTCTGATAGAGGACAGGACCCCACTAGCCCTTTGGGGAGACAGAGGGAGAGTTTGCCAGCACACACCAAAGCGCTATATATATACAGGGATAACCTTATATAAGTGTTTTTCCCCTTATAGCTGCTGTATTGTTAATACTGCGCCTAATTAGTGCCCCCCTCTCTTTTTTAACCCTTTCTGTAGTGTAGTGACTGCAGGGGAGAGCCAGGGGAGCTTCCCTCCAACGGAGCTGTGAGGGAAAATGGCGCCAGTGTGCTGAGGAGATAGGCTCCGCCCCTTTTTCGCGGACTTTTCTCCTGCTTTTTTATGGATTCTGGCAGGGGTTAAAATTCATCCATATAGCCCTGGGGGCTATATGTGATGTATTTTCGCCAGCCAAGGTGTTTTTATTGCTGCTCAGGGCGCCCCCCCCCTAGCGCCCTGCACCCTCAGTGACCGAAGTGTGAAGTGTGCTGAGGAGCAATGGCGCACAGCTGCAGTGCTGTGCGCTACCTTGGTGAAGACAGGATGTCTTCTGCCGCCGATTTTCCGGACCTCTTCTGTCTTCTGGCTCTGTAAGGGGGCCGGCGGCGCAGCTCTGGGACCCATCCATGGCTGGGCCTGTGATCGTCCCTCTGGAGCTAATGTCCAGTAGCCTAAGAAGCCCAATCCACTCTGCACGCAGGTGAGTTCGCTTCTTCTCCCCTTAGTCCCTCGATGCAGTGAGCCTGTTGCCAGCAGGTCTCACTGAAAATAAAAAACCTAAACTAAAACTTTCACTAAGAAGCTCAGGAGAGCCCCTAGTGTGCACCCTTCTCGTTCGGGCACAGAGATCTAACTGAGGCTTGGAGGAGGGTCATAGGGGGAGGAGCCAGTGCACACCAGATAGTCCTAAAGCTTTCTTTAGATGTGCCCAGTCTCCTGCGGAGCCGCTATTCCCCATGGTCCTTACGGAGTCCCCAGCATCCACTTAGGACGTTAGAGAAATAGGGAATTTATAAGGTACAGTATATGGTGACTGTAACGTCACAGAGAAAATACCAAACAAGTATATCCTGTGAAACACTATCTATCGGACCCTGATGCACATAGCGCCCCTCAGAGTATAGAATATAGGGATAGCAAAACCTGTGGGATACACGGAATAGAAATCACACAGCAGCTACTGGCACACACAATCAGTCACATGTACAATGCAGGAATTATTACAAACAATAAAACTGCACTGGACTAGCAATACTAAGTAACTGGACTACAGAGTAATGCTATATAATAATATAGATATAACAATGCACAGTGAAACTGGATGTAAATCACAGCGTACTTGTACTAAATAACCCTGAACGTATGCACTCTTTCTTAACTAACGCTGTCTAAAGACATGTAGAATACCTCAGTGTGTCCTGTAAATGCACAGCGCTGGATGCAGGCGGCTTTACAGAGGAGATAGAGCCCAGCAGTCCCAGGATCAGCGCAGCTCTTGTAATGGCGCCCAAACGCTGACAGGGAGTGAGAGAGAGAGAGAGAGAGAGAGAGAGAGAGAGAGAGAGAGAGAGAGAGAGAGAGAGAGAGAGAGAGAGATGCAGCTCCAGGGTGGGAACATTTGCAGTAAATGGCGCCTGGGGCTGCGGAAGGGGCTACAGGTCAAAGCCTTATCCCCTTGCTGGACTTCACCACCGGGTACTGCGGGCCTTGTTAAAATGTATTTTTAGTAAAATCCGACCTGTGCCCTTGCCCTGGTGGTCTAGTGGGGTCCCTGTACGGCCACAGTGTCCACGCCAGCGCGCGCGGTCCGTCTCCTAAAGACCGCGCCGGATCGCGATTTCAGCGGGTCCTGCCTGGGGGACCCCCTTACCTCCTCCCTTGGTGCGGCCACGCGATCCTGGAGAGCAGCGGTGAGTGTGTGTGCCCTGATGGAGACCGGAGCCTTCCGCTGTTTTCGGCAACCAAGGCGCAGGAGTATACAGCGCTGCTGGGGGAGGTGATGGATCTGCAGCATGAGATGTCAGAGTGACATCTAGTACTCAATACCTGTGCTGCAGCCCTTGAAGCCTTTTATTTTCCAATTTAAAAACTCTTTTCAGGGCTGCTGGAGCAGCCCTCCCTGTTAGTGACCTGCTTGCAGGCACCAACTTACAAACTGAGCTCCTGTGCACGGAGTTATAGAGAAGGCAGCGCTATGCATCTTGGGAACAGTCAAAGCTTTTAGCCTGTTGGTGCCACGGCTCAAGATCCTACACCCCGATGTTATTCCCTGTGGAATACAGTGTACCATGCTGCAGAAAAAATAACATAAAAATGCAACTGGTTTATAGGCGTGTCAGAGCTAGTGCTGTTACTCTGGGGCCATCGTCTTAGTTCTGTCGAACTTTCTGAGTAGTCATAGGGAAACTCAGAAGACTGATTAATTAACTGATCTCCATCCTAGCATGCAGGCACTTGGATTTGCGAAGCCACCTGTAGGCCTCACAATACAAATCACGGCAGTTGCAACCTTTGCATATTTTCGCACAGCATCTGCTTACAAAGGCGCATTAGTGAACAACGCAGAATCAGTCCCTTAGTTCCAATCAGAATCTGCTATGTACTCAAGTATTATCCCTACAGTATGGTGGTCAATAGTGGGTACCCTCCACAATCATGGGGAAAGGAGAATGACCTTTTGTTATGGCATTCTTCTCAAAAGTGAAAACAGCAGCCAATTTTCCATTTTCCTGTCTGAACTGGACCCATTAGAACTACTTTAGTTAAGGATTGGCAAGCTAATATGGTACAATGAGAAAACAGGATTTTAATACCTACCGGTAAATCCTTTTCTCCTAGTCCTAGAGGATGCTGGGGTCCACTTCAGTACCATGGGGTTATACCAAAGCTCCAGTACAGGTGGGAGAGTGCGGATGACCCTGCAACACCGATTGACCAAACTGTAGGACCTCATCGGCCAAGGTGTCAAACTTGTAAAACTTAGCAAACGTGTTAGTCCCTGACCAAGCAGCTGCTCGGCAAAGTTGTAATGCCGAGACGCCCCGGGCAGCCGCCCAGGATGAGCCCACCTTTCTAGTAGAATGGGCATGCACCAAATTCGGTATCGGCAATCCTGCCGTGGAATGAGCATGCTAAATCGTACCTCTGATCAAGCGCAATGGTCTGCTTAGAAGCAGGACACCCAATCTTGTTGGGAGCATACAGGACAAACAGAGCCTCTGTTTTCCGTATCCGAGCTGTTCTTGCAATGTAAATTCTCAAAGCTCTGACCACATCCAGAGACTTTGAAGTAGCCACCTTCGTCAGTGGCCACCGGCACCACAATAGGTTGGTTTATATGAAAAGAAGAAACCACCTTTGGAAGAAATTGCTGACGAGTTCTTAACTCAGCCCTATCTTCATGAAAGATCAAGTAAGGCCCCTAACTCAGACACCCTAACTCAGACAAGGCCCCTAACTCAGACACCCGCCTTGCGGATGACAAGGCCAACAGCATGACCACTTTCCAAGTGAGAAACTTTAACTCTATCTCCTGGAGAGGTTCAAACCAATCCGATTGAAGGCACTGCAACACCACGTTAAGATCCCATGGGGCCACAGGAGGCACAAATGGAGGTTGGATGTGCAGAACCCCTTTCACGAACGTCTGAACTTCTGGAAGGGAGGCCAATTGTTTCTGAAAGAAAACAGACAAGGCCGAAATCTGGACCTTGATTGAACCCAATCGTAGGCCCGCATCCACACCCGCCTGAAGAAAATGGAGAAAACGTCCTAACTGAAACTCTTCCGTTGGAGCTTTCTTGGTTTCACACCAAGACACTTTTTCTCCAAATACGGTGGTAATGTTTAGACGTTACTCCTTTCCTGGCCTTTCGGGCTAGGATCCGGCGCTCAACAGCCATGCCGTCAAACGTAGCCGCGGTAAGTCTTGATACACGCACTGCCCCTGCTGCAGCAGGTCCTCACGAAGAGAAAGGGGTCGAGGATCTTCTATGAGCAACTCCAGAAGATCTGGATACCAAGACCTCCTTGGCCAGTCTGGGACAATGAGGATCGCTCGAACCCCAGGTCTTCTTATGATCTTGAGAAGACATACACTGACCGAAACACCCACTGGGTCACTAGTGCATCCACTGCTATTGTTGAGACAAGATGCCATCATGTCTACTTGAGGAACTCCCCAAAGACCTGTCAGCTCTGCGAAGACTTCTTGGTGGAGGCCCCATTCTCCTGGATGGAGATCTTGTCTGCTGAGGAAGTCTGCTTCCCAGTTGCCCACTCCCGGAATGAAAATTGCCGACAGAGCTTTTGCATGTCTTTCTGCCCAGAGGAGGATCTTTGTCACCTCTGCCATGGCCGCTCTGCTTTTCGTTCCGCCCTGATTATGTAGGCGACTGCTGCTACATTGTCCGACTGGATCTGTACTGGTTGATCTTGAAGAAGATGCACCGCTTGTAGAAGGCCGTTGTAAATGGCTCTCAACTCCAGAATGCTTATGTGAAGACAAGTTTCTTGACTTGACCATCTTCCTTGGAAGCTTTCTCCCTGTGTGACTTCTCCCCAGCCTCGGAGACTTGCATCCGTGGTTACTAGGACCAAGTCCTGAATCCCGAACCTGCGTCCCTCTAGGAGGTGAGAACTGTGTAGCCACCACAGGAGCGAAATTCTGGATTTGGATGACAGGATTATCCTCTGATGCATGTGTAGATGGGATCCAGACCACTTGTCCAACAGGTCCCACTGGAATACTCTGGCATGAAATCGACCGAACTGTATAGCCTAGTAGGCCGCTACCCTCTTTCCCAACAACCGAATGCACTGAAGAATCGACACTCTTGTTGGTTTCAGAATTTGACCATTCTCTGGATTTCCAGAGCCTTCTCTACTGGAAGAAATACCCTCTGTAGTTCTGTGTCCAGTATCATCCCCAGAAAAGACAATCTTGTCGTTGGTTCCAACTGTGATTTTGGAAAATTTATGATCCAACCGTGATGTTGAAGTACTGTCAGGGAGAGTGCAATGTTCTGCACCAACCTTTCTCTGGACCTTGCCTTTATCAGGAGATCGTCCAGGTAAGGAATTATATTGACTCCTTGCTGTCGAAGGAGGTCCATCATCTCCGCCATCACCTTGGTGAACACCCTCCGTGGAGAGTCTGAACGTCAACGTCTGAAACTGGTAACGACAATCCTGTACTGCGAATCTCAGATAAGCTTGATGCGGAGGTTAAATGGGAACATGTAAGTAGGCATTTTTTATGTCCACTGACACCATGAATTCCCCCTCCTCCAGACTGGAAATCACTGCCCTCAGAGATTCCATCTTGAACTTGAACCTTCGCAGGTAGAGATTCAGATTTTTCAGGTTTAGAATTGGTCTGACCGAGCCGTCCCGTTTCGGAACTACAAATAGGCTTGAATAAAACAAGGGAACCAGGACAATGACTTGATCCTGACAATTTTTGTATTGCTGCTGCTGCCACTTCCCTGTACAGGAGAGAAGCTGGTAAGGCAGATTTGAAAAATCGGCATGGGGGAATGTCTTGAAACTCCAGTTTGTACCCTTGGGACACTATTTGTACGACCCACGGGTCCAGGCCCGATTGAACTCAGAAGTGACTGAAGAGTTTCAGACGTGCCCCCACCTGAGCGGACTCCCGCAAGGGAGTCCCAGCGTCATGCTGAAGATTTTGCAGGAACAGAGGTTGATTTCTGCTCCTGTGATCCTGGAGACACTGTGGACTTTTTTCCTTTTTCCCTTCCTTTACCCGCAAAGAAAGGGGAACCGTTACCCTTTTTGTGTTTATTGGGCCGAAAGGACTGCATCTGAGAGTGATGTGTCTTTTTCGCTGATGCAGGAGCATAAGGCAAGAATGTCGACTTACCTGCGGTAGCCGCAGAAACTAAAGCATCCAGCCCATCTCCAAACAAGGCCTCACCTTTGTAAGGGAGAGCCTCCTTATTCCTTTTGGAATCTGCGTCAGCATTCCATTGGCGAATGCGTAACACCCTCCGTGCTGAGATTGTCATGGTAGCAGCTCTTGATCCCAAGAGACCAATATCTTTCATGGCTTCTAGCATGTACGCAGCAGCGTCTTTGATATGACCTAACGTTAGGAGTATCTCGTCTCTATCTATTGTGTCAATGTCTGATGACAAGTTTTCTGACCACTTTCAATAGCACTACTCACCCATGCACAGGCAATGGTAGCCCTGAGTAGTGTTCCATTGGCCACATAAATAGATTTCAACGTAGTCTCTAACTTGCGGTCTGCCTGCTCCTTTAGTGAAGCCGTCCAAAGCGCAGGGAGAATCACCTTTTTTGATAACCGCGACAGGGCACTGTCTAAAACGGGGGGTGACTCTCACCTTTTCTTGTCCTCTGCAGGGAAAGGGTAAGCTACCTGAATTCTTTTGGGAACCTGAAATTTCTTTTCAGTATTTGTCCAGACTCCCTCAAAGAGACTGTTCAGCTCATGAGATGGAGGAAAAGTTACATTAATTTTCTTTTCTTTACAAAAGTAAGCCTTCTTCTGTGGTAAAGGAGGGGCCTCCGTAACTTCTAACACCTCCTTTATAGCAACAATCACGTACTGAATGTTTTTCGCTAACCTGGAATCACTAGTATCGACACAGGAATCAGAGTCCGTGTCGGTATCAGTTTGTACTATTTGTGCAAATGACCTTTTATGTGACCCAGAGGAGTCCCCTGTGGATGAAAAGGCAGAAATATTAAAAATCACATCTTCGACAGATTTTCTCCAGTTTTCTGCATGAGACTCAGACTTACCCAATCTCTTACTGATATGATCCACACTATCACGTAATTATTTCACCCATTCAGGCTCATGGTGTGCCGGCAGCGCCACCACATTACAACTCTGTCCCTAAAATGGCTCCCTCAGGGGAAGAGCTCCCTGCCTCAGACATGTCACACACGTGCACAATCACACCACAGACACTCCGGGGCTTATAGGGGACAGACCTACAGTAAATCTGTCAGAAGGACACAGAAGGGACTTGCCAGTTCACAAATGTAAAAAATCGCTGTGTATCTACAGAGACCTTTAGCGCTTTATATGCCAATTTGAGCACCACTTTTCACTCTGCCCCCCCTTAATATACACCCTGATACTTGATTCAGACGTGGAGAAGGGCCAGCTTGTCTTCTCCCTGCAGCTTGCCTGGAGAAAATGGCGCTGAGCAGCGCTGGCTGACTGAGGAGGAGGAAGCCCCGCCTCCTGCAATGGCGCGTTTCCCCTCAGAAAACATGAGGTAATATTTATACTGGCGGGGGTGTAGGATTGTGCCATGGCCCAATATGCTACCTTTTTGCCAGTCAGAGTAGGTTTTCATGCTGCCCAGGGCGCCCCTTCCCCCCTGCGCCATGCACCCTGTTGTGCACTGTGTATGAATAGCATGTCCGCGCAGCGTTCCCGCTCGCTGCGCGGTATCTTGAGCCGTCACGATGACCGGAGGTTCCTCTTGCAGACCTCCAGTAATAATACTCACGCGTCTTCTGACTTCTGGCTCTGTTAGGGGAGTGACAGCGTGCTGTGGGAGTGAGCGCATAGCCGCAGATAGTGTTCAGTACACTTCAGGAGCTAATGGTGTCCTGTCAGCAATAAGTAAAACCATGAAACTCTTTAGTAAGTTGGTTCCTACTTCTTCCCCCTAAGTCCCACGAAGCAGAGAGGCTGTTGCCAGCAGTCTCCCTGAAAATAAAAAACCTAACAAAGTCTTTTAGTGAAACTCAGTAGAGCTTCACTAGAGTGCGACCAGTCTGCCTGGGCACATTTTCTAAACTGAGGTCTGGAGGAGGGGCATAGAGGGAGGAGCCAGTTCATACTCTGGAAAAGTCTTAAAGTGACCATGGCTCCTGCGGAACCGTCTATACCCCATGATACTGAAGTGGACCCCAGCATCCTCTAGGACGTATGAGAAAGAAGGTTAACTGTGTTCTCATACCAAGCAACAAGTCTACAGAGACAAGGATATTTTTTTTCTTTTAAAGAAAACAGCAGCACTATTGGGACTGGATCACTTCTTCTGTGCAATACAATGCCTGCGTCATCAGAAAAATCGGTCAGAAAGACATGGAGTGGCCACAGCAACAAGCTGTATGGGTAAGGGTTAGTTAGAGAGCCTCAAAATTAAACTTTTCGCCATCAAAGTTTGCAGTGGCAAACCTGAGGTTACATACAACAACCAAGAATGAAAGTAAGATAATTCCAGGACTACAGCACCACCTCACAGCCTAGCTGAATGAACTGCCCCTTTACAAATCAGCACAGGAGGGTCTATTTACTAATAGGCCCTACACACTGGCCGATACCACTGAAAGATATGAACGATCTCGTTCATTAATAACCCAGCGGATACGGACAATCTCGTCCATATTAGCATGCAGGGCTATGGGGCCAGGAGACGAGGGGAGTGAAGAAACTTCACCCCCCCGTCAAAAGCCCCTTCCTCCCCCCTGTAACGGCCGCCGAGCACCTCGGCAAGTATATAGGGCCCTCAAGCCTGCAACAGAGATAAAGTGGATGGAGATAAAGTACCAGCCAACCAGCTCCTGTCATTTTTTAAACATAGCAGTTAGGAGCCGATTGGCTGGTACTTTATCTCCATCCACTTTATCTCCATCCAAAAATGGTCAGGAAACCAATTAATTTAATTCTGGACCATTTGATATGGCTTGACCTAGAACTAAACCAATCTGAGCCTCATGTATTAACAAAGGATACAAATGATGACCGGAACAGCAGCAGCAACCTTGCCAATTTCTTCATCAGTTTGCATAATCTTCTTTATCCGTGCCTTAAATTAGAGAACAGAATACATGTACAATCTATGTGTAAAAATACAGTACAGTCTCTCTTAACCATAGTATCCACACATCTTTAGAAACTTCTAGGCTAAGGGGGTGATGTACTAAGCAGTGAAAAGAGTAGAGAAGTAAGGCAGTAAAGAAGTTGCCCATGGCAACCAATTCTCCACTGGCTCAACTTCTCCACTCTTTCACTGCTTAGTACATCTCCCCCTAAATCCCTAATGCACAGTTTGGTTTACATGAAGTTTTAGGGGTACATTTACTAACCAGCAAGTTGTAATCTGCTCATCAGAGCTCTGACAGTCAGATTTAAAACAGCAATAGAATTAAAATGTTAAGCAAGTCTGATTTAGCATTTATAGCTAATGCTGTTTTGCATATATCGGTCAGAGATGTTGATTAGTAAGTAAATTTATGATATATAAAATAAATTTGCTTTCAGCGCTCCCTTGATTAAATCTATTAGTACTTTTACAATCTATTGGTGGAGCAGTACCACCGGTGGGAGCAGCTGGAATCTAATGTGAGGTTTTATATATATATAAAAAAGGGATAAGGATTAACGTTTCTTTGGTGGTTAGCAAAGCGCTGTGTTTTCTTATTGAATCTATTTTTATTAGTAAGTATACTCCTCAGAATTAATAGTGTGAAACAGAGATCATGGATGAGATATACAAGTGCTATAAACAGCCATTGGTTCAATAGTGGATAGGAACGCTATCAATGCAGATTCAATTACCTGTGGTGTTGACCACATTGGTGAATCTCCATATTTAATGTCCTGAACTGTTTGAGTTTCAGTCAATTTACCCATGCGGTAAACCTGTGGGCAACCCACATTAACACATAGATCCCATGTTAAGTGCAGGAACCTATGGGGTGTATTCAATGCAAATTTCTCCTTGCAGCTCCCGAGGCTGTGAGAAAAAGGTCTATGGCCCTCATTCCGAGTTGATCGATAGCTGCCATTGGTCGCTGCGTAGCGATCAGTTAAAAAAACGGCAAAACTGCGCATGCACCGCAATGCGCACGTGCGGTGTACGGGTACAAAGAGCATCGTGGTTTTGCACAGGTTCCAGCGACACTTTCAGTCGCACAGCCGATCGCAAGGAGATTGACAGGATGTGGGAGTTTCTGGGTGTCAGCTGACCGTTTTCTGGGAGTGTTTGGAAAAACGCAGGCGTGGCTGGGCGGGTATCTGACGTCATTACCGTGTCATTTGTCGCAGCAATCATCGCACAGAATAAGTAACTACAGGGCTGGTCTTATTCTGCACAAAATGTGTTAGCAGCCGCTCTGCTGCACAGGCGTTCGCACTCCTGCAAAGCGAAAATACACTCCCCCGTGGGCAGCGACTATGTGTTTGCACGTCTGCTAAAAGTAGCTAGCGAGCGAACAATTCGGAATGAGGGCCTATGTTAAGTGCACCCTCTGTGGCTTATGTGAGGATGCCGCACCTGACTGGGGGGTCTATTTACTAAGCATTGGATGGAGGTAAAGTGGACGGAGATAGGAGCCGATTGGCTAGTCGCTTAACTGCCATGTCACAGACTGGGTTTGAAAAATAACAGTTAGGAGCAGATTGGCTGGTACTTTATCTCCATCCAAGGCTTAGTAAATAGACCCCTGAATCACTCTGGGCCAACAATTAGCTGCAGTATAAACTAATAAAAAATCTCAGAACAACACGGATTTGGAAAGAGTAGTAATAACACAAAGTCTATACTTGTACAAGTTAATGAAAATAAATACTCCACTCTTTGTAGCTGCCATGTGGCTGAAAGTTGGGGGGGTACGGGGAATAAGTGCTGTTTACATCCTTGAGGGGAACATGAGGGCCCCTACAAAATGTTGCTATGGTGACCATAAATATTATACCCCTGCCTGCACAGTTAGTGCCATTCATCAGTGAAAATTACTGTTCATGCAAATAGATGTCGTTGGACATTTATTTTACAAAGTCCTATCTAAAGAGCAAGAGCTAAGGCACATGGGGCCTGATTCAGATGTGGTTGGAGGTGCGCCCTAGTGCACACAGTATCGATGATCGGTACTTTGCACATGTGCAGGACCCGTTCAGCGACGCAGGGACGACATCAGACTGTCACTGATTGGCAGTCTGATGCCATTTGGTGGTAGGGAGTAGCAACAGGCTCTGTTTGTGAAAATGGAGGCACGTTGCTGCTGTTTGGGGGAGGGTCAGGGATCTCCGTCGTTACACAGAGATTTCCTGGCCTTTGCGATGATCGGCTTATGGGTTTCCGGGGACTATCGGATACTGGGGGTAATTCCAAGTTGATCGCAGCAGGAATTTTGTTAGCAGTTGGGCAAAACTATGTGCACTGCAGGGGAGGCAGATGTAACATGTGCAGAGAGAGTTAGATTTGGATGTGGTGTGTTCAATCTGAAATCTAATTTGCAGTGTAAAAATAAAGCAGCCAGTATTTACCCTGCACAGAAACAAATTAACCCACCCAAATCTAACTCTCTCTGCACATGTTATATCTGCCCCCCTACAGTGCACATGGTTTTACCCAACTGCTAACAAAAATCCTGCTGCGATCAACTTGGAATTACCCCCCCTGCCTCCTGGTGCATTACGTTATTATTGCTATCACTGCTGCTTCTATGTAAGAGATGGCAACTCCCACAAATCTGAATCAGGCCCATGGGGTTTGATACATCAGTCACTAAAAAATCCATTATTGCAACCACATGCAAAGAGGAAACTATCTTTAGATGTGTGCCAGTCGGTAAGTGGCATATGCGCCTGGTTTATGCTAGGTAACTATCACATATTTATGTCCCACTGGCAACCATGTTTTTACCAATTATTTCAACATCCACATTCACTATTAAAACAACAATAAAAACTCTCTAATATAGCAGAATTATTGACTCTTCTTGTGTGTTTACATAATAAAAAACAAGTTCATTACACACGCACACGTCCAATCACAATATGTTAGGGTGTGTACACACGGTGAGATCCTTGCTATGTCCTATTTTTACTTGCCTTAGTGCTGGCAACCATCATTTATTCATTATTCATTATTCATTAACATTTACCTATATAGTGGACTCGTATTATGCAGAGCAGTACAGAAAATATGTAGTCAGTGACTGCCCCAGTGGAGTCAGGTAGGACTGGTTGGATCCCATGATTGCGAGGTTCTGCCCAGGCAGCAGTGTGGTGCCCTCCACCAGGTCCCCTGGGTGCACAGAGTCTAAGCCCCCATCTCATAGTGACCTAGCAGCTCTGCCACGTCCTCCATCCTTGTGCAGGGGGAATGGAGAGGTCAGCTGGCACCTCCTGACAAGGCACTATATAAATATACAGTGCATCCGGAAAGTATTCACAGCGCTTCACTTTTTCCACATTTTGTTGTGTTACAGCCTTATTCCAAAATAGAATAAATTATTTTTTTCCCTCAAAATTCTACACACATTACCCCATAATGAAAATGTGAAGTTTTTTGGTGTGTTTTTTTTTAGGTTTTTGCAAATTTATTAAAAATAAAAAAAAATAAGATTTTAAACCTACCGGTAAATCTTTTTCTCCTAGTCCGTAGAGGATGCTGGGGACTCCGAAAGGACCATGGGGAATAGACGCGCTCCGCAGGAGACATGGGCACTATAAAGAAACTTTAGAATGGGTGTGCACTGGCTCCTCCCTCTATGCCCCTCCTCCAGACCTCAGTTATACCCCTTTCACATCGCACAAATAACCCGGTATCGACACTGCATATTGCCGTGTCGAAACGGGTCAGTGTGCGATGTGAAAGCTCCTTTGGTGAATTAGCGGGTCGCCTGACCCGGTAATTCAACCCGGTAAAAAAGAAGGGTTATTACCAGGTTGAATACCGGGTCAGGTGCAGTGTGAATGGGAGCCGTTCCGATGCGACACGGCTCCCATTCACAGCATAGGGAGAGGCGGCGCAGGAGATGAGCTCACCTCCCAGCGCCGCCTCCACCCCCGCCCCTGCTGCTGCTGCGCCCCCCGCTGCTATGGCAACCGACCCGGTATATTGCCGGGTCGGAAAACCAGCAAAGGAGCGCAAATGCCGGATCCCACCCGGTAAGGACACGTTTCTCTTACTGGGTGGGATCTGGCATTTGCGATCTGAAAGCAGCATAAGAGGAACTGTGCCCAGCGGAGACGGACAGTACGAGGAAAGAATTTTGTTAATCCAAGGGCAAGATTCACACCAGCCCACACCAACCACACCGTATAACCTGGAATATACGAACCAGTCAACAGTATGAAACAGAACAGCATCAGTCAAAGACTGAACAAAACTGTAACATAACCCTTATGCAAGCAAATAACTATATACAAGTCTTGCAGAATGTTGTCCGCACTGGGAAGGGCGCCCAACATCCTCTACGGACTACGAGAAAAAGATTTACCGGTAGGTTTAAAATCTTATTTTCTCTTACGTCCTAGAGGATGCTGGGGACTCCGTAAGGACCATGGGGATTATACAAAAGCTCCCAAACTGGCGGGAGAGTGCGGATGACTCTGCAGCACCGATTGAGCAAACATGAGGTCCTCCTCAGCCAGGGTATCAAACTTGTAGAATTTAGCAAAAGTGTTTGAACCCGACCAAGTCGCCGCTCGGCAAAGCTGTAAAGCCGAGACGCCTCGGGCAGCCGCCCAAGAAGATCCCACCTTCCTAGTGGAATGGGCCTTCACCGAAGTAGGTAACGGCAATCCAGCGGTAGAATGTGCCTGCTGAATCGTGTTACAGATCCAGCGAGCAATAGTCTGCTTAGAAGCAGGAGCGCCAACCTTGTTGGCTGCATACAGGACAAACAGAGCTTGTTTTCCTAATTCGAGCCGTCCTGGCTACGTCAATTTTTAAGGCCGTGTGGATTCCTCCAAATCTCCCGTAGCCACAGGCACCACAATAGGTTGGTTCATATGAAAAGAGGAAACCACCTTAGGCAAAAATTGATAACGAGTTCGCAACTCAGCTCTGTCCACATGGAAAATCGGATAGGGGCTTTTGTGAGATAAAGCCGCCAACTCAGACACTCGCCTTGCAGACGCCAAGGCCAACAACATAACCACTTTCCAAGTGAGATATTTTAATTCCACGGTTTAAAGAGGCTCAAACCAATGAGACTTAAGGAACTGTAACACCACGTTAAGGTCCCATGGTGCCACTGGGGGCACAAAAGGAGGCTGGATATGCAGCACTCCCTTCACAAAAGTCTGGACTTCTGGTAGAGAAGCCAATTCCTTCTGAAAGAAAATAGACCGAGCCGAAATCTGTACCTTAATGGAACCTAATTATAGGCCCAAATTCACTCCAGTCTGTAGGAAGTGGTGAAAACGGCACAGATGGAATTCCTCCGAAGGAGCATTCTTGGTCTCACACCAAGACACATACTTCCTCCAGACACGGTGATAATGTTTCGCTGTCACCTCCTTCCTAGCCCTTATTAGAGTAGGAATGACCTCATCCGGAATGCCCTTTTCAGCTAGGATCCGGCGTTCAACTGCCATGCCGTCAAACGCAGCCGCGGTAAGTCTTGGAACAGACAGGGCCCCTGTTGCAACAGGTCCTCTCTGAGAGGAAGAGGCCACGGATCTTCTGTGAGCATTTCCTGTACTTCCGGATACCAGGCCCTTCGAGGCCAATCTGGAACAATTAGAATTGCCGGTACTCCTTATCGTCTTATGATTCTCAATATTTTTGAGATGAGAGGAAGAGGAGGGAACACATAGACCGACTGGAACACCCATGGGGTCACCAGGGCGTCCACCGCTACTGCCTTCTATTTGAGGCAGTCCCCACTGACTTGCAATCTCTGCAAAGACTTCTTGATGAAGTCCCCACTCTCCTTGATGGAGATCGTGTCTGCTGAGAAAGTCTGCTTCCCAGTTGCCCACTCCCGGAATGAAGACTGCTGTCAGAGCGCTTACATGATTTTCCGCCCAGCGAAGAATTCTGGTGGCTTCTGCCATTGCAACTCTGCTCCTTGTTCCGCCTTGGCGGTTTACATGAGCCACAGCCGTGATGTTGTCTGACTGAATCAGAACCGGTAGGTCACGAAGAAAAGTCTCCGCTTGACGTAGGCCGTTGTATATGGCCCTTAATTCCAGTACGTTGATAAGCAGACAAGCCTCCTGGCTTGACCACAGACCCTGGAAGTTTCTTCCCTGTGTGACTGCCCCCCAGCCTCGGAGGCTCGCGTCCGTGGTCACCAGAACCCAGTCCTGAATGCCGAACCTGCGACCCTCTAGAAGGTGAGCACTCTGCAGCCACCACAAGAGAGATACCCTGGCCCTGGGGGACAGGCTGATCATCTGATGAATATGTAGATGTGGCCCGGACCACTTGTCCAGAAGGTCCCACTGAAAGGTCCTCGCATGGAACCTGCCGAATGGAATGGCCTCGTAAGACGCCACCATCTTTCCCAGAACTCGAGTGCATTGATGGACCGACACCCTTTTTGGATTTAACAGATCCCTGACCACGGTCTGGAGTTCCTGGGCCTTTTCCATCAGGAGAAAAACCCTTTTTTTGTTCCGTATCCAGAATCATGCCTAAGAAAGGCAAACGGGTCGTTGGAACCAACTGTGACTTTGGTAGATTGAGAATCCAGCCGTGCTGTTGCAACACCCTCAGGGAGAGTGACATGCTGTTCAGCAACTGTTCTCTCGATCTCGCTTTTATTAGGAGATCGTCCAAGTACGGGATAATTGTGACACCCTGCTTGCGCAGGAGCACCATCATTTCCGCCATTACCTTGGTGAAAATCCTCGGGGCCGTGGAAAGCCCAAACGGCATCGTCTGAAACTGGTAATGACAATCCTGTACAGCAAATCTCAGGAACGCCTGATGAGGAGGATATATGGGGACATGAAGGTATGCATCCTTAATGTCCAGGGACACCATATAATACCCCCCCCCCCCCCCCCTCCAGGCTGGCGATGACCGCTCTGAGCGATTCCATCTTGAATTTGAACCTTTTTAAGTATAGGTTTAAGGATTTTAAATTCAGAATGGGTCTGACCGAACCATCCGGTTTTGGTACCACAAACAGGGTTGAGTAGTACCCCGTCCCCTGTTGAAGCAGGGGCACCTGGACCACCACTTGTTGAAGACACAGCCTTTGAATTGCCTTTAAAACTACTTCCGGGGAAGAAGCTGGTAGGGCCGATTTGAAAAACCGGCGAGGAGGCACCTCTTCGAATTCCAGCTTGTAACCCTGGGAAACAATGTCTATTGCCCAGGGATCCACCTGTGATTGAATCCAGACGTGGCTGAAAAGTCAAAGACGTGCCCCCACTGGGGCGGACTCCCTCAGGGGAGCCCCAGCGTCATGCGGTGGATTTTGTAGAAGCCGGGGAGGACTTCTGTTCCTGGGAACTAGCTGTAGTTGGGAGCTTTTTCCCTCTACCCTTACCTCTGGCGAGAAAGGAAGATCCCCGTACTCTTGGATTTATGCGACCGAAAGGACTGCATCTGATAATGTGGCGTTTTCTTTTGCTGTGAGGAAACATAAGGTAAAAAAGTGGATTTACCTGCAGTAGCTGTGGGAACCAGGTCCGTGAGACCGTCCCCAAATAATTCCTCACCCTTGTAAGGCAAAACCTCCATATGCTTCTTTGAGTCGGCATCACCCGTCCATTGTCGGGTCCACAGGGCTCGCCTAGCAGAAATCGCCATGGCGTTGGCTCTGGAACCCAGTAGGTCAACGTCTCTCTGAGCATCTCTCATATATAGGACAGCATCCTTAATATGACCCAAGGTCAATAAAACGGTATCCTTATCCAGTGTATCAATTTCAGCAGACAAGGTATCTGTCCACGCTGCTACAGCACTACAAACCCAAGCCGACGCTATCGCCGGTCTGAGTAATGTACCAGTATGTGTGTAAATTGACTTCAACGTAGTCTCTTGCCTGCGATCAGCAGGATCCTTGAGGGTTGCGGTATCTTGAGACGGCAGCACCACCTTCTTGGATAAGCGCGTCAACGCTTTGTCCACTCTGGGAGAGGATTCCCACCGTATCCTGTCCTTAGCCGGGAAAGGATACGCCATAAGAATCCTTTTGGGAATCTGCAGTTTCTTGTCTGGAGTTTCCCAAGCCCTTTCAAACAACTCATTTAGCTCATGTGAAGGGGGGAAAGTAACCTCAGGTTTCTTTTCCTTATACATGCGCACCCTCGTGTCTGGGACCGAGGGGTCATCTGTGATATGCAACACATCTTTTATAGCAATAATCATATAATGAATACTTTTTGCCAATTTCGGCTGCAAGCTCGCATCATCATAGTCGACAATGGAGTCAGAATCCGTGTCAGTATCAGTGTCTGCCACTGGGGATAGTGGGCGCTTTTGAGACCCAGAAGGGCCCTGCGACATAGTGAAAGGCAGGGATTTACTCCCTGTATTTCTCCTGGACTCTGCTTTGTCCAACCTTTTGTGCAATAAATTCACATATGCATTTAAAATATTTCACATATCCAACCAATCAGGTGTCGGCGGTGCCGACGGAGACACTACACTCATTTGCTCCACCTCCTCCCTAGAAGAGCCTTCCGCTTCAGACATGCCGACACACGCGTACCGACACCCCACACACTCAGGGAAATCTCTAATCTGGAGACAGTTCCCCCAACCAGGCCCTTTGGAGAGACAGAGAGAGAGTATGCCAGCACACACCCAGCGCCAATGACCCTGGAAACACAAGTCCCAGCAATACACAGCGCTTTTTTGTTTTATATATAAATATATTTGACTGCGCTCAAATTATGTGCCCCCACCCCTCCTTCAAAGTCCTCTGTCACCGTGTTCAGCAGGGGAGAGTCCGGGGAGCCAGCTTCTCAGCAGCGTGCTCTGGAGAAAATGGCGCTGGTTAGTGCTGTGGGATCAAGCTCCGCCCCCTCAGCGGCGGGCTTCGGTCCCGCTCAAAATACCAAATAACCTGGCGGGGGTTGTATATCATACTGCCATAGCTTGATTATACCTATAATGCCAGCCCAGAGGATTATTGCTGCCCAGGGCGCCCCTCCTGCGCCCTGCACCCATCTGTGCCTGTGTGTGTGTGCGGGAGCAATGGCGCGCAGCGTTACCGCTGCGCGTTACCTCAGTGAAGATCCGAAGTCTTCTGCCGCCTGTGAAGTCTTCTTTCTTCGTATACTCACCCGGCTTCAATCTTCCGGCTCTGCAAGGAGGACGGCGGCGCGGCTCTGGGACGAACGGCAAGGGTGAGACCTGCGTTCCGATCCCTCTGGAGCTAATGGTGTCCAGTAGCCTAAGAAGCTGAGCCCATCACTGAAGTAGGTCTGCTTCTCTCTCCTCAGTCCCACGGCGCAGGGAGCCTGTTGCCAGCAGGACTCCCTGAAAATAAAAAACCTAACAAAATTCTTTATTACAGAGAAACTTGGGAGAGCTCCCCTGAAAGCACCCAGTCTCCACTGGACACAGAATCTAACTGAGGTCTGGAGGAGGGGCATAGAGGGAGGAGCCAGTGCACACCCATTCTAAAGTTTCTTTATAGTGCCCATGTCTCCTGCGGAGCCCGTCTATTCCCCATGGTCCTTACGGAGTCCCCAGCATCCTCTAGGACGTAAGAGAAAATAAGAAATCACATGTACATAAGAATTCACAGCCTTTGCCATGAAGCTCAAAGTTAAGCTCAGGTGTATCCTGTTTCCACTGATCATCCTTGAGATGTTCCTACAGCTTAATTGGAGTCCAGATGTGCTAAATTTAGTTGATTAGACATGATTTGGAAAGGCACACACCTGTCTATGTAAGGTCCCACACTTGACAGTGCATGTCTGAGCACAAACCAAGCATGAAGTCAAATGAATTGTCTGTAGACCTCCGAGACAGGATTGTCTCGAGGCACAAAGCTGGGGAAAGGTACAGAAAATAAGAATTTACTTACCGGTAATTCTCTTTCTCGTAGTCCGTAGTGGATGCTGGGAACTCCGTAAGGACCATGGGAATAGCGGGCTCCGAAGGAGGCTGGGCACTCTAGAAAGATCTTAGACTACCTGGTGTGCACTGGCTCCTCCCACTATGACCCTCCTCCAAGCCTCAGTTAGGTACTGTGCCCGGACGAGCGTACACAATAAGGAAGGATTTTGAATCCCGGGTAAGACTCATACCAGCCACACCAATCACACCGGACAACTCGTGATATGAAAACACAGTTAACAGCATGAAACGATAGAGCCTCTCAACAGATGGCTCAACAATAACCCGATTTAGTTAACAATAACTATGTACAAGTATTGCAGATAGACCGCACTTGGGATGGGCGCCCAGCATCCACTACGGACTACGAGAAAGAGAATTACCGGTAAGTAAATTCTTATTTTCTCTAACGTCCTAGTGGATGCTGGGAACTCCGTAAGGACCATGGGGATTATACAAGAGCTCCCAAACGGGCGGGAGAGTGCGGATGACTCTGCAGCACCGAATGAGAGAACTCCAGGTCCTCCTCAGCCAGGGTATCAAATTTATAGAATTTTGCAAACGTGTTTGCCCCTGACCAAGTAGCTGCTCGGCAAAGTTGTAAAGCCGAGACCCCTCGGGCAGCCGCCCAAGATGAGCCCACCTTCCTTGTGGAATGGGCATTGACAGATTTAGGCTGTGGCAGGCCTGCCACAGTATGTGCAAGCTGAATTGTACTACAAATCCAACGAGCAATAGTCTGCTTAGAAGCAGGAGCACCCAGCTTGTTGGGTGCATATAGGATAAACAGCGAGTCAGATTTTCTGACTCCAGCCGTCCTGGAAACATATATTTTCAGGGCCCTGACAACGTCTAGCAACTTGGAGTCCTCCAAATCCTTAGTAGCCGCAGGCACCACAATAGGCTGGTTCAGGTGAAACGCTGACACCACCTTAGAGAGAAACTGGGGACGAGTCCTCAATTCTGCCCTATCCATATGAAAAACCAGATAAGGGCTTTTACATGATAAAGCCGCCAATTCTGACACTCGCCTGGCTGATGCCAGGGCCAATAACATGACCACTTTCCACGTGAGATATTTCAGATCCACGGTTTTTAGTGGCTCAAACCAATGTGATTTCAAGAAATTCAACATCATGTTGAGATCCCACGGTGCCACAGGAGGCACAAATGGGGGCTGAATATGCAGCACTCCTTTCACAAACGTCTGAACTTCAGGTACTGAAGCTAGTTCCATTTGAAAGAAAATCGACAGAGCCGAGATCTGTACTTTAATGGAGCCTAGTTTTAGGCCCATATTCACTCCTGCTTGCAGGAAATGCAGAAATCGACCTAGTTGAAATTCCTCTGTTGGGGCCTTTTTGGCCTCGCACCATGCAACATATTTCCGCCATATGCGGTGATAATGTTTTGCCGTAACATCTTTCCTGGCTTTAATAAGCGTAGGAATGACTTCCTCCGGAATGCCCTTTTCCTTCAGGATCCGGCGTTCAACCGCCATGCCGTCAAACGCAGCCGCGGTAAGTCTTGGAACAGACAGGGGCCCTGCTGTAGCAGGTCCTGTCTGAGCGGCAGGGACCAAGGGTCCTCTGAGATCATCTCTTGAAGTTCCGGGTACCACGCTCTTCTTGGCCAATCCGGAACCACGAGAATTGTGTTTACTCCTCGCTTTCTTATTATTCTCAGTACCTTTGGTATGAGAGGTAGAGGAGGGAACACATACACTGACCGGTACACCCACGGTGTCACTAGGGCGTCCACCGCTATCGCCTGAGGGTCTCTTGACCTGGCGCAATACTTCTCTAGTTTTTTGTTTATGCGGGACGCCATCATGTCCACCTGTGGACGACCCCATTGATTTACAATCATTTGGAAGACTTCTGGATGAAGTCCCCACTCTCCCGGGTGGAGGTCGTGCCTGCTGAGAAAGTCTGCTTCCCAGTTGTCCACTCCCGGGATGAACACTGCTGACAGTGCTAGTACATGATTCTCCGCCCATCGGAGAATTTTTGTGGCTTCTGCCATCGACGTCCTGCTTCTTGTGCCGCCCTGTCGATTCACATGGGCGACTGCCGTGATGTTGTCTGACTGGATCAGCACCGGCTGGTGTAGGAGCAGGGATTTTGCTTGACTTAGGGCATTGTAAATGGCCCTTAGTTCCAGAGTATTTATGTGAAGGGCAGTCTCCTGACTTGACCATAGTCCCTGGAAATTTCTTCCCTTTGTGACTGCCCCCCCAGCCTCGTAGGCTGGCATCCGGGGTCACCAGGACCCAGTCCTGTATGCCGAATCTGCGGCCCTCCAGAAGATGAGCACTGTTCAGCCACCACAGAAGAGACACCCTGGTTCGTGGAGACAGGGTTATTAAACGATGCATCTGAAGATGCGATCCGGACCACTTGTCCAACAGGTTCCACTGAAAGATTCTGGCATGGAACCTGCCGAATGGAATTGCTTCGTAAGAAGCTACCATCTTTCCCAGGACCCGCGTGCAGTGATGCACCGATACCTGTTTTGGTTTTAGGAGGTCTCTGACTAGAGAAGACAACTCCCTGGCTTTCTCCTCCGGGAGAAACACTTTTTTCTGGGCCGTGTCCAGAATCATTCCCAGGAACATTAGACGTGTCGTGGGGACCAGCTGTGACTTTGGGATATTCAGAATCCAACCGTGCTGGCTCAGCACTTCCTGAGATAGCGCTACTCCCACTAACAACTGTTCCTTGGATCGTGCCTTTATTAGGAGATCGTCCAAGTATGGGATAATTAAAACTCCCTTTTTTCGAAGGAGTATCATCATTTCCGCCATAACCTTGGTAAATACCCTCGGTGCCGTGGAGAGTCCAAACGGCAGCGTCTGGAATTGGTAATGGCAATCCTGTACCACAAATCTGAGGTACTCCTGGTGAGAATTGTAAATGGGGACATGCAGGTAAGCATCCTTGATGTCCAGGGATACCATGTAATCCCCCTCGTCCAGGCTTGCAATAACCGCCCTGAGCGATTCCATCTTGAACTTGAATTTTTTTATGTATGTGTTCAAGGACTTCAAATTTAGAATGGGTCTCACCGAACCGTCCGGTTTCGGTACCACAAATAGTGTGGAATAGTAACCCCGGCCTTGTTGAAGTAGGGGTACCTTGATTATCACCTGCTGGGAATACAGCTTGTGAATTGCCGCTAGCACTGCCTCCCTGTCTGAGGGAGCAATCGGCAAAGCGGATTTTAGGAAACGGCGGGGTGGAATCGCCTCGAATTCCAGCCTGTATCCCTGAGATACTATTTGAAGGATCCAGGGATCCACCTGTGAGCGAACCCACTGATCGCTGAAATTCCTGAGGCGGGCCCCCACCGTACCTGGCTCCGCTTGTGAAGCCCCACCGTCATGCGGCGGACTTGGAAGAGGAAGCGGGGGAGGACTTTTGTTCCTGGGAACCTGCTGTTTGCTGCAGCCTTTTTCCCCTGCCTCTGCCTCTTGACAGAAAAGACCCTCCTTTTCCCCGCTTATTTTTCTGGGATCGAAAGGACTGAACCTGATAAAATGGCGCCTTCTTAGGCTGTGAGGGGACATGGGGTAAAAATGCTGACTTCCCAGACGTTGCTGTGGAAACTAGGTCGAGACCATCCCCAAATAATTCCTCCCCTTTATAAGGTAAAACTTCCATGTGCCTTTTGGAATCTGCATCTCCAGTCCACTGGCGAGTCCATAAGCATCTCCTAGCAGAGATAGATAGTGCACTTACTTTAGATGCCAGCCGGCAGATTTCCCTCTGTGCATCTCTCATGTATAAGACTGAGTCTTTTATATGGTCAATTGTTAACAGGATCGTGTCTCTGTCTAGTGTGTCAATATTTTCTGACAGGTTATCTGACCATGCAGCGGCAGCACTGCACATCCAAGCTGACGCAATTGCTGGTCTGAGTATAATGCCTGAGTGTGTATATACAGACTTCAGGATCGCCTCCTGCCTTCTATCAGCAGGTTCCTTAAGGGCGGCCGTATCCTGGGACGGTAGTGCCACCTTTTTTGACAAACGTGTGAGCGCTTTATCCACCCTCGGGGGTGTTTCCCAACGTAACCTATCCTCTGGCGGGAAAGGGAACGCCATTAGTAATTTCTTAGGAATCACCAATTTCTTATCAGGGGAAGCCAACGCTTCTTCACACACTTCATTTAATTCATCTGACGGGGGAAAAACTACAGGTAGTTTTTTCTCCCCAAACATAATACCCTTTTTTGTGGTACCTGGATGTAAATCAGAAATATTTAACACCTCTTTCATTGCCTCAATCATGCAGCGAATGGCCTTAACGGGCATTAAATTTGACTCATCGTCGTCGACACTGGCGTCAGTATCCGTGTCGACATCTACTTGTGCCACCTGAGATAACGGGCGTTTTAGAGCCCCTGATGACTTTTGAGACCCTTGGACAGGCACGAGCTGAAGACTCGGCTGTCCCACAGTCGGCATGTCGTCAAATTTTTTATGTAAGGAGTCTATACGTGCACTCATTTCTTGCCATAATACCATCCACTCAGGTGTCTGCCCCGCAGGGGGTGACATCTCTGCTAAAGGCATCTGCTCCCCCTCCACATCATTATCCTCCTCAAACATGTCGACACAGCCGTACCGACACACTCCACACACACAGGGAATGCTCAAATAGAGGACAGGACCCACAAAAGCCCTTTGGGGGGACAGAGTAAGAGTATGCCAGCACACACCAGAGCGCTATATATATATACAGGGACTAACTGAGTTATGTCCCTAATAGCTGCTTATACTGTATACAGTGCCAATTTTGTGCCCCCCACTCTCTTTTCCCTCTTACTATACTGTAGAAATGCAGGGAAGAGCCAGGGAGCTTCCTTCCAGCCGAGCTGTGAGGGAAAAATGGCGCCAGTGTGCTGAGGAGATAGGCTCCGCCCCTTTTTCGCGGCCTATTCTCCCGCTTATTTTGGGATTCTGGCAGGGGTATTTACCTCATATATAGCCCCAGGGGCTATATATTGAGGTATTTTAGCCAGCCAAGGTGTTTTTATTGCAGCCTCAGGGCGCCCCCCCCCAGCGCCCTGCACCCTCAGTGACCGGAGTGTGAAGTGTGTATGAGGAGCAATGGCGCACAGCTGCAGTGCTGTGCGCTACCTTGGTGAAGACAGGATGTCTTCATGCCGCCGATTTTCCGGACCATCTTCCTGCTTCTGGCTCTGTAAGGGGGACGGCGGCGCGGCTCCGGGACCGAACATCAAGGCTGGGCCTGCGGTCGATCCCTCTGGAGCTAATGGTGTCCAGTAGCCTAAGAAGCCCAAGCCGGCTGCAAGCAGGCGAGTTCGCTTCTTCTCCCCTTGGTCCCTCGCTGCAGTGAGCCTGTTGCCAGCAGGTCTCACTGAAAAAAACAAATTCTAAGACTATAACTTTCTAAGAGCTCAGGAGAGCCCCTAGTGTGCATCCAACCTCGGCCGGGCACGAAATCTAACTGAGGCTTGGAGGAGGGTCATAGTGGGAGGAGCCAGTGCACACCAGGTAGTCTAAGATCTTTCTAGAGTGCCCAGCCTCCTTCGGAGCCCGCTATTCCCATGGTCCTTACGGAGTTCCCAGCATCCACTAGGACGTTAGAGAAAAATAGCTGCTGCTTTGAAGGTCCCAATGAGCACAGTGGCCACCATTATCCGTAAATGGAAGAAGTTCGGAAATACCAGGACTCTTCCTAGAGCTGGCCAGCTGTCTAAAGTGAGCAATCGGGGGAGAAGGGCCCTAGTCAGAAGGCACCAAGAACCCGATGGTCACTCTGTCAAAGCTACAGCATTCCTCTGTGGAGAAAAGGAGAACCTTCCAGAAGAACAACCATCTCTGCACCAATCATTTAGGACAACAGACCGATCCTATGGAGCCACAGGAAAGACATAGGGAGGCTGAATCCGCAGTACGCCCTGAGTGAATGTATGAACGTCTGAAATCACACAGACAAGGCAGATATGTGAACTTTGAGGGAGGCCAGATGAAGTCCTAAATCCGAGACTTGTTGTAAAAAAGCCTGGAAGTACTAAACTTGTATGCATCGTAATTCTTAGCAGCATACCAGGTGAAGTAAGAATCCCAGACCCTATAATAAATCCGTGCAGAAGCCGGTTTGCGGGCCTTTAGCATAGTTTGGATAACCGCCTCAGAGAATCCTTTGGCCCTCAGGAGTGAAGCTTCAAGAGCCACACCGTCAAAGCCAGTCTGGCCAGGTCCAGGTACACATAAGGGCCCTGAATGAGGAGGTCTGGGCGTTGAGGAAGTAGAAGAGGACGCTCTATTGATAGACCCTGCTGGTCTGAAAACCAATGCCGACTAGAAGTAGTATTCCTCCTTCTTGCTTGAACTTCCGTAGTATCCTGGGCAGGAGTGACACTGGAGGGAACACGTAGGGCAGCCGAAAAGTTCCATGGAATTGCCAGTGTGTCCACGAACGCTGCTTGAGGATCACTTGTCCTCGATCCGAGGACCGGAACCTTGTGTTTGTGTCGAGACGCCATCAGGTCTACATCTGGTAGGCCCCACTTGTCCACTAGGAGTTGAAAGACTTCCGGATGAAGACTCCGCTCTCAGGCGTGTACGTCCTGACGAATGAGGAAGTCCGCTTCCCAGTTGAGGACCCCCGGAATGAACACTGCCGATATGGCTGGCAGATGGCATTCCGCCCAATAAAGGATTTTTGATACTTCCATCATTGCCATGCGGCTTTGAATGCCACCTTGATGATTTCTGTAAGCCACCGTGGTGGTGTTGTATGACTGTACTTGAAAAGGCCTGTTCTGTATCAGAGGCAGGGCAAGAGTTAAACCATTGAACACTGGCCGCAATTCCAGAATGTTTATCGAGAGGAGAGACTCCTCCCTGGTCCACCGACCCCGGAGAGAGTGTTGCTCCAGCACCGCACGCCAACCACTCAGACTGGCGACCGTAGTCAGGAGGACCCAGTTGGGAATCCAGAAGGGACAGCCCCTTCTCAACTGTTGGTCCTGTAGCCACCAGCTCAGTGACAAACGCACCTCCGGAGTCAAGGAGATCACTTGAGACCTGATCCGATGAAGCAGGCCATCCCACTTGGAAAGGCTTAACCTCTGTAGAGGGTGGGAATGAAATGGAGCGTACTCTACCATGTCGAATGCAGACGCCATGAGGCCTAGTACTTGATTCGCCGAGTGTACTCTTGGGCGAGATAGGAAGCATTGTATCCTGTCCTGAAGTTTCAGGACTTTCTCTGGAGACAGAAACAGTCTTTGGCTGTGTGTGTCCAGCAGTGCCCCCAGGTGCACCATGCTCCGAGCAGGTACCAGGGAGGACTTCTTCTAGTTGAGCCACACGTGGGCTTGTAGGAAGTTTACCGTTAGTTGTAGATGACTGAGAAGGACATCTTGGGAGTTCGCCAGGATCAGCAAATCGTCCAGATACGGCATGATCCCGATTCCCTGACGACACAGATGAGCAGTCGTCATGATCCACAACAATTGGTGAAGATCCAAGCGGCCGTGGCCAGTCCAAATGGAAGACTGGAATCGATAATGAAGGTTGCCAATAGCAAACTGCTGATATTGCTGATGCGATATGGCAATAGGTATATGCAGATAGGCATCTTGTATATCCAGGGATACCGTGTAGTCTCCGGGTTCCATGGCCAGTACAATCGAGCGCAGCGTTTCCATTTGAAACTTGGACACTCTCACAAATTTATTCAGTGATTTGAGGTTGAGTAAAAGCCGGAAAAACCCATTCGGTTTCGGGACTAGAAACAGAGTCGAGTAGTAGCCTCCGTCTCTCTGGGACAGGGGGACCGGCACCACCAATCCTGTATCCAGGAGGGAATGCACAACCAGGTGTAGAGCTTGCACCTTCAATGGGTCCGAAGGGACAACCGTCGGTCGGAACTGGCGAGGGGGACATCTCTTGAAAGAGACTGCGTACCCGTGAAAGATGACATCTCGCACCCATGCTTCTGAAGCGGTCTTTAACCAGACCTGGGTGAAGTGCAGAAGTCGGCCTTCCACCCTGGGATCCACCAGGGGGAGGCCCACCCCGTCATGCAGCAGGCTTGTCTTGTTTGGAAGCAGGCTCACGGGCAGCCCAAGATTGTTTTGCTTTGGGCTTAGTGGTTTTGGGAGCACAAGCTTGTCTCGGGTATGCCTGACCTTTTGCCTTCCCTTGAGGTCGAAAGGAACGAAAAGTGGTACTCTTTGCCTTCTGTGTAGAACAGGTATATCCAAACTGCGGCCCTCCAGCTGTTGAGAAACTACACATCACAGCATGCCCTGCCACAGCTTTAGCATTCTCTGATAACAAAACTGTGTCAGGGCATGCTGGGATATGTAGTTTCACAACAGTTGGAGGGCCGCAGTTTGGATATGCCTGGTGTAGAAGGATTAGTATTTGGGAGAAACGCAGTCTTAGCAGCCGCTAAGTCAGTCACAATCTTATTCAGATCCTCCCCAAACAAGATGTCTCGTCTCCCTTAAAAGGTCTTTTTGGAGTCCAGGTCCACCTTCCATGACCTCAACCACAGAATTCAACGAGGCAGGATGGACGTAGTCAACGTCTTGGCCGCCATTACACATGCCTCAGAGGACGCCTCCTGAATGTAATGGGAGGCGGTGGCAATATGAGACAGATATTGTCTGGCAGTGTCAGATATATCCTGAGGCAGCTCTTCCTCTAGTGCAGGGGTGGGCAATTATTTCAGCTGAGGGGCCACTTGACATTTCCTGTCAGTATCCGAGGGCCACATACAAAATAGCAGCTCCCCCCACTTGCCAAAATTATAGGGGCGTGCTTCATGTGGAAGGGGTGTGGGCAAAAAATAATACAGATTCATATTAGGCTGCACAATAGTCTCCATTATTCAAATTGCGCCACTAACACACATTACACCAGATAGAGCCCCTTTTACACAATATGGAAGGTAGAGCCCCTTTTACACATTACAGCAGGTAGAGCCCCCTTTTACACATTAACATTTTATTTAGGATAATTATTGTGCAGCAAGCAAATTATCCAGTGTCTTATGGCCCCTGGGGAAAGGTGTGACACAGTGACAGAACACGGGGAGGGGGGGTTACGGTGACAGAACACGGGGGTGTGACACGGTGACAGAACACGGGGGTGTGACACGGTGACAGAACACGGGGGTGTGACACGGTGACAGAACACGGGGGTGTGACACGGTGACAGAACACGGGGGTGTGACACGGTGACAGAACACGGGGGTGTGACACGGTGACAGAACACGGGGGGGTGACACGGTGACAGAACACGGGGGGGGTGACACGGTGACAGAACACGGGGGGTGACACGGTGACAGAACACGGGGGGGTGACACGGTGACAGAACACGGTGGGGGTGACATGGTGACGCCACTGCCCGCACACACAAATATACGCACACTATCACACACACACACACCTTTCTTTCTCTCACTCACTTTTCCCATTAACTTTACTGATCTGGCTGGCTGGCAGTGGCAGGAAGGATGGATCTATTCTGTACAAGTCTGGCTCTTGTCCCGTGTAGCTCCGCCCCCTGAGGTCCCATGTAGCCACGCCCCCTCCTCGACATGTAGCTCCGCCCCTACTCTAGTGCCTGAACCCATGCTTCAATTCCTTTTGTGGCCCAGGAGGCTGCTATAGTGGGTCTATGTACAGCACCTGTAAGGGAGTAAATAGACTTCAGGCATCCTTCGACACGCTTATCTGTCAGTTCCTTCAGTGAGGTGACAGGTAAAGTAGATGACACCACAAGACAGGTGACATGGGAATCCACCAGCGGTGGATTTTCCCACTTGTCACACAACTCAGCGGAGAGAGGCTAGCACTTCCCTGATTTAAGGAGTAATTAAAGTGAAGCCAACAGAGAAATGTTTCCCCCAGTACGTTCCTTGAAACCACTGAAACAAACACCCAACAACCCAGATACCAGGGTATATTCAATTCCTGTCGGAAACTGCCGTCTTGTCGATAAGACGGCAGTTTCTGACTGTTTTAGGTCAGAAGGGGTTCCGATCTATTCAATAGGTATGTTTTTTTGCCGACAAGTCAGGAATTAACGACTTGTCGGAAAACATGTGGATTATCGGATTCCATGTATTTTGTCGGAAGTGCGGCCAAGCTCGACAGCTTTTAGCCCCGTTTCAGACAATGTCAATCCGACTTTGAAAAAGTCGGATTGACACTGTCGGAATGGCCAAAACCTGATGAGTCATTGAATACTGACCTGTTGGATCCTTTCCGTCGGTAAGGATCAGACAGGAATTGCATATACAGGTTGAGTATCCCTTATCCAAAATGCTTGGGACCAGAGGTATTTTGGATATCGGATTTTTCCGTATTTTGGAATAATTGCATACCATAATGAGATATCATGGCAATGGGACCTAAATCTAAGCACAGAATGCATTTATGTTTTATATGCACCTTATACACAAAGCCTGAAGGTTATTTTAGCCAATATTTTTTATAACTTTGTGCATTAAACAAAGTGTGTCTACATTCACACAATTCATTTATGTTTCATATACACCTTGTATTAAGTGACCTTCAGACTGTGTATATAATATTTTTAATAACTGTGTGTATTAAACAAAGTTAGTGTACATTGAGCCATCAGAAAACAAAAGTTTCACTATCTCACTCTCACTCAAAAAAGTCCGTATTTCGGAATATTCCGTATTTCGGATATTTGGTTATGGGATACTCAACCTGTACCACATAGTTGATAAAGGAGAAGCAGAACCCTTAAATAGCAAGATAAGAAACACATCCAGTATCAGTCCTTCAAGCACAGAAAGGGTATATTTGATTTGATTAACACCTTTTGCTGAAGGTGGAGGGTTGCTGTGTGGGGTAGGGGGTTGTAATCAGGATGAGCATGTGTTTGTATACTTATTTATTCAGTATACAGTAGGTCAGGTCACCAGTCCTTTAGGACGCTACAGTGCCTACTATATGAAGTGGCTAGTTATAAAGTGGCAGCTAAAATCAATGGCAGTGTTATACCTGTGTTAAACTGAAGGAAAACAGAAGGCAAACAGACCAACAATAAAACAGAAGGACTACGTTGCAATCACAAAACTCAGGATCATTATGTGGCCTTTCTTCACCTGTACTGTGAGAACTTCAGGATCAGTCTTACCACCTCTCTGGCTCAGAACATAAAGTCTGCCCCTGGGCCTAAAGGTGTGTACACACGGTGAGATTCAGACTTATCCGATTCACACTGTGCGACGGGGGGCCGGGTCGGCACTTAGCCAGTATTGCAAGCACATAATGAGTGTGCTTACGATCCTGGTTCTGAGCGATTTTGGCTAAGTGTCAATCCTGACTATCTCTTCTATAGAGATAGTCAGGATTGACTTGCCTGCACAGCCTATTTTTTCGGCCGATGCCGACCGCGCAGGGCCACGCATCGGATCGGGATCGCAAGGTGACTGTCACCTTGCGATCTGCACTATCTTTTCTTCCGATTCTGACTATATAGTCAGAATCTGAAGAAAAGATCTTACCGTGTGTACACACCTTAACCCTCAAGATGAGCAAGGAGCTGTGGGGGGAGAGCACCAGGACCAGGCTCAGCAGGGACATCTCCATCGGACTTCAGTGTGCTCAACATACAGGGTACATCATACTACTACACAAGAGTCACTTTTCCGATATATACACTGGGTCCTTGTATGGCTCACCATCCACAGTGCAACCTTCGAAGTGCACTCAACATAGCTGCCACATCTGCTACGCTTGTGGTTGGGATGGAAAAAATAAGAATTTACTTACCGATAATTCTATTTCTCGTAGTCCGTAGTGGATGCTGGGAACTCCGTAAGGACCATGGGGAATAGCGGCTCCGCAGGAGACTGGGCACATCTAAAGAAAGCTTTAGGACTATCTGGTGTGCACTGGCTCGTCCCCCTATGACCCTCCTCCAAGCCTCAGTTAGGATACTGTGCCCGGACGAGCGTACACAATAAGGAAGGATTTTGAATCCTGGGTAAGACTCATACCAGCCACACCAATCACACCGTACAACTTGTGATCTGAAACCCAGTTAACAGCATGATAACAGAGGAGCCTCTGAATAGATGGCTCACAACAAGAACCCGATTAGTTAACAATAACTATGTACAAGTATTGCAGACAATCCGCACTTGGGATGGGCGCCCAGCATCCACTACGGACTACGAGAAATAGAATTATCCGTAAGTAAATTCTTATTTTCTCTGACGTCCTAGTGGATGCTGGGAACTCCGTAAGGACCATGGGGATTATACCAAAGCTCCCAAACGGGCGGGAGAGTGCGGATGACTCTGCAGCACCGAATGAGAGAACTCCAGGTCCTCCTCAGCCAGGGTATCAAATTCGTAGAATTTTGCAAACGTGTTTGCCCCTGACCAAGTAGCTGCTCGGCAAAGTTGTAAAGCCGAGACCCCTCGGGCAGCCGCCCAAGATGAGCCCACCGTCCTTGTGGAATGGGCTTTTATTGATTTAGGCTGCGGTAATCCTACCGCAGAATGCGCCAGCTGAATAGTGCTACAAATCCAGCGCGCAATAGACTGCTTAGAAGCAGGAGCACCCAGCTTGTTGGGTGCCATCAGGATAAACAGCGAGTCAGTTTTCCTGACTCCAGCCGTCCTGGAAAAATAAAATTTACAGGGCCCTGACTACGTCCAGCAACTTGGAATCCTCCAAGTCCCCAGTAGCCGCAGGCACCACAATAGGTTGGTTCAAGTGAAAACCTGAGACCACCTTCGGGAGAAACTGAGGACGAGTCCTCAACTCTGCCCTATCCATACAGAAAATCAGATAAGGCCTTTTACATGACAAAGCCGCCAATTCTGACACACGGCTGGCCAAGGCCAACAGCATGACCACTTTCCACGCGAGATACTTTAGCTCCATGGTTTTAAGTGGCTCAACCAATGCGACATTAGGAAATCCAACACCACGTTGAGATCCAAAAAGTGCCACAGGAGGCACAAAAGGAGGCTGAATATGTAGTACTCCTTTAACCAAAGTCTGAACTTCAGGCAGTGAAGCCAGTTCTTTCTGGAAGAAATTCGACAGAGCCGAATTCTGGACCTTGATGGACCCCAATTTGAGGCCCAAACGTCACCCCTGCTTGCAGGAAGTGCAGGAATCGACATAGTTGAAATTCCTCCGTCGGGGCCTTCATGGCCTCCCACCAAGCAACAAATTTTCGCCAAACGCGGCGATAATGTCTTGCGGTGACATCCTTCCTGGCTATGATCAGGGTAGGGATGACTTCCTTCGGAATACCCTTTTCCTTTAGGATCCGGTGTTCTACCGCCATGCCGTCAAACGCAGCCGCGGTAAGTCTTGGAACAGACAGGGTCCCTGCTGCAGCAGGTCTTGTCTGAGCGGCAGAGGCCAAGGGTCCTCTGCCAGCATCTCTTGAAGTTCCGGGTACCAAGCTCTTCATGGCCAATCCGGAACCCCGAGTATGGTTTTCACTCCTCGCCTTCTTATTATTCTCAGTACCTTGGGTATGAGAGGTAGAGGAGGAGACACATAAACCGACTGGTACACCCACGGTGTCACTAGACCGTCCCCAGCGATCGCCTGAGGGTCCCTTGACCTGGCGCAATATCTTTTCAACTTCTTGTTGAGGCGGGACGCCATCATGTCCACCCGTGGTCATTCCCAACGGTTTACCCGCATTTGGAAAACTTCTGGATGAAGTCCCCATTCTCCTGGGTGTAGGTCGCCCATCGGAGAATCCTTGTGGCTTCTGCCATCGCCATCCTGCTTCTTGTGCCGCCCTGTCGGTGTACATGGGCGACCGCCGTGATGTCGTCTGATTGGATCAGTACCGGCTGGTTCTGAAGCAGGGGCCTTGCTTGTCTTAGGGCATTGTAAATGGCCCTTAGCTGCAGAATATTTATGTGAAGCGAAATCTCCTTGGAAATTTCTTCCCTGTGTGACTGCACCCCAGCCCCGAAGGCTGGCATCCGTGGTCACCAGGACCCAGTCCTGTATTCCGAATCTGCGGCCCACTAGTAGATGAGCCCTCTGCAGCCACCACAGCAGCGACACCCTGTTTCTTGCTGACAGGGTTATCCGCTGTTGTATCTGTACATGGGACCCGGACCATTAGTCCCACAGGTCCCACTGGAACGTCCTTGCGTGGAGTCTTCCGAATGGAATTATGCTTCGTACGAAGCTACCATTTTTCCCAGGACTCGTGTGCATTGATGTACCGACACCTGTCCTGGTTTTAGGATGTCTCTGACTAGAGATGACAACTCCTCGGCTTTTTCCACTGGAAGAAACACTCTTTTCTGGTCTGCGTTCAGAAACATTCCCAGGAACAGAAGACGTGTCGTCGGGACCAGCTGTGACTTTGGAATATTGAGAATCCAGTCGTGCTGTTGTAGCACTTCCCGAGAGAGTGCTACCCCCACTACCAACTGTTCTTTGGACCTCGCCTTTATCAGGAGATCGTCCAAGTACGGGATAATAAAAACTTCCTTCTTGCGAAGGAGTATCATCACTTCGGCCATTACCTAGGTAAAGACCTTCGGTGCCGTGGACAACTCCAACGGCCGCGTCTGGAACCGATAGTGACAGTCCTGTACCACATATCTGAGGTACTCCTGGTGAGGGGGGGGGAATGGGAACATGCAGGTACGCATCCTTGATGTCCAGGGAGACCCTGTAATCCCCCTCGTCCAGGCTCGTAATAAGCGCCCTGAGCGATTCCATCTTGAACTTGAATCTTCGGATATAAAAGTTCAAGTATTTTAATTTCAAGATGGGTCTCACCGAACCGTTGCGGTACCACAACCACTGTGGAATAGTAACCCCTTCCTTGCTGAAGGAGGGGCACCTTGACAATCACTTGTTGTGATTATAGTGTTGAATATCCACCAACATCGTCTCCCTGGCAGAGGGAGGTGCCGGTAAGGCAGATTTTAGGAAACGGCGGGGGGGAAGAACGTCTCCAACTCCAGCCTGTACCCCTGAGATACTACTTGAAGGACCCAGGGATCCATGTGAGAGAGGCCACTGTCCGCTGAAATATCTGAGACGGGCCCCCACCGTACCCGGGTCCGCCTGAGCAGCCCCAGCACCATGCTGTGGACCTACCGGACGCAGGGAGGACTTCTGCTCTTGGGAACTAGCTGTGTGTTGCAGCTTTTTTCCTCTACCTTTGCCTCTCGGCAGAAAGGATGAGCCTCTAGCCCACTTGTTTTTCTGGGGCCGAAAGGACTGTACTTGATGATACGGTGCTTTCTTTTGTTGTGGGGTAGCCTGTGGTAAAAATTATTAATTTCCCAGCAGTAGCTGTGGAAACGAGGTCTGAAAAACTATCCCCAAACAGTTTTACCCCCTTATAGGGCAACTTCCATGTGCCGATTCGAGTCGGCATCGCCTGACCATTGCCAAGTCCATAACCCCCGTCTGGCGGCAATGGACCTAGCGCTTATTTTTTATGCCAGTCAGCAAATATCCCTCTGTGCATCACGCATGTATAAGACCACGTCTTTTATATGCTCTATTTTCAGCAAAATATTGTCCCTATCCATAGTTATTTTCAGACAGGGAATCTGACCACGCAGCGGGAGCACTGCCCATCCATGCCGAAGCAACGGCTGGTCGCAATATAATGCCCTAGTGTGTGACCATATCTTATAGGGTAACCTCCTGCTTTCTATCAGCAGGTTCCTTCAGGGCGGCCGTACCCGAAGACGGTAGTGCCACCTTTTCTGATAAGCGTGTAAGCGCTGTATCTACCCTATGGGGTGTTTCCCCGCGTGACCTATCCTCTGGCGGGAAAGGGTACGCTGCCAATAACCGTTGTAGAAATTATCAATTTCTTACCGGGGGAAGACAACTCTTCCTCACACACCTCATTTAATTTCTCAGATGCAGGAAAAACTACTAATAGTTTTCTCTCACCAAACACAATACCCTTTTATGTGGTACCTGGGGTATAATCATAAATGTGTAATACATTTTTTATTGTCTCAATCCTGTAACGGGTGGACCTATTTGGAGGGTACACCAGTCTCATCGATGTCGACACTGGAGTCAGTATCCGTGTCGACATCTGTGTCTGTTATCTGAGGTAGCGGGCGATTTTAGAGCCCCCCATGACATTTGAGACGCTGGAACAGGCACAAGCTGAGTAGCCGGCTGATCCGTGTCGTCAGCCTTTTATGTAAGTTGTTGACACTTTCACGTAATCCTTCCATAAGTTCAACCACACCGGTGTCGACCCCGCAGGGGGTGACAACATATTTACAGGCATTCGCTCCGCCTCCACCTCATTATCCTCCACATACCTGTCGACACAGCCGTACCGACACACAGCACACACACAGGGAATGCTCTGATAGAGGACAGGACCCCACAAAGCCCTTTGGGGAGACAGAAGGAGAGTATGCCAGCACACACCAGGGCGCTATATATCACAGGGATAGCACCTATAAAAAAGTGTTTTCCCTTATAGCTGCATATATGTTGTATACTGCGCCTAAATTGTGCCCCCCCCCTCTCTTTTTAACCCTTTCTGTAGTGTATTAACTGCAGGGGAGAGCCAGGGAGCTTCCCTCCAATGGAGCTGTGAGGGAAAAATGGCGCCAGTGTGCTGAGGAGATAGGCTCCGCCCCTTTTTCGCTGACTTTTCTCCCGAATTTTTATGGAATCTGGCAGGGGTTAATATACATCCATATAGCCCTGGGGGTTATATGCGATGTATTTTTGCCAGCCAAGGTGTTTATATTGCTGCTCAGGGCGCCCCCCCCAGCGCCCTGCACCCTCAGTGACCGGAGTGTGAAGTGTGCATGAGGAGCAATGGCGCACAGCTGCAGTGCTGTGCGCTACCTTGGTGAAGACTGATGTCTTCTGCCGCCGATTTTCCGGACCTCTTCTTGCTTCTGGCTCTGTAAGGGGGCCGGCGGCGCGGCTCTGGGACCGGACTCCGAGGCTGGGCCTGTGTTCGGTCCCTCTGGAGCTAATGGTGTCCAGTAGCCTAAGAAGCCCAAGCTGGCTGCAAGCAGGCAGGTTCGCTTCTTCTCCCCTTAGTCCCTCGATGCAGTGAGCCTGTTGCCAGCAGGTCTCACTGAAAATAAAAAACCTAAAACTAACTTTTTCTAAGAAGCTCAGGAGAGCTCCTAGATTGCACCCTGCTCGGTCGGGCACAAAAATCTAACTGAGGCTTGGAGGAGGGTCATAGGGGGAGGAGCCAGTGCACACCAGATAGTCCTAAAGCTTTCTTTAGATGTGCCCAGTCTCCTGCGGAGCCGCTATTCCCCATGGTCCTTACGGAGTTCCCAGCATCCACTAGGACGTCAGAGAAATAGGATTTTAATACCTACCGGTAAATCCTTTTCTCCTAGTCCGTAGAGGATGCTGGGGTCCACTTCAGTGCCATGGGGTATAGACGGTTCCGCAGTAGCCATGGGCACTTTTAAGATTTTTCAAGGGTGTGAACTGGCTCCTCCCTCTATGCCCCTCCTCCATACCTCAGTTATAGGAACTGTGCCCAGGGAGACGGACATTTCGAGGAAAGGATTTACTTATATACTAATGGTGATATTCATACCAGCTCAAACCTCAACCATGCCGCACAACATGGCATTCAACATGACACACGCCAACAGGCATGAACCATTTACAGCAACATGCTGAAAACAAATGAAACACAACTTGTGTAACTATAAAGAACAAAATGCAGGTAAAGTACGCACTGGGTCGGGTGCCCAGCATCCTCTACGGACTAGGAGAAAAGGATTTACTGGTAGGTATTAAAATCCTACTTTCTCATAAGTCCTAGAGGATGCTGGGGTCCACTTCAGTACCATGGGGTTATACCAAAGCTCCAGTACGGGCGGGAGAGTGCGGATGACCCTGCATTACCAATTAACTGAACTTGAGGTCCTCATCGACCAAGGTGTCAAACTTATAAAATTTAGCAAATGTGTTTGACCCTGACCAAGTAGCTGCTCGGCAAAGTTGTAAAGCCGAGACGCCCCGGGCAGCCGCCCAGGATGAGCCCACTTTCCTAGTAGAATGGGCCTTCACCGACTTCGGTACCGGCAAGCCTGCCGTAGAATGAGCGTGCTGAATTGTCCTTCTGATCCAGCGCGCAATCGTCTGCTTAGAAATCTTGCTGGTAGCATACAGGACAAAACAGAGCCTCTGTTTTCTGTAATCGAGCTGTTCTTGCGACATAAATCTTCAAAGCTCTAACCACATCTAGAGACTGTGACTCAGTGAAAGTGTCAGTAGCTACTGGCACAACAATAGGTTGGTTTATGTGGAAGGACGAAACCACCTTTGGAAGAAATTGTTGACGAGATCTTAACTCTGCCCTATCTTCATGGAAGATCAGGTAAGGACTCTTGTGAGACAAGGTCCCCAACTCAGACACCCGCCTTGACGATGCCAAGGCCAAAAGCATCACCACTTTACAAGTGAGAAACTTCAATTCTATCTCCTGCAGAGGTTCAAACCAATCTGATTGAAGGAACTGCAACACCACATTAAGGTCCCATGGTGCCACTGGAGGCACAAATGGAGGCTGGATGTGCAGAACCCCTTTCACGAACGTCTGAACTTCTGGAAAGGAGGCCAATTGTTTTGAAAGAAACTGATAAGGCCGAAATCTGGACCCTGATTGACCCCAATCTAAGGCCCGCATTCCACAACAGCCTGCAGGAAATGGAGAAAACGTCCCAACTCAAACTCCGTAGGAGCCTTCTTGGATTCATACCAAGACACATATTTTCTCCAAATACGGTGGTAATGTTTAGAAGTTACTCCTTTCCTGGCCTGAATAAGAGTGGGGATGAATTCTTTGAGAAAACCCTTTCGGGCTAGGATCCGACGCTCAACAGCCATGCCGTCAAACGTAGCCGCGGTAAGTCTTGATACACACGCGGCCCCTGCTGTAGTAGGTCCTCTTGAGAAGGAAGAGGCCGAGGATCTTCTATGAGCAACTCCTGAAGATCGGGATACCAAGCCCTCCTTGGCCAGTCTAGGGCAATGAAGATTGCTCGAACTCTTGTTCTTCTTATTATTTTGAGAACTTTTGGAATCAGTGGAAGTGGAGGGAAAACATATACAGACCGGAAACACCCACTGGGTCACCAGTGCATCCACTGCTATTGCTTGAGGGTCTCTCGACCTGGAACAATATCTCTGAAGCTTCTTGTTTAGATGAGATGCCATCATGTCTACTTGAGGAAATCCCCAAAGACTTGTCACCTCTGCGAAGACATCTTTGTGGAGGCCCCACACTCCTGGATGGAGATAGTGTCTGCTGAGGAAGTCTGCTTCCCAGTTGTCCACTCCCGGAATGAAAATTGCTGACAGAGCTCTAACATGTCTTTCTGCCCAGAGGGGAATCCTTGTCACCTCTACCATTGCCGCTCTACTTTTCGTTCTGCCTTGAGTGTTTATGTACGCGACTGCTGTTACATTGTCCGACTGGATCTGCACGGGATCTTGAAAAAGATGTACCGCTTGTAGAAGGCCGTTGTAAAATGGATCTCAATTCCAGAATGTTTATGTGAAGGCAGGCTTCAAGACTTGACCATTTTCCTTGGAAGCTTTCCCCCTGTGTGAAAGCTCCCCAGCCTCGGAGACTTGCATCCGTGGTTATTAGGACCCAGTCGCGAATCCCAAACCTGCGTCCCTCTAGTAGGTGAGAACTGTGAGAACCACAGGAGCGAAATCCTGGCTTTGGGGGACAGGATTATTTTTCGGTGCATGTGTAGGTGGGATCCGGACCACTTGTCCAACAGGTCCCACTGGAATACTCTGGCATGAAATCGGCCAAACTGTATGGCCTCGTAGGCCGCTACCATTTTCCCCAACAACCAAATGCATTGATGGACCGACACGCTTGTTGGTTTCAATATTTGTTTGACCATTTTCTGGATTTCCAGTCCTTTTCCACTGGAAGAAATACTCTCTGTACTTCTGTGTCCAGAATCATCCATAAAAAGGACAACCTTGTCGTCGGTTCCAACTGCGACTTTGGAAAATTCATGATCCAACCGTGTTGTTGGAGTATTGACAGGGAGTGCGCGATGTTCTGCACCAACTGTTCCCTGGATCTCGCTTTTATCAGGAGATCGTCCAGATAAGGAATTACATTGACTCCTTTTTAACGAAGGAGGACCATCATCTCCGCCATCACCTTGGTGAATACCCTCGGTGCCGTGGAGAGTCCGAACGGCAACGTCTGAAACTGGTAATGGCAATCCTGTACTGCGAATCTCAGATAAGCTTGGTGAGGATAAATGGGAACATGCAAGTAAGCATCTTTTATGTCTACTGACACCATGAAGTCCCCCCTCTTCCAGACTGGAAATCACTACCCTCAGGGATTCCATCTTGAACCTTTTCAGGTAGAGATTCAGATTTTTCAGGTTTAAAATCGGTCTGACCGAGCCGTCCGGCTCCAGAACTACGAAGAGGCTTGAATAAAAAACCTTCTCCTTACTGTGCCAAGGGTACCAAGACAATGACCTGATCCTGACAATTTTTGAATTGCCATTGTTACTGCCTCTCTTCCCGGAAGAGAAGCTGGCAAGGTCGATTTGAAAAATCGGCATGGGGGGACGTCTTGAAACTCTAGTTTGTACCCATGGGACACTATTTGTAAGACCCATTAGTCCAGGCCAGATTGAATCCAGATTTGGCTTAAAAGTTTTAGACGTGCTCCCACCCGAGCGGACTCCCGCAAGCGAACCCCAGCATTATGCTGCAGATTTGGCAGAAGCAGGGGTGGACTTCTGCTCCTGAGATCTGGGAGACGCTGCGGATTTCTTTCCTTTTCCCCTACCTGCAAAAAAGGGGGAGAGTGATTTTTTTTTCCGCCGGTGTAGGAGCATAAGGCAAGAATGTCGACTTACCTGCGGTAGCCGCCGAGACTAACGCATCCAGCCCATCACCAAACAAGGCCTCACCTTTATACGGGAGAGCCTCCATATTTCTTTTGGAATCTGCATCAGCATTCCACTGGCGAATCCACAACACCCTCCGAGCCGATACTGCCATGGTAGCGGTTCTTGATCCCAAGAAACCAATATATTTTATGGTTTCTAGTACGTACGCAGCAGCGTCTTTGATATGACCTAACGTTAGGAGTATCTCATCTCCATCTATTGTGTCATTGTCTAATGACAAGTTTTCTGACCACTTATCAATAGCACTACTCACCCACTCACAGACAATGGTAGGCCTGAGTAGTGTCCCATTGGCCACATCAATAGATCACCTCACTCACTTGCGGTCTGTCGGTTCCTTAAGCGAAGCCATTCCAGGCACAGGGAGAAACACCTTTTCTCTTTTATGACAGGGCCCTGTCTAAAATGCGGGGTGACTCCCACCTTTATTGGAAAAAGGTAAGCTGCCTGAATTTATTTTGGGAATCTGAAATTTATTTTCAGGTTAAATCAGACTCCCTCCAAGAGACTGTTCAACTCCTGAGGTGGAGGGAAAATTACATTACTTCTTTACTAAAGTAAACCCTCTCCTTGTGGTAAAAGATTGGGCTTCGTAACTTCTAACACATCCTTTATAGCTAAAAACGAGTTTTATGGTAAGAACTTAACTTTGTTAAAACTCTTTCTGCGAGGTACACTGGGCTCCACAAGGAATGGACAATGGGGTGTAGAGTAGGATCTTGATCCGAGGCACCAACAGGCTCAAAGCTTTGACTGTTCCCAGAATGCATAGCGCCGCCTCCTATATCACCCCGCCTCCCTGCACAGGATCTCAGTTTTTAGTTAACCAGTCCAATGCAGTAGCAGGAAAAGAGACGACAACGGTTAGTAGCCACAACACCGCATTCTCACGACATGGGAGGGGACGCACTGCAGCGGGCACAAGAACCCGGCGTCCAAAGGAAGCATCCTGGGAAGCGCCAGTATCGAAGGCATAGAACCTTATGAACGTGTTCACAGAGGACCACGTAGCCGCCTTGCACAATTGTTCAAGGGTCGCACCACGTTGGGCCGCCCAAGAAGGTCCAACAGACCGAGTAGAATGGGCCTTAATGTGATCAGGAGCAGAGAGACCAGCCTTCACATAAGCATGTGCAATCACCATTCTAATGCATCTGGCCAGAGTTAGCTTGTGAGCAGGCCAGACACATTTGTGAAACCCAAACACAACAAAAAGGATCAGATTTCCTAATAGGAGCAGTTCTCTTCACATAGATACGGAGAGCCCGTACCACATCCAAAGACCGCTCTTTGGGAGACAGATCAGGAGAAACAAGTGCCGGAACTACAATCTCTTATTAAGGTGGAACGAAGAAACCACCTTAGGTAGATAGCCGGGACGAGTCCTAAGAACTGCCCGGTCACGGGGAAATATCAGATATGGGGAAATACAGGATAAGGCACCCAAATCCGACACTCTTCTAGCTGAAGCAATAGCCAGCAGAAACACCACCTTAAGGGAAAGCCACTTAAAATCAGCTGAACCAAGAGGTTCAAACGGAGACTCCTGTAACGCCTCCAAAACCACCGACAAGTCCCAAGGAGCCACAGGCGGGACATAGGGAGGTTGGATACGCAACACACCCTGAGTAAAGGTATGCACACCAGGTAAGGTCGCAATTTTTTTCTGAAACCACACCGACAAGGCAGATATTTGAACCTTGAGGTAGGCCAGACGCAGGCCAAAGTCCAGGCCCTGCTGAAGAAAAGCCAACAACTTGGCTATACTAGACTTGGAAGCGTCATAATCGTTAGATGCGCACCAAACAAAGTAAGAATGCTAGACCCTATAGTAAATCCGAGCCGAAGCCGTTTTCCGGGCCCGCAACATAGTTTGCATGACCGCCTCAGAAAACCCTTTAGCCCTTAAGACGTCAAGAGCCACGCCGTCAAAGACAGCCGGGCTAGGTCCTGGTAGACACAGGGGCCCTGAACGAGGAGGTCTGGGCATTGTGGAAGTAGAATTGGACGCTCTGACGATAGGCCTTGCAGGTCTGAGAACCAGTGCCGTCTGGGCCACGCTGGAGCTATGAGAAGCAGAATTCCTTTTTCTTGCTTGAACTTCCGAATTACCCTGGGCAGGAGTGACACCGGAGGGAACACGTACGGCAGCCGAAACCTCCACGGTACCGCCAGCGCATCCACGAATGCTGCTTGAGGATCCCTTGTCCTTGCTCCGAAGACCGGAACCTTGTGATGGTGTTGAGACGCCATCAGATCTACGTCTGGAAAGCCCCACCTTTCCACTAGGAGTTGAAACACTTCTGGATGGAGGCCCCACTCGCCGGCATGCATGTCCTGACGACTGAGAAAGTCCGCTTCCCAAATCAGGACTCCCGAAATGAATATTGCTGATATGGCCGGTAGATGGCGTTCTGCCCACTGTAGAATCCGTGAGACTTCCTTCATTGCTAGGCGGTTTCGAGTGCCGCCTTGATGATTTATGTAAGCCACTGTGGTGGCGTTGTCCGACTGTACTTGAACAGGACGGTTCTGAATAAAATGCTGGGCTAGGTTCAAGACATTGAAGACCGCCCGCAACTCCAGAATATTGATCGAGAGCAGGGACTCTTCCTTGGTCCACCGCCCCTCAAGGGAGTGTTGCTCCAGCACCGCGCCCCAACCTCTTAGACTGGCATCTGTCGTCAACAGGACCCAGTCGGATATCCAGAACAGACGGCCCCTGCACAGTTGTTGGTCCCGGAGCCACCAGAGCAGCGACAGACGGACCTCCGGAGTCAATGAGATCATTTGAGACCTGATCTGGTGAGGCAGGCCGTTCCATTTGGCTAGAATCAGCCTCTGGAGAGGGGGAGAGCGAAATTGAGCGTACTCCACCATGTCGAATGCTGACACCATGAGGCCCAGCACCTGCATCGCCGAATGTATCGACACTTGCGGACGAGATAGGAAGCAACGAATCCTGTCCTGAAGTTTCAGGACTTTCTCCTGAGACAGGAACAACCGCTGGTTGTGAGTGTCCAATAGTGCTCCCAGATGCACCATGCTCTGAGCAGGGATCAGGGATCAGGGATGACTTCTTCCAGTTGATGAGCCACCCGTGGGCTTGCAGAAACCGGACCGTCACATCTAGATGACACAGGAGAAGTTCTGGGGAATTTGCCAGGATTATCAAGTCGTCCAAATACGGCAGTATCCTGACCCCTTGACGGCGGAGTACCACCGTCATCACCGCCATGACTTTGGTAAAGACTCGCGGAGCCGTTGTTAAACCAAAAGGTAACGCCCGAAACTGGTAATGGCAGTTGCCAATCGCAAATCTCAGGTATTGCTGATGAGACACTGCTATAGGAATATGCAGGCAAGCATCCTGTATATCCAGGGAGACCATGAAGTCCGCAGGTTCCAAGGCCAAAACTATAGAGCGAAGGGTTTCAATCCGGAACTTGGAAACCTTCACAAACCTGTTCAATGCCTTGATGTTGAGAATGGGCCGGGAGGACCCATTCAGTTTCAGAGAAACAGCGGAGAATAGTACCCCCAGCCCCTCTGCGCAAGAGGCACCTGTACTACGACTCCTGTATCCGGGAGGGTCTGTACCACTGAATGTAGAGTGTTTGCCTTTGTCATTTGTCTGGCAAAATCGATGAGGGGGTCGGTTTTTGAAGGCTATGGCGTAACCTCGAGTGACGACTTCCCGTACCCAGGCATCTGAAGTGGTCTTCAACCATTCCTGGGTATACCCTAGAAGCCGGCCCCCCACCCTGGGATCCCCCAGAGGGAGGCCCGTCCCATCATGCGGCAGGCTTATCTGTCTTGAAAGCTGGCTGACGGGCCGCCCAGGCTCTTTTGGGCTTAGGTTTACCAGGTTTGGAAGTGCGGGCCTGTTTGTTGTACGCCTGACCTTTTGCTTTACCTGAACGACGAAAGGGGCGAAAGGAAGTACCTTTAGCCTTCGACACAGAAGGAGCAGTACTTGGCAGACAGGCAGTTTTGGCAGTAGCCAAGTCAGCCACAATCTTATTTAAATCCTCCCCAAACAGAATATCTCCCTTAAAAGGGAGTACCTCCAGGGTTTTTCTAGAGTCCAGATCCACAGACCAGGATCTCAGCCACAATATCCGGCGAGCCAGGACTGACGTAGTAGAGGCCTTGGCTGCCAGGATACCGGCATCAGAAGCCGCCTCTTTAATATAATGAGAAGCTGTAACAATATAAGACAAGCATTGTCTAGCATGGTCAGAGGAGATATCAGTATCTAACTCCAAGTCCCATGCTTCAATGGCCTCTGCAGGCCAAGTAGCTGCAATAGTGGGCCTTTGTGCAGCACCCGTGAGGGTGTAAATCGCTTTCAGACAACCCTCCACACATTTATCCGTAGGCTCTTTTAGAGACCCGACGGTGGTGACCGGCAGAGCTGAGGAACCCACCATCCTAGCCACATGTGAGTCCACTGGAGGAGGCGTTTCCCAATTCTTAGACAGCTCCAGCGCGAGGGGATAGCGAGCCAGCATCTTCTTTTGAGGCACAAACTTCGTACCCGGGTTTTCCCAGGGTTCCTGATGTATATCAATTAGGTGGTCAGAGTGAGGTAATACTTGTTTAATCACCTTCTGACGCTTGAACCTATCCGGTTTCTTAGGAGGAACGGATGGCTCGGGATCATCCGTAATCTGTAAAATTAACTTAATAGCCTCCAAAAGATCAGGAACATCCACATGTGAACCACCCTCCCCATCAACCGTATCTGAGTCAGAACCTGTGGGGTCAGTGTAAGTGCCGTCTTCATCCGACGAGGTGTCAGTGACAGCAGTTGATTGTGAGGAGACAAGCGCTCGCTTAGAGGACCCCTTGGACGTAGGCGAGAGACGGTCAGACTTTTTAGTAGTCAGGGACTGGTTCAACTTCTTTATTTGAGCAGATAAATCGTACACCCACGGCGGGTTAGCTGCTGGGACCACAAACGGTTGTACCGGCATTGGGGGTCCCATAGGGGGTGTTAGTTTATGAACTAGCGTATGCAGTAGCGTGGAAAAAGCGGCCCACGGCGGGTCTTTATTTGCCCCCGTTGCCACCGTCCCACTGGGGGGCAAGGAGCCCCCAGAACCAGAGCCCAAAGCTGCTATATTCTCCTCATAGGTATCTGCGGCTTCAGCAACACCGGCAGTGTGTTCAGCCCAAGAACCGTTACCCTCAGAAGCAGACATGATATAACTTGCAGTATTAGATAACACAGTACAATTTGTCAGCAGCACAATACCTCTAGCCCAAACCCCTGCGCAGTGTAGTCAGCACCAGCAGAGATAAAGGAGAGATATGGTGACTAAATCACAGAGAAAAATACATAATACAGTATATCTTTGTGAAAAGCCCCCTCAGGTTATAGAATATAGGGATAACAGGTTGAGTGAAAGACACGAAATGGACACCACTCAGCTATCAAATGCACACACAAATAGTCACAGTTTGTACAATGCAGATGTTATTACTAACAATAATACTGCACTGGACTAGCTTACACAGCTATATAACAATAGATATAACAGTACACAGTAAGAACTGGATGTATATCACAGGGTAATTGTACTAGGAAACCCAGACTAAATGCACTCTTTCTTAACTAACACTGACTAAAAAAGGCAGGTAGAATACTTAAGTGTCTTGTAAAGTCACAGCACTGACAACCAGGCGGCTTTACATAGGAGGATTTGCCCAAGCATTCCCAGGAACAGTGAGCTGAGGGATAATGGCGCCACAGACACAGTCAGGGAGTGAGGGAGAGACAGATATGCAGCTACAGGGCGGTAACATTTGCAGAAAATGGCGCCCTGGGGGAGGGGCTTCAGGTCCAAGCTCTATCCCCCTGCTGGCAAAACCACCGGGTACTGCGGGCTCTAATAAAACGGTTTATAGAGAAAACCTGACCTGTCCCATGCCCTGATCTAGTGGGATCGCCTGTACTGCCACAGTGTCCACCGCCAGCGTGCGCGGCCCGCCTCCCACTGACGGCGATAAAGACTGGATCCCGGAAGCGGGACCCACTTACCACCTCCCGAAGCGCGGCCACGCGATCCCGGAGAGCCTTCGTCGTGTGTGCCAGACAAGAAGAAAACCGGAGCCTCCTGCTGTAGTTACCCGGCAACCAGGGCTCGGGAGTGTACAGCGCCGCTGGGGAGAGCCGGAGCTGCAGCCGTGAATGTCCACTGACATGTAACACTGCTGCTGCCCTTGAAGTCTTCACTTTTTTCCTTAGAAAAAAAGCTCTTTTTAGGGCTGCCTGGAGCAGCCCCTCTGTTAAGTGCCTGCTACTGCAGCACCAACTACAAAACTGAGATCCTGTGCAGGGAGGCCGGGTGATATAGGAGGCGGCGCTATGCATTCTGGGAACAGTCAAAGCTTTGAGCCTGTTGGTGCCTCGGATCAAGATCCGACTCTACACCCCATTGTCCATTCCTTGTGGAGCCCAGTGTACCCCGCAGCAGAAACATGTTTTGAATGCTTTTTATCTAACTTAGGACCTATTCCCCTGGAATCACTAGTGTCGACACAGGAATCAGAATCCGTGTCGGTATCAGTTTGTACTACTTGTGCAAATTTGTATGTGACCCAGAAAGGTCCCTGTGGATGAAAGGCATAACTATTAAAAATCACATCTTCAACAGATTATTTTCATTTTCTGTATGAGATTCAGTCCAATCTCTTACGGATATGATTCACATAACCTTTCATCCAGTCAGGCTCTTGGTGTCATATTACACCTCTGTGTCCCTAACATGTCTCCACAGAGTTCCCTGCCACAGACATGTCACACACGTGCACAACCACACCACAGACACTCCGGGACTTATAGGGGACAGACCCACAGTAAAATCTGTCAGAGGGACACAGATAGGATTTGCCAGTTCACAACCAAGCGCCAGTAACACAATGTCTGTGAACACAAAATGCCCACTGACATGCAGCGCTTTATAATGTTAATCACACAATTATATAGCACCAAATTCACTGTGGCCCCCCCCTGTTTTGCACCCGGATACTTGTTCAGTAGTGGAGGAGGACCAGCGTTGTCTCTGCAGCCTGAGGAGAGAGAGAAAATGGCGCTGAGCAGTGTGCTGGCTGACTGAGGAGGAAGCTCCACTCTTCAATGGTGTTTCTCCTCAGCTTTTATGAGGTAATTTTTTATACTGGCGGGGGTAGGACTGTGCCTCAGCAACTATGCCCCTTATTTATGCCAGTTTCCATAGGTTTCATGCTGCCCATGCCCCCCCCCCCTCCTGCAGTGCCTGTGTATGTGTGGGCAACATGGCGCGCTGCAACCTCAGCCGTCACTTTACTTGATTGAAGATCTATCTTCTTACACTCACCTGTCTTCTGACTTCTGGCTCTGTGAGGGGGGTGACAATGTGCTGTGGGAGTGAGCATCTAGGCACAGCTAGTGTTCAGTTCCCTTCAGGAGCTAATGGTGTCCTGTCAGCCAGAAGCAGAGCCATGAAACTCTTTAGGAAGTTGGTTCCTACTTCTGCCCCCTCAGTCCCATGAAGCAGAGAGACTGTTGCCAGCAGTTCTCCCTGAAAATAAAAAACCTAACATAAAAGTCTTTTCAGAGAAACTCAGTAGAGCTCCCCTGGAGTGCATCCAGTCTGCCTGGGCACATTTCTAAAACGGAGGTCTGGAGGAGGGGCATAGAGGGAGGAGCCAGTTCACACCCTTGAAAAGTCTTAAAGTGCCCATGGCTCCTGCAGAACCGTCTATTCCCCATGGTACTGAAGTGGACCCCAGCATCCTCTAGGACGTATGAGAAATACACGGACATGGTGGTTTTGTTGGAACCCTACTCTGAACTTCAGGACTCTGCAATCTCCCCATTTTGTGTTATCTCTTCTAGGGGTAGACTATTCCATCCTGGGTAATCCTACGCAGTGCGCCCGAGATGGCTGCCGCACCTGGTACCTTCTGAGGGTGGAATACACAACCCTTGGAAGTTATTACCCACAATGCCTACACCAATCCTGCATTATGCTTTCTGTGTGCGCAAGGTTTTCTTTCATGTCTGTGTGCTGATCTATTGCTGTATTGCTTAAACCTTCTCCTTGCGTCATGTTGGAGAAAGAGCGCTATATAAATAAAAGTATTATTATTTTTATTATTATTAAAAAGCAGGTTTTTAGAAGTGAAGTTGTTGCCCATAGCAACCAGATTCTACTTATCATTCATCTAGCACAGAGCTGGCCAAACCAGTCCTCGAGATCTACCAACAGTTCACATTTTCCAGACCACCTAGCTGGTGCACAGGTGTAGTCATTACTAATTAAGATGTGCTGCATTCATTCCTAACTGACAATTCTACAGATCTCCAGGAGTCCTAGAAAATATGAACTGTTGGTAGATCTCGAGGACCTGTTTGGCCAGCCCTGATCTAGCACCTTCGATAGTAGCTAGAATCTGATTGGTTGCTATAGGCAACAAATACACTTCTAAAGACACACACTTTAGTCAATATACCGGAAAGTATATTGCTATGTGGAACAAAAAAAAAGGTAATCCCTTGAAAGAGCAACCTCATATACGCACAAAGCTGCCAGGAATTAATCCATCAGTCCCTCCAGATGCAGAAGTCTGCAGTGGATGGAGAACTTTGAACTAGATTGCATGAAAAGAGAAATAATGTAATCCTGACAATAAGAAGGGGTTATGTCACATACCCGGTTGTACCATAGCCCTCCACTCACAGCAAGATTCAAGGTTTACAAATAAAGGTGTAGGAATAGTATCAATTTCAAAAGTAAAACTCTAAAGAGCAAACCAGTGCTATGGAAATTACAAGACAATGCGACTGCACCCACAGAATAGAGAACTGCTTTAGCTATGGCAAATTTGTTTAAAGGTTTTATTTGAACAGAATAGGTTGAGCCTGTGCAATGGAGAATACTAAATCTGGGTACACACTAAAGCATCTGCCAGGCAATCATGATACCTGTGACCACTCTGCACAACCACTGTAGTGAGTGCACACAATTCATCAATTGTGTGGTCACATCGCCCCATCTTATCTTCTCCATGTCAGATGGGACAAAGTAACGGATTGATTACATGAATCATGTTACAACAGTGGTCCGTAGCATCCTGGGGTGCCTCAGGACACTTGCAGGAGTGAACTGGGTTGGTGGTCCAAGACCAATTACAATTATTTATGGTCAATGTAATATACAAAACCAGTGCTGGTGGCTGTCAATTATAAAATATGTGGACAAACAGAAGCAAATCCTGTCCCTCACCACACAACTGAATCTAAAGTTGACATATAAACACAATTTACTTAATTTAATTTTTCTTTCAAAATTTCTCAATAAGAAACTTTTGGCCTAGGGGTGCTGTGAAAAAATTCTGATATCCTAGGGGGCCGTGATTCAAATAAAAAAAGTTTGAGAACCACTGTGTACCGTCAACACACAATGTGCATGCGGATGCAATGTATCCATATATTGTAGCAACCCATCGCTGGATTGGTAGATAGTTGCAGTGTGTACCCAGTCTAAGAAATAACAATGAACAAAATCCAACATAAATTAAAATCTGTGCAACAGGGAAAGCTGAGCAATGGGACTACCACTACAGACAGAGAAAAAAAGAGTGGGGGTAAACCACTGTAATGGGAGACAGATACGCTATGAGGTATACTCAAGCAATGAAGGAAAGGAAATGGGAGAACATATATCTGAGGGGAAACATTTATGCTCAGATTTCCAATTGAGGCAGCAAAGACATAGATATGAACCCATGGAATGCAAAACACAAAGTACTGGGTGCATCTGTAGAATAAGGGACAGGACAGGACAAGGGACTTTAAAAAACCTAAGTAGTGTGAAAGTGTAACCCCTTTAATGCTTAAGACAGGTGGGACTCGTCCTCAGTATGAACACCAAAACTGCTAAGGATCAGTCCCACTCATCCTTAGCACTACAGAAGTTCAAATGCAGGAAAGACTTACCTAAAATTCCCTGCAATGCTGACAACTGGTATCGGAGTTGGGAGGGGGTTTAATGTTGATAATCTCCACCTACTCCCAGCAAAAACACTTTAGTCCAGTGGTTCTCAAACTATGGCCCTCATTCCGAGTTGTTCGCTCGCAAGTGAATTTTAGCAGATTTGCTCATGCTAAGCCGCCGCCTACTGGGAGTGAATCTTAGCATCTTAAAATTGCGAACGATGTATTTGCAATATTGCGATTACACACCTCGTAGCAGTTTCTGAGTAGCTTCAGACTTACTCGGCATCTGCAATCAGTTCAGTGCTTGTCGTTCCTGGTTTGACGTCACAAACACACCCAGCGTTCGCCCAGACACTCCCCCGTTTCTCCGGCCACTCCTGCGTTTTTTCCGGAAACGGTAGCGTTTTTTCCCACACGCCCATAAAACGGCCTGTTTCCGCCCAGTAACACCCATTTCCTGTCAATCACATTACGATCGCCAGAACGATGAAAAAGCCGTGAGTAAAAATCCTAACTACATAGCAAATTTACTTGGCGCAGTCGCAGTGCGGACATTGCGCATGCGCATTAAGCGGAAAATCGCTGCGATGCGAAGATTTTTACCGAGCGAACAACTCGGAATGAGGGCCAATGTGCAGTGGCACCCTGGGGTGCCTCAGGATACTTGCATGGGTGCCTTGGATTGGTGGTCCTGGACCAATTCAAAATATTTATGGTCAATGCAATAGGCAAAACCAGTGCTGGTGGCTGCTAATCATAAAATATGTCGACAAACAGAAGCAAATCTTGCCCCTCACCACATAACTGAACCTAAGGATGACATATAAATACAATTTACTTCATTTAATAATTCTTTCTAAATTTCTCAGTAAGAAACTTTTGGCCTAGGGGTACCGTGAGAAAAATAGGATTTTAATTACCTACCAGTAAATCCTTTTCTCGTAGTCCGTAGAGGATGCTGGGGTCCACATTAGTACCATGGGGTATAGACTGGTCCACTAGGAGCCATTGGCACTTTAAGAGTTTGAGAGTGTGAGCTGGCTCCTCCCTCTATGCCCCCCCCTACCAGACAGTCTAGAAACTGTGCCCGAGGAGACGGACATCTTTGAGAGAAGGATTACACACAGATAGTGGCGAGATTCATACCAGCTCACACATATAAGGCAAACCAAGCTAACTAGCTTGAAACTCAGCAACCGCTGAAACATTACTTACCAAGTAACAATGCAGTACTCAACTAAAAACAAAGTTGTACTGAACCAGATAACCACTGCAGGAGAACGAAGCGCTGGGCGGGCGCCCAGCATCCTCTACGGACTACGAGAAAAGGATTTACCGGTAGGTAATTAAAATCCTAATTTTCTCCTGTGTCCTAGAGGATGCTGGGGTCCACATTAGCACCATGGGGATGTACCAAAGCTCCCAGAACGGGAGGGAGAGCGCGGAGGCTCCTGCAGAACTGATTGACCAAACTTTAGGTCCTCCGAGGCCAAAGTATCGAACTTGTAGAACTTTGCAAACGTGTTCGACCCAGACCAAGTAGCCGCTCGGCAGGGTCGTAAAGCCGGGACACCCCAGGCAGCCGCCCAGGAAGAACCCACCTTACGAGTAGATTGGGCCTTAACAGACGTAGGACACGGCAAGCCTGCCGTAGAAACACATGCAGGATAGTGAACCTGATCCAGCGAGAGATCGACTGCTTAGAAGCAGGACACCCAATTTTCTTGGGATCATATAGGACAAACAGAGAGTGTCCGATTTTCTGTGACGAGCAGTCCTCCTCACGTGGATCTTTAGAGCCCTTAACAACATCTAAGGACTTTGATGAAATTGAGTCAGTCGCAACTGGCACCACAATAGGTTGGTTGATATGAAATGCCGACACAACCTTCGGAAGAAACTGCTGACGTGTCCGGAGCTCAGCTCTGTCTTCATGGAAGATCAAGTAGGGGCTTTTACATGACAAAGCCCCCAACTCCGACAAACGTCTAGCAGAAGCTAAGGCCAACAAAGTGACAGCCTTCCACGTGAGAAACTTGACCTCAACCTCCTGTAGAGGCTCAACCAGTCCGACTGAAGGAACTACAACACCACGTTAAGATCCCATGGCGCCATAGGCGGTACAAAGGGAGGTTGGATGTGCAGATCTCCCTTCAAAAAGGTCTGAACCTCAGGGAGGGCAGCCAACTGTTTCTGGAAGAAAATGAATAAGGCCGAAATCTGGACCTTTATGGATCCTAACCTCAGGCCCATATCCACACCTGCTTGCTGGAAGAGGAGAAACCATCCCAGTTGAAACTCCACCGTAGGAAACGTCTTGGACTCACACCAAGATACATATTTTTCCCAAATACAATGGTAGTGTTTTGATGTTACTCCTTTCCTAGCCTGTATCAGGGTAGGAATAACCTTGTTCGGAATGCCCTTCCGAGCTAGTATCTGGCGTTCAACCTCCATGCCATCAAACGTAGCCGTGGTAAGTCTTGATAGGCGAACGGCCACTGCTATAGCAGGTCCTCCCGAAGAAGAGGCCTTGGCTCTTCTAGCAGTAGATCCAGAAGATCCACGTACCAAGTCCTTCTTGGCCAGTCTGGAGCAATGAGGATCGCTTGAACTCTTGATCTCCTTATGAGCTTTAGACTCTTGGAATGAGTGTAAGTGGTGGAAACACGTACACCGACTAATACCCACGGAGACACTAGGGCGTCCACCGCCACTGCTTGCGGGTCCCTCGACCTGGAACAATAACACAGAAGCTTCTTGTTGAGACGAGAGGCCATCATGTCTATTTGGGGTAGACCCCAAAGATCTGTGATCTTCTTGAACACCTCCGGATGGAGATCCCACTCCCCTGGATGGAGATCGTGTCTGCTGAGGAAGTCCACTTCCCACTTGTCTACACCTGGAATGAAGATTGCTGACAGCGCCAATGCGTGTTTTTCTGCCCAGAGGATGATTCTTGTTACCTCCGACATTGCAGCTCTGCTCTTCGTTCCGTCCTGTCGGTTTATATAAGCCACTGTCGTTACATTGTCCGACTGCACTTGAATGGCACGATTTCTTAGAAGATGGGCCGCTTGAAGAAGACCGCTGTAGACGGCTCTTAGTTCCAGAATGTTTATCGGCAGGCTGGCTTCCAGACTTGACCACCTTCCTTGGAAGGTTTACCCCAGGGTGACTGCGCCCCAGCCCCGGAGACTTGCATCTGTGGTTAGAAGGATCCAGTCCTGAATCCCGAACCTGCGGCCCTCCAGAAGATGAGGTAATTGTAGCTACCAGAGGAGTGAAATCTTGGCCTTTGGCGACAGACGTCTTCTCTGGTGCATGTGTAGATGGGATCCCAACCACCTGTCCAGGAGATCCAGTTGGAAGGACCGAGTATGAAACCTCCCATACTGCAGAGCCTCGTAAGAGGCCACCATCTTCCCCAGAAGGTGAATGCACTGATGAACCGACCCCCGGCTGGCTTCAGGACATCCCGAATCATTGTTTGTATCACCAACGCTTTTATCTCTGGAAGAAACACCCTCTGCAATTCCATGTCTAGGATCATACCCAGAAAGGACAACCTCCTGGTTGGTTCCAAAGTTGATTTTGGAAGATTCAGGATCCAACCGTGTTCTCTGAGTAGATGGATCATGAGAACAATGGACTGCAACAGTTTCTCCTTGGATGAATGCCTGTATTAGCAGATCGTCCAGATATGGAATTATGTTCACCCCCTGTCTGCGAAGGAGAAAAATCATCTCAGCCATCACCTTGGTGAATACCCACGGTGCTGTGGAGAGGCCTAATGGCAGGGCCTGGAATTGGAAATGACAGTCCAGCAGTACGAATCGGAGATAAGCTTGATGCGGCGGCCAAATCGGAATGTGGAAGTTAGCGAGGCTTTCTTATTGTCAGTGAAGTAAGCCTCCTCATTAATATTTAACATATATAGCTAATGGCCTCAAACATGAGCTGCACCCCCTGCAAGGAGTGCCGTCCTCCCCCAGCACGTCCCCATCACCATCCGCAGTCTGTGGCATAGGAGCTGCATACCGGAAAATGGCTAAACTCTGCTAGGTTCGCACTGAGAAGCTCCGCCCTCCGAAGATGGCGCGTCTTCCCGCGCAACCTCTATATACTGGCCTGAGGATTCCGTCGCTAGCCAGGGGATTCAGTCCCCGGCTAGCGTCTGTGTACCGAGGATTCTGTCGCTAGTCTGGGGATTCAGTCTCCGGCTAGCGACTGTGACCAGTTTAGGGTATTTAGACGCTGGCTCAGCAACGTTATTACCATTCTGTGTACCTGAAATGGATTCTTCCTGAGAGGAAACCACGTCAGCAGCATATGACACCAAGTCCCTAGACATGGCTATGAAAGGTATTGAACACGCACATACACACACACACACAGGGATTTGTCAGTCACAACTCCAACCCCCCCCCCCCCCCCCCCCCCAAGTATGGCAGAGAGAGACACACAAGAGATTGGAGCCAACCCACACACAGCTCTCTCTGAGGTAGAACAAATAAAACTACCAGCGCCAACCGTGTACCTTAATAGACTACACAGATTTTACATAGCCTCCCTCCCCCTTCTACAACACCCTGGTACCGCTCAGGATAGCTGGAGTTGCTTGGAGGGACAGCTCCCTGATGTACAGGAACTGCAGGCAGGATAATGGCGCTGAACGCTGCTGGGTCCGCCTCCTGAAGATGGCACGTCTTCCCGCACAATTCTTTATACTGGCCTAAAGATTCCATCGCTAGCCGGGGCCGGTTAGCGTCTGTGTACTGCGGATTCTGTCGCTAGCCTGGGGATTCAGTCTCCGGTTAGCGTCTGTGACCAGTGTAGGGAATTAAGACGCTGGCTCAAGATGCCCCTCAGAGCGCCAACACTGTGTGTCGCTGAGCCTTCCCGGAGCGCAGCCGCTCAGCGCTGCGCTCCTACCCTTGTGCCGCCATATCTCGCCATCTTCTGGCTCTGTAAGGGGGTGGCGGCATACTGCCGGGGTGAGCGATCCCCTGTGGCGGGGAACATTCGATCGCCTCAGTAGCTCAGTGTCCTGTCAGCGGAGATAGTGGCTCAGACCCCGCAAGGCGGACACTACTCCCCCACCCCTTAGTCCCTCGAAGCAGGGAGGCTGTTGCCAGCAGCCTCCCTGTAAAATAATAAACTCTAAAATAATAACTTTACTAGAGAAACTCTGGAGAGCTGTGACCGGCTCCTCTGGGCACATTTTCTAAACCGAGTCTGGTAGGAGGGGCATAGAAGGAGGAGCAAGCCCACACTCTCAACTCTTAAAGTGCCAATGGCTCCTAGTGGACCCGTCTATACCCCATGATACTAATGTGGACCCCAGGATCCTCTAGAACGTAAGAGAAACATTCTGATACTCTAGGGTGCTGTGATTCCAAAAAGTTTGAGAACCACTGCTTTAGTCAAATGTAAAGACACAGGTAAAGGGGAGCGCACTACAAACTTTTTAATAACCCAATCCTGGCACCTGTCTACCTAGAGGTGCCTTCATTTTATAAAGTGCAGTCCCCTGAGATGTTATTCCTTGGTAACTATGTATGATCGGAGAAACATTTCACGTCAGGTAAGGACCACTTGGCCCATCTAGTAACCCCTAAACTGCATAAAAAATAAGAAGTAGTTCAGGGATGCGGTCCCTTAGTACAGTTCCACAGACAATAACACACTGCACCCAACAACTCGTAGAACCAAGTGATGAGGAGGCACGAAGGTGATTCAGGTGAGCGATGAGCCATCAGATTACTCGTAATGGCGACACGTCACTACCACAACATTATAACAAATAGTGCTCTGCTGTAATTCTCGGTTGTGCAAATCACAGGGAAACAAATTTTCCTCTTTAAAATCCATTAACTCCCACATCCAGACTTCTACACATGTTTCAAACAGGAAGCCAATAACACTCAAGTGATGGGAGGGGTGCCAATGCCCACATCACCCCCATCCTGATTGATATCAATAAACACAGGAGTATCCTTATTAGATGTGGCAGACTGTCTACTTTTCAAAAACATATATGCTGTGTTGGGCTACATTTTTTTATGCATTTCATTTAAACTAGTAGAAAAATAAATCATAATTAAGTGTATATTTTATTTGGTAAGCCTATGTTTAGAATCTTGTGTTTTGCCACATTGAAAGAAACAATTACTGCTATACGCAAGCAGTATTTATTGGTGATGCTTAAAGGCCCATACACACTTGACGAAAAAATGAGCGACGTCGTTCATTTCAGCCTTCATCAACGACATCGCTCATTATATCGTCAAGTGTGTATGCATCCGACGACCACCGATGCGCGGCCCCGCGGGACGTTAACGACCCTCGCTTATCTGTGGAGCATGTATGCTCAATTTCCACTATGGTTGTTACCGACCAGAGACGTCGTTGAATGTGTATGGTGTGAACGACCAACGACCAAGCAACTCCCCGGACACACCCAGCGCCATTACCCTGGACTCGCCAGCCCTGTTCCCAGCCCATTATTTTAATAAACTGTTCAGCTTGGATGCTTCAACGATGAATGGTCTTTGGTAGTGTGTATGCTCATGTCGTTTGCTCAGCTGTTCAAGGGAAGTTCAAGGGCCTTAGAATTTAAAAAAAAAAAAAAAAAAAAAAAAAAGAAAGAAAAATAACAAATAAACCACATACATTTCTTGGCCAGTATGGATAGATTTTTATGGACGTGTGAGATAATACAAAACAAATAAAACAGTATTCTCTGTAGTCTTCTGAAAAAATAAGATTTTAAACCTACCGGTAAATCTTTTTCTCGTAGTCCGTAGAGGATGCTGGGACTCCGTAAGGATCATGGGGGATAGACGGGCTCCGCAGGAGACATGGGCACTTTAAGAAAAACTTTGACTCTGGGTGTGCTCTGGCTCCTCCCTCTATGCCCCTCTTCCAGACCTCAGTTAGAGAAACTGTGACGGACAGTACAAGGAAAGGATTTTTGTAATCCAAGGGCAAGATTCATACCAGCCACACCGTATAACTTGTGATATACTACCCAGTTAACAGTATGAAAAAATAACATAGCATCAGTCCAACACCGATGAAACTATAACATAATCCTTAAGTAAGTAATAACTATATACAAGTGTTGCAGAAGTAGTCCGCCCAGCATCCTCTACGGACTACGAGAAAAAGATTTACTGGTAGGTTTAAAATCTTATTTTTTGTAACGTCCTAGAGGATGCTGGGACTCCGTAAGGACCATGGGGATTATACTAAAGCTCCCAAACGGGCGGGAGAGTGCGGATGACTCTGCAGCACCGATTGAGCAAACAGGAGGTCCGCCTCAGCCAGGGTATCAAACTTAAAGAACTTTGCAAAGGTGTTTGACCCCGACCAAGTAGCAGCTCGGCACAGCTGTAGTGCCGAGACCCCTCGGGCAGCCGCCCAAGAAGAGCCCACCTTCCTAGTGGAATGAGCCGTAACCGATTTTGGTAACGGCAATCCTGCCGTAGAATGCGCCTGCTGAATCGTGTTACAGATCCAGCGAGCAATAGTCTGCTTTGAAGCAGGGCCGCCAAACTTGTTGGCTGCATACAGGACAAACAGTGCTTCTGTTTTTCTGACTCTAGCCGTTCTGGCCACGTAAATTTTCAAAGCCCTGACCACATCAAGGGACTCGGAATCCTCCAAGTCACGTGTAGCCACAGGCACAACAATAGGTTGGTTCATATGAAAAGATGAGACCACCTTAGGCAGGAATTGAGGACGGGTCCGCAATTCCGCTCTATCCATATGGAAAACCAGATAGGGGCTTTTATGGGATAAAGCCGCCAATTCCGAAACTCGCCAAGCCGAAGCCAAGGCTAACAACATGACCACCTTCCACGTGAGATATTTTAACTCCACTGTCTTAAGTGGTTCAAACCAATGTGACTTCAGGAAACTTAACACCACGTTAAGGTCCCAAGGCGCCACCGGAGGTACAAAAGGAGGCTGAATATGCAGTACTCCCTTCACAAAAGTCTGTACTTCAGGTAATGAGGCCAATTCCTTCTGAAAGAAATGGATAAGGCCGAAATCTGAACTTTAATGGAGCCTAATTTTAGGCCCAAATTCACTCCAGTTTGTAGGAAGTGAAGAAAACGGCCCAGGTGGAATTCTTCCGTAGGAGCATTCCTGGCCTCACACCAAGAAACATATTTTCTCCATATTCGGTGATAATGTTTAGATGTCACGTCCTTCCTCGCCTTTATTAGCGTAGGAAAGACCTCATCCGGAAAACCATTTTCCGCTAGGATCCGGCGTTCAACCGCCATGCCGTCAAACGCAGCAGCGGTAAGTCTTGGAACAGACAGGGACCTTTGTTTTAACAGGTCCTGCCTTAGAGGAAGAGGCCACGGATCGTCTGCGAGCATTTCTTGAAGATCCGGATACCAGGTCCTTCGTGGCCAATATGGAACAATGAGAATTGTTCTCACTCCTCTTTTTCTTATTATCCTCAACACCTTGGGTATGAGAGGAAGAGGAGGAAACACATATACCGACTGGAACACCCACGGTGTCACTAGGGCGTCCACAGCTACCGCCTGAGGGTCTCTTGACCTGGCGCAATACCTTTGTAGCTTTTTGTTGAGACGGGATGCCATCATGTCTATTTGGGGTAGTCCCCACCGACTTGCAATCTGCGCGAAGACTTCCTGATGAAGTCCCCACTCTCCCGGATGCAGAACGTGTCTGCTGAGGAAATCTGCTTCCCAGCTGTCCACTCCCGGAATGAACACTGCCGACAGGGCGCTTACATGATTCTCCGCCCAGCGAAGAATTCTGGTGGCTTCCGCCATTGCTACTCTGCTCCTTGTGCCGCCTTGGCGGTTTACATGAGCTACTGCGGTGATGTTGTCTGACTGAATCAGAACTGGTCGATTGCGAAGTAAGATCTCCGCTTGACGTAGGGCGTTGTATATGGCCCTTAGTTCCAGGATGTTGATGTGAAGACAAGTCTCTTGACTTGACCAAAGTCCTTGGAAGTTTCTTCCCTGTGTGACTGCTCCCCAACCTCGGAGGCTCGCGTCCGTGGTCACCAGGATCCAGTCCTGAATGCCGAACCTGCGGCCCTCTAGAAGGTGAGCACTCTGCAGCCACCCCAGGAGAGACACTCTGGCCCTGGGGGACAGGGTGATCCGCTGATGCAATTGCAGATGCGACCCGGACCATTTGTCCAATAGGTCCCATTGGAAGGTCCTTGCATGGAATCTGCCGTATGGAATGGTTTCGTATGTTGCCACCATCTTTCCCAGAACTTGAGTGCAATGATGTACTGACACTTGTTTTGGTTTCAACAGGTTCATGACTAGGGTCATGAGTTCCTGCGCTTTTTCCGTCGGAAGAAAAACTCTTTTCTGCTCTGTGTCCAGAATCATGCCCAAGAAGGGCAGACGAGTTGTAGGATTCAGCTGCGACTTTGGAATATTGAGAATCCAGCCGTGTCGCTGTAACACATTCAGTGAAAGTGATACGCTGCTCAGCAACTTCTCCCGTGATCTCGCTTTTATGAGGAGTTCGTCCAAGTACGGGATAATTGTGACACCCTGCTTGCGCAGGAGCACCATCATTTCCGCCATTACCTTGGTGAAAATTCTCGGGGCCGTGGAAAGCCCAAACGGCAACGTCTGAAATTGGTAATGACAATCCTGTACCGCAAATCTCAGGTACGCCTGATGAGGAGGATATATAGGGACATGCAGGTATGCATCCTTTATGTCAGGAGATACCAAAAAATCTCCCCCTTCTAGGCTGGCGATGACCGCCCTGAGTGATTCCATCTTGAACTTGAACCGTTTTAAGTAAAGGTTCAGTGATTTTAAATTTAAAATGGGTCTGACCAAACCGTCCGATTTCGGAACCACAAAAAGAGTTGAGTAGTACCTCTTTGAAGCAGGGGAACCTCTACCACCATTTGTTGCCGACACAATTTGTGAATCGCATGTAACACTATCTCCCTTTCCAGGGGTTGTCTCGGTAGGGCCGATTTGAAAAACCGGCGAGGAGGCACTTCTTCGAATTCCAGCTTGTAGCCCTGAGAAACAATTTCTATTGCCCATGGATCCACCTGTGAGTGTACCCAGACGTGGCTGAACAGTCAAAGACGTGCCCCCACAGGAGCCGACTCCCTCAGGGGAGCCCCAGCATCATGCGGTGGATTTAGCAGAGGCCGGGAAGGACTTCTGTTCCTGGGAACTAGCTGTGTTGTGCAGCTTTTTCCCCCTGCCCTTACCTCTGGCAAGAAAGGACGATCCACGTGCTCTCTTGCTTTTAGTGGAACGAAAGGACTGCATTTGATAATGAGGCGCTTTCTTAGATTGTGAGGGAATATATGGCAAAAAATTTGATTTACCTGCCGTAGCCATGGAGACGAGGTCCGAGAGTCCCTCTCCAAACAATTCCTCACCCTTGTAAGGCAACAACTCCATATGTCTCTTGGAGTCGGCATCACCAGTCCACTGTCGAGTCCATAAGACACGCCTAGCAGAAATAGACATAGCGTTTATCCTGGAACCCAGCAAACTAATGTATATGAGGGATGCTCAAAGAGACAAGACTGCATCTTTTATATGCCCTAGGGTCAATAAAATGGTATCCTTATCAAGAGTCTCAATATCCGTTGATAAGGAATCTGTCCATGCTGCTACAGCCCTACAAACCCAGGCCGACGCAATAGCCGGTCTGAGTAACGTACCAGAATGTATATAAATGGACTTCAAGGTAACCTCCTGCTTGCGGTCAGCAGGATCCTTGAGGGTAGCCGTATCTTGGGATGGAAGCGCTATCTTTTTTGCTAAGCGCGTCAAGGCCTTGTCCACCCTAGGGGAGGATTCCCACCGTATCCTGTCCTGCGACGGGAAAGGATACGCTGTTAGGATCCTTTTGGGAATCTGCAGTTTTTTGTCTGGAGTTTCCCACGCTTTTTCACATACTTCGTTCAGCTCATGTGAGGAGGGAAAGGAGACCTCAGGCTTCTTTCCCTTATACATGTGTACCCTCGTGTCAGGGACAGGGGGTTCCTCAGTGATATGCAACACATCTTTTATTGCGATAATCATATATCGAATACCTTTAGCCACCTTAGGCTGTAATTTTGTATCATCGTAATAGACACTGGAGTCTGCATCCGTGTCGGTATCTGTGTCAAATAGTTGGGATAGCGGGCGCTTCTGAGACCCCGAAGGTCCCGGCGACATAGGGACAGGCATGGGTTGACTCCCTGACTGTGCCCCTGCTTCGGCTTTGTCTAGCCTTTTGTGCAATAAATTAACATTTGCACTTAAAACATTCCACATATCCATCCAGTCCTGCGTCGGCACCGCCGACGGAGACCTAACAGTCATAAACTCCCCCTCCTCCTTAGGTGAGCCCTCAACCTCAGACATGTCGACACACACGTACCGACACGCCACACATACACGGGGAATCTCTTTTCTGAAGACAGAATCCCCACCAGGCCCTTTGGAGAGACAGAGAGAGAGTATGCCAGCACACACCCCAGCGCTATATGACCCAGGAATAAACACAGTAAATTAATGTTTACCCAGCAGCGCTGCTTTATGTATCTGAGCCAATTATGTCCCCCCCCTCTACTTTAAAACCCTCTGTCACCGTGTGTCAAGCAGGGGAGAGTCCGGGGAGCTTCCTCTCAGCGGTGCTGTGGAGAAAAAATGGCGCTGGTGAGTGCTGAGGGAGAAGCCCCGCCCCCTCGGCGGCGGGCTTCTGTCCCGCTCAAATTATTCAATACATGGCGGGGGCTCTTTATATACATGTACAGTGCCCAGCTGTACATGTATATACACATCTGTGCCATAAGAGAGGTTTATATTGCTGCCCAGGGCGCCCCACCCCCTGCTCCCTGTACCCTTACAGTGACCGGAGTGTGTGAGGTGAAGGGGAGCAATGGCGCACAGCTGCAGCGTTGTGCGTTACCTCAGTGAAGAATCAAGTGTCTTCTGCCGCCTCAGATGGGTCTTTTCCTCACATACTCACCCGGCTTCTTTCTTCCGGCTCTGCGAGGAGGACGGCGGCGCGGCTCTGGGACGGACGGCGAGGGTGAGACCTGCGTATCGATCCCTCTGGAGCTCATGGTGTCCAGTAGCCTAAGAAACAGAGCCCTGAAACTCAGAGAAGTGGGTCTGTTTCTCTCTCCTCAGTCCCTCGATGCAGGGAGACTGTTGCCAGCAGGCTCCCTGAAAATAAAAAACCTTACAAAAATGCTTTCTTACAGGAAACTCAGGAGAGCTCCTGAAATGCACCCAGTCTCCACTGGGCACAGTATCAAACTGAGGTCTGGAGGAGGGGCATAGAGGGAGGAGCCAGAGCATACCCAGAGTCAAAGTCTTTCTTAAAGTGCCCATGTCTCCTGCGGAGCCCGTCTATCCCCCATGGTCCTTACGGAGTCCCAGCATCCTCTAGGACGTTAGAGAAATAAAGAATCATTTTAGAGGGTGCTGCATAAACTAATTACTGATTTGAATATACTGTAGTGAAAAAAGAATCAGCGACAGAGGTTAAAGCAGATTCCCAAACTCTGCCATTAGAGCCCAAGTTTTAAGGGAATCCTGGCTTGAATCCAGATTGTTAAATTGAATGAGGGGCTAATTAAGTCACCTGAATTCAAGCATTGATATCCTTGAAACATGAATATAATTACGGAGTTTGGAAAACGATGGGTTAAAAGGATGGAGTCACCATGTTTAGTGGAGAACAGTAAACATAAACTGATGTAGCCTGTATCAATTTGGATACAACCAAAAGGAGGAAGAGAACCTGTACAAGGAGGCATAGGAGTACATGCGGAAGGTGGAGCTTATAAATGACCGTGCATCTGTTCAATGGAGAACTGAAAATAAGTGATGCTGAAAAGTAGGGCTAACAACGAGGAGCCTAGTATACACTAATACCGTGTTCACACTGCAATTGCTGGGTCGCACCCTGGAATTGGAAATGGGTCATTCCCGAGTGTGATCCGGCATTGTACCCGTGCAATGTGAACAGCGTGCCGGGACGGGTTGCCATCCGGGGGCGGGGACCGAGGCGGCATCTGGGGCAGGTGCGGAGGTGGCGCTGGAGGCTAAATCATTTCCAGCGCCCTCTCTCCCTATGCTGTGAACGGGTCCAGGGTCGAATCGACCCGGGTAACCTGTTCACACTGCGCCTGACCCGGGAATAACTCTCTTTATTCCCGGGTCAGACGACCCGGGAATTCAGCAGTGACCCGTTCACACTGCATACCGGGTCGATACTGACTTTTTTGTGCAGTGTGAACGGGATGTAAAGAAACGTTTAGCAATGGGGAAAACCTGTACAATGGGAAACAATAAGGGATGTTGTGAAACGTATACAACTATGGAGGTGAGCTAATGCATTAACCACTTAACCTACGATTTTTCCCTTCAAAAACGTTAAAAAAAATATATATTTTTGAAAATATAGTTTAAAAAAAATCTAATATTTAAATATTATATTATGCACAGCTGCTGGACAGATTTCCTCATCAAAAACTAGGGAACACAGCGGGGCAGTGCGGTCACATGTGATCTGACCATGCCAGTTAAGCGAGTAAAAGGATTGTGATTTGATGGAGAGTGAGCCTGTGCATTTGGTGAAGAGTGAAGCAATTAGCTGGAGAACAGATTCAAAACATTGAAGGATTTGGGACAACACACAGGCTACTCAATGTAGGACACTTAATTGAGGAGTTTAACTTGGGATTTTATAAAACTAATGCATTGGTAACAGACATTTTCTGTGCACCAATCCAAGAATGTAAGCAGAGGCCCTGTCAGATATAGAAGTGGATCTATATAATGGAGAATGGCTGCTGAAAGATAAAATAAATCTTCCCAATGATGAAGATCCAAGTGACAGTGGGTGAAACAGAACAATTATGAAGGCAGCTGCAGGATAAAGAAGGAGCTGTGCTGTGAATCAGGGGAATAGTTTACAAATGCATGAGACAAGGATATAAAGGAAAGGTCAGGTAAAATAAATTTCAGACCTGGGCACATAGAGAACCTGTGTAATGTGGGCTAGCTGAATGGAGGGTATACTGTAGTTATGCAGTGGGTACGTAAAACACTGGGGTGAACTTTGACAAAGGGGATGTAAAGATACGGATACTGAGTTCTAAAAACATCTGTAAGATCTCAGTTTACAGCACAAGCCATTCAAGCAAACAGTGATTCACATAAACCAGGACATCTGCAAAATGCAGACACGGTGGAAGATTTCCGGATAGCGGTATCAGGAAAATCCGAGGCTGTATCTCAGAACGTAATCAAAAACTAGGCCACAAACCCACCGGCGGGAAACGAGCGTTGTACTTCTTCTTCTTGCTCGGCATCGTTGATTGAGAGCAGTCTCACCCACCGAGGATCGAAAAAGGGGAGAACAATTCGGACCGCGACCGCCTAGAGGACTGTCAAGCTATGTTTGCAAAAAAACTGTTTAATAAAGTTCATCCTATTGTGTAAAAAAAAAAAAATAATACTTCCTAGTGCACAGCAGTCAGGACATTGTACATCTGATCGGTGAACAATAAAGCTGATTGACATAAATACTCTAAATAACGTTAATGTATGTTTATGTCTCCAAGGAAAAGTACAATCTGAGTATCAGGGAACGCCTGTCCTGTCCCGCTACTTACTCTGATGCTTTCATTGTGTTGGTATTTCCCGCATGTAGTTAATAAAGTTTGGAATATACACAACTATCAAGACCTTAATGATATTTAATGTCGCCTAGGCAACGGGGCCTAGAGCCGGAAGTCTGATCCTGCTGACCGGTGAGAACGGATTCCAGCCTCTAGTAAGATAACTATAGTAACTTAATACTGTACTTCACAAGTATTTTTATATTTCATTATATGTGTTCCGACTTCACAGCTGCTGTGCAGAAATATTGACCTGTATCTCTTCCTCATTATTATTGTTATTATTATTAATGTCAATGTTGTATTATAATTATAATAATAATAATAATAATAATGATTATGTTTTATACTTTTGTCACTTGCTCAATTCTTGTGATGTCATCAGAAAAGTTTAATCTTAAAATGATCGGTGCTTCATTTTCTACATATTACACATTTTATATGTACATTCCTTCCAACATAACCCTTTCTAGGAGGGACAAAATGCCCTGTTCCTGGAGTTCCTTATAAATTTAGGATTGCCATCACCTGTGTTGAAACACCCTTGGTATCAATTAATCTGTTCAGAACAGGTGACCGCAATCCTAAATTATGAGGGAAGTCCATGAACAGAGTATTTTGTCCCACCTGGAATGGGACATGTTGAGAGTTATGTGGTAGATTGCAGAATAATGTAGATCAGTTCTCAACAAAGCTTTTTCGTTAGACAATGTAGATGCCAGGTATGTTTCAAACATAGTTTTCTATGACGTTTTGTAAACCAATAGTGCCCCAACATATAAGCTGGGTACACACTAGACGAAATTTGAAACAAATTTGCAGATAACGACCATTCGTAACGTCAAATTGTTTAAATTGCGCTCCTATGGGTCGCTAGTGATGTCTTCTGTACATGCAGCTCAACTTCGAAAATGTCGCTAAAGTTTTTTATTATAATTATTATACTTTATTTATATGGCGCCACAAGGGATCCGCAGCGCCCATTACACAGTACATAATCAAATGAGCAAACAAGAAAACAGCACTTACAGTTCAGTGATCGCGCTGAGCCGAAAAAAAAGTGGGTCCCAGGGACCCCTCACTTTTAAAAATTGGGGTCTTACCTGTCCTTTTCTGGGTCCCATCGGGATGAAGGCTCTTATTAATCGTATTAAATGATTCAAATATAAAAACACACAGACTTGATTTTGACACTTAAAAGTGTTGCATGGGGGAGGAGGGGGTGACAATGCTGCTGCGCTGTGTGGCATACAGGACACCATGCACCAGAGCTGTAACTAGACACTTTGGTGCCCTCCAGCAGAAAGTGAATAGGTGCTCCCCCCTCCCATTCTGCAAAGCATGGAAGCAAGGACTGCGCGCCGAAGGCGCGCTGCTAAAAATTAGGGGCGTGGCTTCATGGGGAAGGGGCGTGACCACATAATAGTGCCAGTTCACATTGCGCCAGGCAGAGCACGTCACACACATTGCGCCAGGCAGAGCACGTTATACACATTGCGCCAGGTAGAGCACGTTATACACATTGCAGCAGGTAGAGCACGTTATACACAATGCGCCAGGTAGAGCACGTCATACACTTTGCGCCAGGCAGAGCACGTTATACACATTGCGCCAGGTAGAGCACGTCATACACTTTGCGTCTGGCAAAGCACGTCATACACTTTGCGCCAGCCAGAGCACGTCATACACATTGCGCCAGGCAGAGCACGTTATACACTTTGCGCCAGGCAGAGCACGTTATACACTTTGCGCCAGGCAGAGCACGTTATACACTTTGCGCCAGGCAGAGCACGTTATACACTTTGCGCCAGGCAGAGCATGTTATACAGATTGCGCCAGGCAGAGCACATTATACACTTTGTGCCAGGCAGAGCACGTTACACACTTTGCGCCAGGCAAAGCATGTTATACACTTTGCGCCAGGTAAAGCACTGGTCTGGAGGGGACGGGGCAGAGAGATGGTGGTGGGATGCAGGATCGCTAAGAGGTCCTACACACTGGTCGATCTGACTGAAAGATACAAACGATCTCGTTCATTAATGAATGAGATACCGTTCATATCTTTCAGTGTGGAGGCACCAGCGATGAACGATGCGCGGGCCCGCGCTCGTTCATCGCTGGTGCCCCTTCCCTTGTGCATGCAGGCCAATATGGACGATCTCGTCCATATTTGCCTGCACTTCTGTGGAGCCAGGTGACGGAGGGAGTGAAGGAACTTCACTCCCCCGTCTCTGCCCCCCACCGCTGGGTCGCCCGTCGGCTGTATCCGCCGTCGGGCAGCTCGGCGTGGATCGTTAAATGTGTAGGGCCCTTAAGCAGTAGAAGGGAGTACACTGGAATGAATGAGGAGGCACTGTAATGGGACTGGCTGGTGGGGTTCTTGTTGAGGGGGCAGTGAGATGGGGGCAGGGGGCTGGTTGGGGGAGGGGAGACTGGGATGAGGGAGTCCATGAGATGGTGGTGGACACTGGACTGTATGGGGGGACACTATGAATGGGGAGGCACTGAGCAGGGTGGGAAGGTGGCAGTGAGATAGGGGTGTGACACTGGGTGGGGGGGGATCAGTGTGTCTGGACTGATTGAGGGTTCTAGATGGGATGGCACAGTGGACTGGATGGGGAGGGAAGGGGGAAACGCTCTGCTGGCAGGGTCAGTAATGCTGGGGGACACTGGGCTGGAGAAGGGGCAGACACTGTGAAGGGAGCATTGGCATGCTGCTGTTTCTGCCTTGCCCTGCACACTGACTCCAGCACCACACACTCCTTTCCCCACTGTCCCAGCGCCCTACCTGCATCCTCAATTTCTGCACTGCAGGGAGCTGTCTCCTGGTGGCGGGTCCGGCAAACTTCATCACTGCCGAGTAATGTCACCCGGCCGCGGCTCCGGCTCTGACACAGACTCCGGCTCTCTCGAACCTCCTCCCTCCCCGGAGAGCCACGCTGCGGCTTCCTGTGGTCGGCGGCATGATCATGCAGTCCCTCGCTCCTCTCAGCGGGAGCGTGGTACTCTCTGCGTCCTCCCGCCCAGCAGCAGCAGCAGCCTCCTGACGCGCATGTCTGACAAGTAACGTCAGAGCAAGCGCACAGCGCCAGAGTGCATCCCAGCGGAGCGCGTCCCCGGGGACCCTCCCATTATTAAAAAGTGAGTCTTCATCCTCCGTTTTGGGGTAAAATACGCGCTATAGCGCGTTTTTGCGAACACTGCAGTTAAAGACAATATCGGACAGGTATAGAAAACCAGGGCTTAGGTGCCATCAAAGGGAGTAAGGCGTATAAGAGTGTGTAAGTAAGAAAAGGAAAGGCACATGAGGAAAGAAGTCCCTGCTCTTGCAAGCTTACAATCTAAAAGGCTAGGAACAAATCGTGCAGTGTGTACTCTACCAGCAACAAATGATATGCTCAATTAGGCTGAAATCCCACAATTTGGTACTGTCGAACGACTCCTGTATATCATTTGGTCGTTTGTAAAATTGCTCGGTGTGTACCCACTATACTGTTTGTACAGGAGTTCCAGAACGTTCAAGAGAAATCGTGAGCAACATTGTATCGTCTGCATGTTGTCTAGTGTGTACCCAGCAATAGTGTATCTTAAGTTTCCTCTCCAAAGCCTATGGAAGCCATCATATCGGTTACTTAAGCAAGCTGAGTAGAGACAACAACAACAACAAAAAAAGGAACCAGTACTCATCTGGTTTATAGTGTGATTTCTGCTTCCTTTCTCTTTATTTGTATATTCTTTACAGAATCTCAGTTTTTAACATATTTTTATTTTTAGTAGATTTCTGCCATGTTTTCAGTGGTGTATACAGGTGAATAAATAAAGCAAAAAATACCAGCGCTATGAGTTGTTTTAACCAAAATACTGACAGAAAACAGTTGGATCAGTTAATCAGTATCTTTATTTTACTTACTAAATATAAGGAAATAGTATTTAAAACATTACTAAAAACCGTAATAGAGACTAAATAGCCAATACAGCATGTAAATAAAAAATGAATAAAACATGAAGTGATCTTGTGTGGCTCAAAATATTAGGTTTTGCTGATAGGAACAGTACCATCAATTTAAAAGATCCCGGACTTAAATGGAAATCCGCTCCTCCTCAGATAGCAGTAAAAAGCACAGTCAGCTGGTAATACCCTAGATATACCTCATCCACAGTTCCACGAAAAAGATGACTCTCAATATTCGTCTGTGTAGGTGATTGAAGGGGTTTCCATAGATTGCTGGAGGTGCTCAACACAGGAGGTATCTGCGGTTTTTGTTGTATTCCAATGAGAAAGGAAAAGTCCTTATCCAGATCGATATTAGATGGTATAAAGTGCAAAAGTTCCTCAGCATAGGCCTTAACGCGTTTCCCTGGACTAGGTTGTCCAGCTTCCTCAGAAGCTGGACGACCTAGTCCAGGGAAACGCGTTAAGGCCTATGCTGAGAAATTTTTGCACTTTATACCATCTAATATCGATCTGGATAAGGACTTTTCCTTTCTCATTGGAATACAACAAAAACCGCAGATACCTCCTGTGTTGAGCACCTCCAGCAATCTATGGAAACCCCTTCAATCACCTACACAGACGAATATTGAGAGTCATCTTTTTCGTGGAACTGTGGATGAGGTATATCTAGGGTATTACCAGCTGACTGTGCTTTTTACTGCTATCTGAGGAGGAGCGGATTTCCATTTAAGTCCGGGATCTTTTAAATTGATGGTACTGTTCCTATCAGCAAAACCTAATATTTTGAGCCACACAAGATCACTTCATGTTTTATTCATTTTTTATTTACATGCTGTATTGGCTATTTAGTCTCTATTACGGTTTTTAGTAATGTTTTAAATACTATTTCCTTATATTTAGTAAGTAAAATAAAGATACTGATTAACTGATCCAACTGTTTTCTGTCAGTATTTTGGTTAAAACAACTCATAGCGCTGGTATTTTTTGCTTTATTTATTTACCTCTGGAGGTCTGACAAACCCCTTCCAGCAGCTGTGACCTTTTAGTGGGTTTATATATATTTATTCTTTTCACTACGTGTATACAGGTGAGCCTGTAAGTTAATCAATTAACTGATCAAGTGAATGAAGTGACAATGTAAGGAGATGTGCCCTTACAGTATTTAAAAAGTGTATTGTAAACATGGAAACCACCTTTAAAATAGTCTCTAAACAGAGACAAAACGCATCAGTGGATTTCTGACATCCACTAATACAGTGCTTTCCAGATGAACGTTGTATACAGTCATTACAGCTACTGCCAAATAGCCCTGTTGGGAAATGGAGCGGTCTGCATGCTTCACCCGATTAGGTGGATACCATTCCGGTAAGTATAGTTCGCTACATGTTAACAACTGACTGATACAACAGATGCTGAATTGCAAAACATACTGTTACTATACATCAGGCATGTCCAAACTGCGGCCCTCCAGCTGTTGTGAAACTACATATCCCAGCATGCCCTGACACAGTTTTTTTGTCAGAGAATGCTAAAGCTGTGTCAGGGCATGCTGGGATATGTAGTTTCTCAACAGCTGGAGGGCCGCAGTTTGGACATGCCTGCTATACATCATACTGGTTATATCTCAATGTGTGGAGACTCTTTGAAATTTCAGATAAGACAAATGTGAACTGCCCTGTAATACCCCTTTCTCCGGCAGGGTCCACAGATTATCCACAGGATAACATTGGGATATGATGAAGCAACAGCGGATTTGCGCCAACCGGTCAAAGCTTTTCGGCCTTCCAGCATGCAACGGGCCCATCCATATATCCCCGCCTCCTGGCTCAGGCAAATCAGTTTTTTGTTTGGTGCGGCAGGAGCCGGACCATGGTTAGAGGGCTGCTGGTTTTTAGCAGCACTAAGCTTTCTTATTTTATTTTTATAGTCTTACTATTTTTTCTTGAAGTGATCTTTCTAAAAAGCGTCTTATACGTACCTTAGAAAGAGTCGCTCCAACTACTCCCTGCCGGGTCGTGACAACGCTTACACACAAGTATAGTTCTGTTTCGGCGGGCTTCTGTGTCGGATATACTAGCAGGTCCAGCAGACGTTACCAGGCTGTGGCCTGAGCATGGGGAGAAGGTAAGGCATCTGTTCCGCTTAGAAGGGGAATACGGACACAGCCGCACTGTTTTGGGAGAAGACTATCAAACAGTCGCTGACGCGGCTGCCACCTCAGGTGCACCAGCACTAGACCTTAGGGATCAGAGGCTCCAGGAATAGTATAAGGGTTGATGTCAGCAGTGGGTAGTCAGACGCTCTCCTGGTCGCCCCTCCCCCCAGTTCATGAACATGTTTCCTCCGAGTCTCCCGCCGTGAACTATTTCCGCTTCCGTCTCAGATGCTGTACACGAAGGGGACCCAGTCGCAGCATAGGCGGCAGTGAGATGGGTGCGTCTGTGTTCACTGAGCGTCTGTGTTCCCTATAGGTTCATGGATCAGCAGTGTACACTAGTAGCACCACTCAGTGTTCGCTAACGTATTGATCGGTCCTGGAAGCGAGGTCCTGGAAGCGACCCTGTATCCCACTCTACTGAGTAGGGGTAATACAGCACTAAGTATCTACCTTTTTGAGTACGAATAGTTAGATAAGTGCCTATTTCAAGGGTCTCTTGAAAAAATACAAGGCAGATTCAGGTGCAGGTTGATCCACCTTGGGCTATGTTTGCACAGACATTATCCAGTGTAGCTGAACGGATAATTCCTCCAACTCCTGTACCAGGGATAGGTTACACGATAAACCCTTACATGCGGTTTATCACTTCCAGCAGCAGCCTCTCAAAAGAAACAGGCTGATAAGCCAGTGGTAAGTAAATCTTCATCCTCACAGGCTACACATCTTTCAGATGAGGATTCATCAGAGGATGAAAGCTCAATAAACTCTGCTTTGGCATACGAAGAGGAGGAGGAAGGTCTCCGCTCAGTGGATATAGCTGAGTTAATTAAAGCAATGAAAGCCATTCTTTCCTTAGAGGATTCAGCAGAGCCTGTATTAAAAACTAAGGCACCTGTGTTTAAATGTCCCAAAACAGTTAAGGCTGAGTTTCCAGGGTCAGATCATCTGATGGAAATCATGGAGGAGGTTGGGCTACGCACAATAAGAAGTTTAGAATTCCTAAGAAATGGAATACCAATTAACCTCTTCCAGTTGGGGATTGTTTAAAAAGGGAGGTGGCTCCCAAAGTAGATACGCATGTGATTCGATTAGTGCGAAAATCTACATTACCTTTGCCTTCAACATCATTAAATGATGTCACGGATAGGAGACTGGATGGTTTTAAAAAAAAACATTTTTTTTCCCTGTCTGGTGCAGTCATAAGGCCAGCCATGGCTTCCGCTTGGATGGCAAAGGCAGTGGCTGCCTGGGCTGATGCATTGGAGGGGGAGGGTTTCAATAGCATCTAGAGAGCAAAAATCCCATATAGCACATATAAACAGGCTGCAAGAAGAAGCAGCATTGGATATGGGTACTATTGCCTCCAGGGCATCCGCTTCAACTATCGCTGCTTGCAGAGCAGTTTGACTATGTATGTGGAAAGCTGATTCAGAATCTAAGAAGGTTTTTGGAATCTTTGCCTTTTTCTTGAGATATTCTTTTTGGTAAAGAATTGATGGATATTTTGGAGTCAGAAGCAGACTCCAAGAAGGTAAAGTTTCCTTCCACATATAATTTCAAACCTAAAGTATCAACTTTTCGTCCCTTTCGGTCTCAAGGAAAAGCTAAAGGAAAAAGTGATGGCAGACAGTCCCAATACAACAAGTATGGTAAGACTAAAAAGCAGTGGGCTACCAGAGGACCGGGTGGTAAAACAGATAATAAGCCATCAGCTTGATGGTGCGGCCTCCACCTGGAGGATCCCAGGGTGGGGGGCCGACTTCTTCATCTTTGCACAGATCTGGCAGCAGCCTAAAACAGATGCCTGGGTGCAGAAAGCGGTATCTCTAGGTTATGCTTTTGCCTTCAAGAAGCACCCTCCTCAAGGTTTTTTTGTACAAGCCCGTCTCTGGTAGAGATGAAGGCCAGAGCTTTGCAAGAGGCAGTTCAGAAATTGCTTCAGTCAGGAGTAGTCATTCTAGTTCCTCCTGCGCAACGAGGACAGGGTTTTTACTCCAAACTGTTTCTAGTTCAGAAAACAAATGGGTCATTTTCGGCCCATTCTCAATATCAAAGTGCTGAACAAGTACATTTGGGTACCTCTGTTTCATATGGAAACTTTACGTTCCATCATGTTGGCCATGGAGCCAGGGAGCTGATTGACCACAGCGTCACGTTTATAAAGTACAGTGCATCATTAAGAACGTGATATCGCGGACCAGCCCCCATCTGTGAATGCCAAATTGATTTCTCACAAATATTTAAAATACCCGCTCTAATATATATTGTAAATGCCTGCATCTCTTATTACCATATCCCATGAATGTGCGCTATACATCGCAAAACACTGCATCCCATAAGAGAAAACAATACACCCACACATTATCTGAGTTCCAAAGCTCATTGATGTGTATATATATTTGTTATTAAAAGGATATGGATTCAATATATATTACAAAGTACAGTATACCTATAGTTACATGATTACAACTCACACAGTAAGCAGTTAATACATAAAGTTACATACAGTTACATGCCATTACATACAGTTTCAGTTACAGGCCAGCGATACAATTACCATTCCCTCCAATGCATCTTATGTCTCTCTCTCTCAGTAAATAAATACAGGAACTGATCTGCCAGCAAGTCCATCATCGTCTCAGACCTTACAGCCACTAACTTCCTGTGTGGTCAATGTGTTATCTAGTTTCTGGGGGAGGGATTCACGATGAGTCACCAGTTCCTTTGTATATGCTGAACAGGTTCAGCCTTGGGGACGTCCAAAGGGCTGGCCTGAGTTTCCTGTCCACTACCTGTTTGGTCTATGTATTGTTCTAATAAAAGTGATTTTAGCTTTTATACATGTAATCATAATTATCCGCTGCAATGTCCCACAGCTTCACAACAAGCATCAAATGAATCTGCACATCAATCTGGTTGCTTCAATAGTAAACATGACCGGTCTATCTGGTTTCATTCAAATAATACACATACATGACACCACTCCATCATATACAATTCTAAATCATCATGATGTCTGGCGCTTGATATTATTATAATTATGTACTGTATGAGATAAGTGTCGAATCCATCTCTGTGGCATGTCCATGTAAATGCATGTGTTACCATATATTGCTGTGCTCGCTGCGCGTATTTGCAAGTATAGCGACTTATATGAGTGTAGTTTGTATGTTCTCTTTATGTAATATTTTTTCTCTGACGTCCTAGTGGATGCTGGGAACTCCGAAAGGACCATGGGGAATAGCGGCTCCGCAGGAGACTGGGCACAAAAGTAAAAGCTTTAGGACTAGCTGGTGTGCACTGGCTCCTCCCCCTATGACCCTCCTCCAAGCCTCAGTTAGATTTTTGTGCCCGAACGAGAAGGGTGCAATCTAGGTGGCTCTCCTGAGCTGCTTAGACTAAAAGTTTAAATTAGGTTTTTTATTTTCAGTGAGTCCTGCTGGCAACAGGCTCACTGCATCGAGGGACTGAGGGGAGAAGAAGCGAACTCACCTGCGTGCAGAGTGGATTGGGCTTCTTAGGCTACTGGACATTAGCTCCAGAGGGACGATCACAGGCCCAGCCATGGATGGGTCCCAGAGCCGCGCCGCCGTCCCCCTTACAGAGCCAGAAGAGCAGAAGAGGTCCAGAAAATCGGCGGCAGAAGACGTCCTGTCTTCAATAAGGTAGCGCACAGCACCGCAGCTGTGCGCCATTGCTCTCAGCACACTTCACACTCCGGTCACTGAGGGTGCAGGGCGCTGGGGGGGGGGGGCGCCCTGAGACGCAATAAAAATACCTTAGATGGCAAAAAATACATCACATATAGCTCCTGGGCTATATGGATGCATTTAACCCCTGCCAGAATACATAGAAAAACGGGAGATAAGGCCGCCGATAAGGGGGCGGAGCCTATCTCCTCAGCACACTGGCGCCATTTTCCCTCACAGCTCCGTTGGAGGGAAGCTCCCTGGCTCTCCCCTGCAGTCACTACACTACAGAAAGGGTTAAAAAAGAGAGGGGGGGCACTAATTACGCGCAGTATTAAAGATATAGCAGCTATAAGGGGAAAAACACTTATATAAGGTTATCCCTGTATATATATATAGCGCTCTGGTGTGTGCTGGCAAACTCTCCCTCTGTCTCCCCAAAGGGCTAGTGGGGTCCTGTCCTCTATCGGAGCATTCCCGGTGTGTGTGCTGTATGTCGGTACGTTTGTGTCGACATGTATGAGGAGAAAAATGATGTGGAGACGGAGCAGATTGCCTGTAATAGTGATGTCACCCCCTAGGGGGTCGACACCTGAGTGGATGAACTGTTGGAAGGAATTACGTGACAGTGTCAGCTCTGTATAAAAGACAGTGGTTGACATGAGACAGCCGGCTACTCAGCTTGTGCCTGTCCAGACGTCTCATAGGCCGTCAGGGGCTCTAAAGCGCCCATTACCTCAGATGGCAGATATAGACGCCGACACGGATACTGACTCCAGTGTCGACGGTGAAGAGACAAATGTGACTTCCAGTAGGGCCACACGTTACATGATTGAGGCAATGAAAAATGTTTTACACATTTCTGATAATACGAGTACCACCAAAAAGGGGTATTATGTTCGGTGAGGAAAAACTACCTGTAGTTTTCCTGAATCTGAGAAATTAAATGAGGTGTGTGATGATGCGTGGGTTTCTGATAATTTCTAAAATGTTATTGGCATTATATCCTTTCCCGCCAGAGGTTAGGGTGCGTTGGGAAACACCCCCTAGGGTGGATAAAGCGCTCACACGCTTGTAAGGGCTCTACCCTCTCCTGAGATGGCCGCCCTTAAGGATCCTGCTGCTAGAAAGCAGGAGGGTATCCTAAAATGTATTTACACACATACTGGTGTTATACTGCGATCAGCAATCGCCTCAGCCTGGATGTGCAGTGCTGGGTTGGCGTGGTCGGATTCCCTGACTGAAAATATTGATACCCTAGATAGGGACAGTATATTTTTGCCTATAGAGCATTTTAAAGATGCATTTCTATATATGCGTGATGCACAGCGGAATATTTGCCGACTGGCATCAAGTCTAAGTGCGTTGTCCATTTCTACCAGTAGAGGGTTATGGACACGACAGTGGTCAGGTGATGCGGATTTCAAACGGCATTTGGAAGTATTGCCTTATTAAGGGGAGGAGTTATTTGGGGTCGGTCTTTCAGACCTGGTGGCCACGGCAACAGCTGGGAAATCCACGTTTGTACCCCAGGTCGCCTCTCAACATGAGAAGACGCCGTATTATCAGGCGCAGTCTTTTCGTGGACAAGCGGGCAAAAGGTTCCTCATTTCTGCCCCGTGACAGAGGGAGAGGAAAAAGGCTGCAGAAATCAGCCAGTTCCCAGGAACAGAAACCCTCTCCCGCCTCTGCCAAGCCCTCAGTATGACGCTGGGGCTTTACAAGCAGAATCAGGCACGGTGGGGGGCCCGTCTCAATGAATTTCAGCGCGCAGTGGGCTCACTCGCAAGTAGACCCCTGGATCCTTCAGGTGATATCTCAGGGGTACAAATTGGAATTCGAGACGTCTCCCCCTCGCCGTTTCCTAAAGTCGGCTTTACCGATGTCTCCTTCTGACAGGGAGACAGTTTGGAAGCCATTCACAAGCTGTATTCCCAGCAGGTGATAATCAAGGTACCCCTCCTGCAACAGGGAACGGGGTATTATTCCACACTGTTGTGGTACCGAAGCCGGACGGCTCGGTGAGACCGATTCTAAATCTAAAATCTTTGAACACTTACATACGGAGGTTCAAATTCAAGATTGAGTCACTCAGAGCAGTGATTGCGAACCTGGAAGAAGGGGACTACATGATGTCTCGGGACATCAAGGATGCTTACCTTCATGTCCAAATTTACCCTTCTCACCAAGGGTACCTCAGGTTTATGGTACAGAACTGTCACTATCAGTTCAGACGCTGCCGTATGGATGGTCCACGGCACCCCGGGTCTTTACCAAGGTAATGGCCGAAATGATGATATTCCTTCGAAGGAAGGGAATTTTAGTTATCCCTTACTTGGACGATTCCCTGATAAGGGTAAGATCCAGGGAACAGTTGGAGGTCGGTGTAGCACTATCTCAGGTAGTGTTGCGGCAGCACGATTGGATTCTCAATATTCCAAAATCGCAGCTGGTTCCGACGACTCGTCTTCTGTTCCTAGGGATGATCCTGGACACAGTCCAGAAAAAGGTGTTTCTCCCGGAGGAGAAAGCCAGGGAGTTATCCGAGCTAGTCAGGAACCTCCTAAAACCGAGCCAAGTCTCAGTGCATCAATGCACAAGGGTTCTGGGTAAAATGGTGGCTTCCTACGAAGCAATCCCATTCGGCAGATTCCACGCAAGAACTTTCCAGTGGGACCTGCTGGAAAAATGGTCCGGGTCGCATCTTCAGATGCATCAGCGGATAACCCTGTCACCAAGAACAAGGGTGTCCCTCCTGTGGTGGTTGCAGAGTGCTCATCTTCTAGAGGGCCGCAGATTCGGCATTCAGGACTGGGTCCTGGTGACCACGGATGCCAGCCTGCGAGGCTGGGGAGCAGTCACACAGGGAAGGAATTTCCAGGGCTTATGGTCAAGCCTGGAGACATCACTTCACATAAATATCCTGAAGCTAAGGGCCATTTACAATGCTCTAAGCTTAGCAAGACCTCTGCTTCAAGGTCAGCCAGTGTTGATCCAGTCGGACAACATCACGGCAGTCACCCACGTAAACAGACAGGGTGGCACAAGAAGCAGGAGGGCAATGACAGAAGCTGCAAGGATTCTTCGCTGGGCGGAAAATCATGTGATAGCACTGTCAGCAATTCCGGGCAACTGGGAAGCAGACTTCCTCAGCAGACACGACCTCCACACGGGAGAGTGGGGACTTCACCCAGAAGTCTTCCACATGATTATAAACCGTTGGGAAAAACTCGACAGGTATTGCGCCAGGTCAAGGGACCCTCAGGCAATAGCTGTAGACGCTCTGGTAACACCGTGGGTGTACCAGTCAGTGTATGTGTTCCCTCATCTGCCTCTCATACCCAAGGTACTGAGATTGATAAGATGGAGAGGAGTAAGCACTATATTCGTGGCTCCGGATTGGCCAAGAAGGACTTGGTAACCGGAACTTCAAAAGATGCTCACGGAGAATCCGTGGCCTCTACCTCTAAGAAGGGACCTGCTTCAGCAAGGACCCTGTCTGTTCCAAGACTTACCGCGACTGCGTTTGACGGCATGGCGGTTGAACGCCGGATCCTGAAGGAAAAAAGGCATTCCGGATGAAGTCATCCCTATCCTGATCAAAGCCAGGAAGGATGTAACCGCAAAACATTATCACCGCATTTGGCGAAAATATGTTGCGTGGTGCGAGGCCAGTAAGGCCCGACGGAGGAAATTCAACTGGGTCGATTCCTACATTTCCTGCAAACAGGAGTGTCTATGGGCCTGAAATTGGGGTCCATTAAGGTTCAAATTTCGGCCCTGTCAATTTTCTTCCAAAAAAGAACTAGCTTCAGTCCCTGAAGTTCAGACGTTGTAAAAGGGGTACTGCATATACAGCCTCCTTTTGTGCCTCCAGTGGCACCTTGGGATCTCAATGTAGTTTTTGGGTTCCAAAAAGTCACATTGGTTTGAACCACTTAAATCTGTGGAGTTAAAATATCTCACATGGAAAGTGGTCATGCTGTTGGCCCTGGCCTGGGCCAGGCGCGTGTCAGAATTGGCGGCTTTATCCTGTAAAAGCCCTTATCTGATTTTCCATTCGGACAGGGCGGAATTGAGGACTCGTCCTCAGTTTCTCCCTAAGGTGGTTTCAGCGTTTCACCTGAACCAACCTATTGTGGTGCCTGCGGCTACTAGGGACTTGGAGGACTCCAAGTTGCTAGACGTTGTCAGGGCTCTGAAAATATATGTTTCCAGGACAGCTGGAGTCAGAAAATCTGACTCGCTGTTTATCCTGTATGCACCCAACAAGCTGGGTGCTCCTGCTTCTAAGCAGACTATTGCTCGTTGGATTTGTAGTACAATTCAGCTTGCACATTCTGTGGCAGGCCTGCCACAGCCAAAAATCTGTAAATGCCCACTCCACAAGGAAGATGGGCTCATCTTGGGCGGCTGCCCGAGGGGTCTCGGCTTTACAACTTTGCCGAGCAGCTACTTGGTCAGGAGCAAATACGTTTGTAAAATTCTACAAAATTGATACCCTGGCTGAGGAGGACCTGGAGTTCTCTCATTTGGTGCTGCAGAGTCATCCGCACTCTCCCGCCCGTTTGGGAGCTTTGGTATAATCCCCATGGTCCTTTCGGAGTTCCCAGCATCCACTAGGACGTCAGAGAAAATAAGAATTTACTTACCGATAATTCTATTTCTCATAGTCCGTAGTGGATGCTGGGCGCCCATCCCAAGTGCGGATTGTCTGCAATACTTGTACATAGTTACAAAAATCGGGTTATTATTGTTGTGAGCCATCTTTTCAGAGGCTCCTCTGTTATCATGCTGTTAACTGGGTTCAGATCACAGGTTGTACGGTGTGATTGGTGTGGCTGGTATGAGTCTTACCCGGGATTCAAAATCCTTCCTTATTGTGTTCGCTTGTCCGGGCACAGTATCCTAACTGAGGCTTGGAGGAGGGTCATAGGGGGAGGAGCCAGTGCACACCAGCTAGTCCTAAAGCTTTTACTTTTGTGCCCAGTCTCCTGCGGAGCCGCTATTCCCCATGGTCCTTTCGGAGTTCCCAGCATCCACTACGGACTATGAGAAATAGAATTATCGGTAAGTAAATTCAAATTTTTTTACTTCGACAGTCCACCCTTTGGCTGTAAACAATAACTGCCATCCATTATTAACATAAGAAAAAAATATTTCATACCATACTCGGTGACCTAGACACAAGTATGTATGCATTTCGCAAATCAGACACTTGACTATATTTGGGGACGACAGGGAGGAGGACGAGACATCCTCTATATGCACTTGGCGGTCACAGGACCACTGGTTGGGTGTGGGACAACATTCAACCTATAGAGTATGCTGGGACAGTGCTTTAGCCTATAATGTCTGATTTGCAACGAACATTTCACACATACATGTACCTATGTCTTTGTACACTGATGTTTGGATTCGATTGAGGTTCTGCTGGGTAGGGGAAGAAGACACACAAATCGTGACAGTGACATGAATTTTTCATGATCTACATATTCCTATCATTTTCTGAACACTGTTTCAATTTTTGGAACGTATGCTAGGTCTGTTTAATCATTGAGCAAGGGTTATAAGTAGTGTCTTTCCTAAATAACATAAACCTTCGGAGTTCAGGGAAAGCCACTCATAAACCTTTCTTCCACATATATTAATGAGCTCTTTATCTGCAATGTGTGAATAGCCATTGTCTGACTGTTCCTGACTACCTCTGAACTCCATAACTACTAGAACTTAGATTTTTCTCTGATTTTAACAAACTGATCGGCTAACCCTGGGATCCTATAAGGAAATCACTCCTTCCTACAGAACCAGTTCCAGTCCCACACTCGACTCCTCATAAAAAAAACCTCGCAAAAATAGAATATCCTAAAAGAAAATGTTTGTGAGCGGGAAAGAGAGACAAGAGAAATAGAACAAAACAATTCTTGTTTATAACAAATCAATTACAATGACTGGTCTTTCTGCAATCCTTTAGTACACTCAGGTAGTGTTCAACAGTGCCGCCTCTCAGTCTTCACGGAACAGAGTCTCTGGTGATACGAGGTTCTCTTTGCCTTGCTCTTTGGACACACAGTTCACTTGGAACACAGTTCACTTTGCTCTCCACCTTGCTCTTTGAACACACAGTTCACTTGGAACACAGTTACCAAGCTACACAAACTCGATGAATGTGAGCAATAAACTACTTTGTCACGAGTTCTCTTCGGGTCAGCGACCTTCTTGCAGTGGGTCGAGTGGACCCAAGTAGCTCTTTCGGCGACCTTTAGTGCTGTCATCAAAACTTGGTATGGTCCTTCCCACCTGTCTATTAGGCAACCTGAGCGTAAGAACAATCACACAGTCTCTTGGTTCACAATCAAGACAATTAGTATTTGGCATACCAGCAATCAACAGTTTCAAGTTCTTTTGTCAAGTTCTCAAATGCTGGCTCATCTCAATAAAGTACTGTACTGTCACCTCATTGGTGTATTTCTGATCATTGTGCGGATCAATCATGACATGAGGTTGTCTTCCAAAAACAACCCAAAGAAAAAACCACAAAAAACAAAACAAAACCACATTTCGAAGAGGGTGATTCGTTAAGTGAAGATCTGGGAGTGGTTCCGAAGCTACATAATACTAGTGGCAGTATCTATGATCACAATAGTACAATTTCAAGCTTTGCTCCTACTTCTAGGTGTACCATTATCTACACACACATTTCTGCGCAATTTTCCTTTGCGGTAAACACAGCAGCATCCGTGGCGGCAGGAAATGCCTCTACCCAGTTTGAGAAAACATCAGTGCACACCAATACATAACAATAATTCCTGAAGGGTGATAACTGTACTAAGTCGATTTGTATTTCCTGCAAAGATCCGTCTGCAGGAGGGATATGGGATGGCTCTGTTGGTATTGCTTTACCAATATTCTTCCTCAAGCAAGTAAAACAGGTCATTGCTCTCTTTACCTGCATGAGAATAGAATCCTGGCGTACACCAGTAGGCTCTCATCAGCCTGCACCTACCCTCTTTGCCTAGATGAGTCAGACCGTGTGCCACCTCATCTAGACTTGGAAGGTTTGCTCTGGGGGGCTACTGGCTTACCGTGTCCACCTGCCCACAGTCCTAAGGACTCCTGGCCATACCACTTTGTCCTCCAGACTGCCTCTTCCTGCAGGGAACACGATTTTTTTTGTATCTTAATTTAACTATCGTGTTTGCAATGTAGAGTACCATGAGCATAACTCAAAAAAAATAAAAAAAATAAACATCTCTAGAGGAGAGAAGGAAGAAGAAAATGAAAAAGAAAATGTCAGGTTTGTCATTCACCAACAGGCATATCAGTGTCTATACAAAATTTCCCTTCACCAGTATTCCCATTCTCCACCCTTTGTGCATGACATGGCACACTGCAGTAATACTGGTGTCATCGTGCTGTTGAGATATACTGGGTTTGGGCAGAACTCTGAAGGACCTAGGCATGTGGAGTTTGAACTGTACTTGGGTCCATGTATTGTACCACCCTGTGTGAACGCAAAAGATGAAGAGGAAACTGTAGAGAAACAGAATAGTGTCACGATCCGGGTATCTGGACGCCATTACTTGCCTTTTAGATGTCTCCTGAGGCTGGCTCAGCGTTCCAGGGCCGGATCCCATCTGTGTTACTGATGTCCACATTCTGCATCTCCCTCCTGTCACTCTGAGACGCTGTCACAGCGCGCCATGTTTGATCTCTGAATGGCGTCTCCCGTCCTCCACGGCCTCCGCCGCCGTTCCTGTGTCTCCAGTATACAGGTTGTCAGAGTGGCGTCTCATGCCTGCCGCTGCCTCCGCTGTCGTCCATATGATTCCAGTGTGCAGTTGTCAGTCTGGCGTCTCCTGTCCTCCGCGGCCGCGCCGCCATTGCTGCTGAGTTTCCACATGGTTTTCCAAACCAATTTTCCCTCCAAGTGCTAACATGGGCGCAGCCATGTTGGTTTCAGTCACATGCTTCAATCTCCACCAATCCGCTGTGCTGTTGGAATCTGCATAATTGTTCAGCCAATGCCTGCCTTGCTGCAGGTATAAGTATCCTGTGCCTGAACCAGGAAATCGTCAGTGCTTTGGTTGTCAAACCTAGTTCCAGTCTCTCTCTCTCTTGTGGTTGTTTCTCCAGGTTTCCAGCTCCTGTCTCCAGCTTCCACTAAGAGACCCGCACCTGCCTTCCATCCTGCGGTGCAGCCTGACTCTGCAGTCCTCCGTGACTACTTCAGCTTCCAGCTATTAACCCATCTGCTTCCAGTGGTCAGCTTCCAGCAGTATCCAGCTTCCCTAAAGTGCCGGTGTTGTTCCCGCGGATTCCTACTTACCAGCAGTATCCACTAACCACCGGTAACCACTTTTCAACTTTCCTGTTTCCACGCTCCCTAGCATCTAACAGCATCCACTCCGTGTTCTCATCACCTGGCTGGTTCCATCCAGCAATCACTCTGTGTTATCATCACCTGGCTGGTTCCATCCAGCATTCACTCCGTGTCTCCACCATCTTGCTGGTTCCACTCAGCCTTCACAGCAGTCCTATCAGCTACAGTGTTCCAGCTTCAAGTACTACATCAGCTGACATGTTCCTCGGCTTTCCTCACTACTACAGACAGGCCTGGTAAGGACAATCTAGTATTGGGACTTTAACATCTGTTCTTCATCCTACCAGTGCTCTGTGGCTTCTGCCAAGTGATCCAGGAACTGTACCATCTTATCAATTCTCATGTTTATTCTTTAATCACTGCTGTGCAAGTAACGGAGTTTGTTAATAAAACTTTTATTGACTTTTAAAACCTGGTTGTCATGGTCACACCTTCGGGTAATCCTTCCACACAACACTTACATGTCCAGGGGTCTGATTAAACCTCCCAAGTTTAACTTTGTTTCAGCCCCTACAACTGAGGCTTCCTCCTGTCAGCCCAGACCCTCAGTTGTGACAGTAAGCACTGACCATATGAATCCAGCCGGAGACCAAGATCAAGCGGCCAGGCCGATGCAAGAACTGGCAGCCAGACTCTAACATCAGGAGGCTGCACAAGGCCACATTATCCGCTGTCTCCAGGATCTCTCTACTCGGCTGGATGGGATCCAAACGACCCTCCGTGGATCTGGCACATCCGGTGCGTCCACCACAGTGACACCAGCTGTAACCCCACCCACCTTACCCATTTCTGCTCCACGTCTTCATCTTCCAACGCCAGCAAAATTTGATGGATCTCCAAGATTCTGCAGGGGATTTCTCAACCAATGTGAAATTCACTTTGAGCTACAACCCGGCAGTTTTCCCAGTGATCGTACTAAAATTGCCTATATTATTTCCCTCCTTAGTGGCTCAGCCCTTGACTGGGCATCACCTTTATGGGAGAAGTCCGATACCCTGCTGTCCTCCTATACTGACTTTGTAACAACATTTAGGCGCATCTTCGACGAGCCAGGCTGAATAACTTCAGCTTCTTCTGAGATTCTCCGTTTACGCCAAGGAATGCGAACTGTGGGACAGTATCTTATACAGTTCAAGATCCTGGCATCCGAACTGGCATGGAACGACGAAGCCCTCTATGCTGCATTCTGGCATGGCTTATCAGAACGCATCAAGGACGAATTAGCTACCAGAGACTTGCCCTCTAAGTTGGATGAGCTAATCTCATTATGCACAAAAGTTGATCTACGGTTCAGAGAAAGAGCAACTGAGCGGGGAAGGTCATCTACTCCAAAATCTTCTGCTCCTCCTCCTCCTCGTCAACCGTCTCCGTCCAAAGATGAGCCCATGCAAATTGGTCGTTCCCGTCTATCTCCTGCTGAGCGCTGAAGACGTCTTTCCGAGTCCCTCTGTCTTTACTGTGCAGCTCCGTCTCACGCAATCAATGCTTGTCCCAAGCGTCCGGGAAACTTCAAATCCTAGCTCGCCAAGGAGAGGGCCGGCTAGGAGTAATGCTCTACTCTCCATCTCCTCATGATTGTAATCTCCCAGTCTCGCTTCAAATTGCTCAACGTTATAGGAACGTTATTGCCCTCCTAGATTCCGGAGCAGCTGGGAATTTCATAACTGAAGCATATGTTAAACGGTGGTCCCTACCCACCGAAAGACTTTCCTCGTCCATTTCCTTGACTGCCGTGGATGGCAGTAAGATTTTTGACGCAATTATTTCTCTAAGGACTCTACCAGTTCGTCTGAGAGTGGGAGTTCTTCATTCAGAATTTATTTCTTTTCTAGTGATTCCAAGTGCCACACATCCAGTGGTTTTGGGCCTTCCATGGCTTCGTCTCCATAATCCATCGATTGACTGGACGACTATGCAAATATTGGCATGGGGTCCCTCCTGTGCTGAGACCTGTTTGTCCAAAGTACTTCCTGTTTGTTCTTCCTCCTCTAGGTCGTCTGATGTTCCACCTCCTCCATATCATGACTACACGGACGTGTTCAGTAAAGCTTCTGCTGATATCCTTCCTCCTCATAGGGAATTGGACTGTCCAATTGATCTCATCCCAGGGAAGGTTCCACCTCGAGGCCGAACTTATCCTTTGTCCTTACCAGAGACGCATTCCATGGAGGAGTACATCAAAGAGAATCTGGTGAAGGGTTTTATTCGACCTTCTTCTTCCCCAGCAGGCGCAGGTTTCTTTTTCGTTAAAAAGAAAGACGGTGGCCTGCGGCCGTGCATAGACTACAGAGGTTTGAACGACATTACCGTTAAGAACCAATACCCTTTACCTTTGATTACAGAACTCTTCGATAGAGTTAGCGGAGCAACCATCTTTACAAAGTTGGATTTGAGGGGTGCCTACAATCTCATCCGGATCCGAGAGGGTGACGAGTGGAAGACCGCCTTTAACACCCGTGATGGACATTATGAGTACCTTGTCATGCCCTTCGGATTAAGTAATGCTCCAGCTGTCTACCAGCATTTCGTGAATGAGATCTTCAGAGACATCCTATACCGCCATGTCGTGGTTTATCTAGATGATATCCTTATCTTTGCCAATAATCTAGAGGAACATCGTTTCTGGGTAAAGGAGGTTCTGTCCCGTCTCCGTGTCAATCATCTCTATTGCAAATTAGAGAAATGTGTTTTTGAAGTCAAATCCATTCCGTTTCTAGGCTACATTGTGTCCGGTTCCGGACTAGAGATGGATCCTGAGAAACTACAAGCAATCCAGAATTGGCCGATACCCTTAACCCTCAAAGGGGTCCAGAGGTTTCTAGGATTCGCCAATTACTATAGAAAGTTTATACGAGACTTTTCCACCATTGTGGCGCCTATCACTGCGTTAACCAAGAAGGGTGCTAATCCGTCCAAGTGGTCTGAAGAAGCTACGCAAGCTTTTCATCTATTAAAGCAACGCTTCATTTCTGCACCGGTTCTGAAACAGCCCGACATCGACTCTCCTTTCATCCTTGAGGTGGATGCCTCCTCCGTGGGAGTAGGAGCGGTGTTATCCCAGAGCGCTAAAGATGGTCATCTACATCCTTGCAGTTTCTTCTCCCGGAAGTTCTCCCCAGCTGAGCGCAACTATGCCATTGGCGACCAGGAGTTGCTAGCCATCAAGCTCGCTCTAGAGGAGTGGAGATACCTGTTGGAGGGAGCTTCTCATTCAATCACTATACTTACCGACCACAAGAATCTTTTATATCTGAAAGGCGCACAATGTCTTAACCCTCGTCAGGCCAGATGGGCACTTTTCTTTTCCAGGTTCGACTTTAAACTCCAGTTCTGTCCGGGCTCTCAGAATCGCAAGGCCGATGCCCTTTCCCGCTCTTGGGAGCAAGAAAATGAGTCGGAGTCTTCAGACAAGCATCCTATTATTAATCCGTTGGCATTCTCCACGGTAAGGATGGACTCTACGCCCCCACCAGGGAAAAGTTTTGTAAAGCCGGTGTTAAGGAAGAAGCTCATGCATTGGGTTAATGCTTCCCGTTTTGCCGGACATACAGGCATTCAGAAAACCCTTGAGTTTATCTCTCTAGGTCTTATTGGTGGCCAACTCTGAAGAAGGACGTCATGGAGTTTATTGCGTCTTGCCCAAAGTGTGCCCAAGACAAAGTATCCCGCCAGTTGCCTGCGGGGCAACTGGTTCCATTATCTGTTCCCCGTCGACCGTGGACCCATTTGTCGATGGACTTTGTTACAGACCTGCCCATGTGCAACAAGTTTAACACCATCTGGGTGGTAGTTGACCGGTTCACCAAGATGGCACATTTCATCCCTCTCACCGGTCTTCCGTCAGCTTCCAAGTTGGCTCAAGTATTCATTCAAGAAATCTTCCGACTCCACAGTCTTCCTGAGGAGATCATCTCTGATCGAGGAGTACAATTTGTAGCCAAATTCTGGCGGAGTTTGTTTCAAGCACTCCAAGTCAAGTTAAAGTTTTCTACAGCTTACCATCCTCAGACCAATGGTCAAACTGAGAGGGTGAATCAGGACTTGGAGGTCATCCTCTCAAGATGACTGGGTTCAGCTCCTTCCCTGGGCCGAGTTTAGCCATAACAACCAATACCATTCCTCCTCTTCCTCAACACCATTCTTCATCAACTATGGATTCCACCCTAAAGTTCCAGAATTCCAGCCGCTTCCAGCAACTTCTGTTCCAGCAGTGGATGTCACCTTGCGTCAGTTTTTAAACAACTGGAAGAATGTGCGAGCGGCTCTGCTCAAAGCATCGTTTAGATACAAGAAGTTTGCAGATAAGAAGCGTAGAGCGGTTCCTGCTCTCAAAGTGGGTGATCGTGTGTGGTTGTCCATGAAGAATTTGAGGTTAAGAGTTCCCAGCATGAAGTTTGCACCTCGTTACATCGGTCCTTTTCAAGTTGAACAAGTCATCAATCCTGTTGCTTACAGACTTCAGTTACCCCCCTTCTTGAAAATACCTAGGACATTCCATGTTTCCCTTTTGAAACCGCTGATTCTGAATAGGTTTCATTCTGCACTTCCTCCGGCTCTTAAAGTCCAGACTCAACGAGGAGTTGAGTATGAAGTTGCCAAGATTCTGGATTCACGTTTCCGTTACGGTCAGTTGCAGTATCTTACTGACTGGAAGGGCTATGGTCCTGAAGAACGCTCTTGGACCAATGCTTCCGATGTCCATGCTCCTGCCTTGGTCCGGAATTTCCATTCTAAGTTTCCTCAGAAGCCTAAGAAGTGTCCTGGGGCCACTCCTAAAGGGGGGGGTGCTGTCACGATCCGGGTATCTGGACGCCATTACTTGCCTTTTAGATGTCTCCTGAGGCTGGCTCAGCGTTCCAGGGCCGGATCCCATCTGTGTTACTGATGTCCACATTCTGCATCTACCTCCTGTCACTCTGAGACGCTGTCACAGCGGCGCCATGTTTGATCTCTGAATGGCGTCTCCCGGCCTACGCCGCCGTTCCGGTGTCTCCAGTATACAGGTTGTCAGAGTGGCGTCTCATGACTGCCGCGGCCTCCGCTGTCGTCCGTATGATTCCAGTGTGCAGTTGTCAGTCTGGCGTCTCCTGTCCTCTGCGGCCGCGCCGCCATTGCTGCTTATTTTCCACATGGTTTTCCAAACCAATTTTCCCTCCAAGTGCTAACATGGGCGCAGCCATGTTGGTTTCAGTCACATGCTTCAATCTCCACCAATCCGCTGTGCTGTTGGAATCTGCATAATTGTTCAGCCAATGCCTGCCTTGCTGCAGGTATAAGTATCCTGTGCCTGAACCAGGAAATCGTCAGTGCTTTGGTTGTCAAACCTAGTTCCAGTCTCTCTCTCCTGTGGTTGTTTCTCCAGGTTTCCAGCTCCTGTCTCCAGCTTCCACTAAGAGACCCGCACCTGCCTTCCATCCTGCGGTGCAGCCTGACTCTGCAGTCCTCCGTGACTACTTCAGCTTCCAGCTATTAACCCATCTGCTTCCAGTGGTCAGCTTCCAGCAGTATCCAGCTTCCCTAAAGTGCCGGTGTTGTTCCCGCGGATTCCTACTTACCAGCAGTATCCACTAACCACTGGTAACCACTTTTCAACTTTCCTGTTTCCACGCTCCCTAGCATCTAACAGCATCCACTCCGTGTTCTCATCACCTGGCTGGTTCCATCCAGCAATCACTCTGTGTTATCATCACCTGGCTGGTTCCATCCAGCATTCACTCCGTGTCTCCACCATCTTGCTGGTTCCACTCAGCCTTCACAGCAGTCCTATCAGCTACAGTGTTCCAGCTTCAAGTACTACATCAGCTGACATGTTCCTCGGCTTTCCTCACTACTACAGACAGGCCTGGTAAGGACAATCTAGTATTGGGACTTTAACATCTGTTCTTCATCCTACCAGTGCTCTGTGGCTTCTGCCAAGTGATCCAGGAACTGTACCATCTTATCAATGCTCATGTTTATTCTTTAATCAGTGCTGTGCAAGTAACGGAGTTTGTTAATAAAACTTTTATTGACTTTTAAAACCTGGTTGTCATGGTCACACCTTCGGGTAATCCTTCCACACAACACTTACATGTCCAGGGGTCTGATTAAACCTCCCAAGTTTAACTTTGTTTCAGCCCCTACAACTGAGGCTTCCTCCTGTCAGCCCAGACCCTCAGTTGTGACAAATAGAGGTTGGTGACAGATGAGTTTGTAGAGGTGGAGAAGATTTTATAAAAATTTGACAACTGGATTGGGCACTATGGGGAAGTGATTCTCTACTTGGTCTATACCCTTTAAAAAAAAAAAAAAATTCTGTGTGTCTTATCTCTACTGGGACTATCCCAGCCATCAATCCAGTGTCCTGTCCAGCCTAAGTTCATAGGGAACCCGGTATCTGTGAGGTAATTTCCTCTACCTGTGATGAACATGCATCTAGAACAGTAGAATGCGACATTAGCATTTGAGGGGTGTCTAGTATATTTTGTACTTCTTGAGCATGATTCTCAGGTATATCCAAGAAGACACCCTCAGGAGTACAATATATGACACACCGCATTTTACACACTAAGTCTCCACCGAGTAGATTAGTCGGAGCCGATGCAGCCAACAGAAAAGACTGTTTGGTTTGCAAGGGCCATATCGTAATCTCTGCAGGTCTACTCAAAGGGTATTGTTGCATCGCTCCTGTTACTCCCATTGCCCGAATCTGTGTTTTCTATATGGCTCATGATTCCTTACTATATGTTCCTTGGTCCCGTCTATATGTTTAATAATGTGGCTTGTGTTTTCTGTCTAGGGGATCTATATTGATTATGTGTCCTACTACTCCTACAATCTCTGGCAAAATGCCCTTCCTTCCTACAAGTGTAACATATTATTGACCATTAGGGATCTGGGGTTTGGACTGTTTGTGCCTTCCTGTATGTGCCAGTATACTTACCGTCCTCAACCTCTCCACCTGTTGTTCTCTGCGCCTAGCACTATTCTTATGATGTTCAATAGCGCACTATCTAAGATTAGCTACTGTGACCCCTTTCCAATTTTGCAAAGAAGTCTGCACCCTGACACTCAATGCCTTATTGAGCCCGTCCATTTGCACAGAGACAGCCACCTCCCATTTGCCGATTTAGTGTTTACCAGTGGTCTTATCCAGATGGAGAGTTTTCTATTACTGCAAGAGACAAAACCAAAAAAAAAGTATAACAAGTTTCTAGGTCATGCAAAGTATTTCATTCAATCCTTCTCATCCCGTACTAAGGGTCTGTACATGGTCCAACAAACATTTCCAAGCTCATCTTTACTAGGGGCATTACTAGGAATGAATACTTCTTATATGGTAACTGAAAGAAATACCCTGGGGTTACCTTGTCTCTGTCCGCTTTCCTACTGGCAAATACTAATGTGCGGACAGGTTTTTTCTCCATTTCTGACGTTACTCTTGATTTATTTTTATTTTTTGGGTTTTACTGTATAAGTACACGAATGATACCATACTTACCTGTTCCACTGGTCTCAGCCACTTCCCCCACAGGCTACTGCTCTTCTTTTACCGGTTGGATACTCCTCTGGGTGCATGAGAAATGGCTGAAAATGATCAGGTCACCTTCTCCTCCTAAATAAAACTTCAACATTCATTAGTACATATATAGGTTACAGTCATATTTTTCATATTTTTATTATTTTCTATAGTTTGTATGCTGGCCGTAACTGCTTCCACATCTACATAAGGCGGTGTACTTGAATTCTCTTTTTTTTTTTTTTCCTACTTATTTATTGTTGCTACAAGTTCAAACAGTTCTTATATTTCCATTCTTGTCTTATATGACTTTGGTTAAACATACCACCTGCAATACCTTGGGATCAAACTCACCAACCCCTCTTGCTGTCACAGGTTTAAACAATTTGTATGTCTGACCCTTTGTTTTTCGGGATTTTATCAAACATATTCTTATCCTTAAGTTCTGCAATACCTCTGGTTCAAAGCTGCTCACCTTAGGGAATGGTACACTATCTTTGTCAGTCATACATACCCATTCATTGCAAAAAGCCTCCGTGTGTGAACCATATTGTTCACACCTAATAAACCTTGCTGACTCTCTTGGTCGCACCTCTTCAACCTGAACCATGGTTACCAAACGCCCACTGCTTGTGCATTTGGATCCCACCGCGGACTTTTTGCCAATAAACGCAAACCCCAATGCACACCGCAGATAGACGGTGAAAGTTCTTAGAGCGCTTTCACCCACTCCTTCTCCGCTGAGTACCACGACTCACTCCAATAGTGACCACCGCGAACCCAGTGAGGCCCCTATCTGGTTTCTATTCACTGGAAGTGTTTAAGAGTGACTTACCTATTCCAGTAAATATACACCGCTGGAGATTTTCCTAAGAGAGACCAGCGAAAACTCCCTATACACTTATACACAAATCACGCTTGCGTATGCTCTACACAGCGCTAATGATACCGCAATTTTACGCAAAAGTTTGTAAAGGGGTATCAAGTTGCGCTGTATATATCGCACCCACAAACGCGCTGTCCAATTGCACAGCGTATAGGTACTTGTTACCTATCTGCCGTACAACCACGGGTCAATGTACAAACTGTGACCCTCAGCCCGGAGCGTAATACAAAACCTTTTTACTTCAATACTTCGCAATACTTATGCAATATCATGCTCCTTTGCAAATCACCTCACGATTAAACCTTATACTAACGTGAGTCAGCCACTTCACGCCATCAAGCCTCCTCTTACTTGATGTACCACACAACGGGATCCTGAATTCCCTGGGTTCAAATATCCACTCACTCCTACGTTCGCTCACTCAAATACACTTTGTTTTTCTGTACAGAAAATTTGGATTCATTCAGGTTGGCAGCTTTACCCCAGAGGCAATTTAAAAAAAAAAAGTTTTTATACTAATCTGCTTTAGAAACCGGGAAGTTTTGTGCTATTGTAGCGTGGCTACTGTCCCACCTTTACATTAAACGAACTATCGTGTGGTTTTATTATGCGCACACAACCCTACGCAAGCTTGCGTAATTACGCAACCGTGCGTACCTCTATGCCACGTGTGCGGCCTTGCGCCACGTGCACATTTTTTGTACGCTGTCCTCACGTTCCGTATCACGTGTACCAATGTGCGTACGCAATAAAACAACTCACACAACTTCGATAAATGTGAGCAGTAAATACTACTATTGCCCACTAAACACAACACACACTTGTTCCGTTTAACCCTATTACGACTGGGCCAGAACTGCGTTTTGTGTCTTTATACTTACTTCCTTAAACACTGTTACTTTTAGTTTTAACTATATAGCAACAAATGGGGTGGTATTCATGTGACCGCCGGTCTGCTGACCGACAGTCACATGACCTCCTCCACCATCCCGCCGGCTCAGTATCCCGATGGTCGGCATGCCGACCAACAGGGACTATTTCCACTCGTGGGTGTCCACGACACCCATAGCGTGGGAATAGAACCCGTGGCGAGCGCAGGTCACCACCGAGCCCGCAGCGTGGCGAGTGCAGCAAGCCCGCAAGGGGCTTGGTACACTCGCCCCTCCCCGCCGGGATCCCGGCGTCGGTATGCTGCCGGGATCCCAGCGTCTGTAAGCCGTTCTACACCCCAACAAATGTATCCGGTTTCACACGGATCTAAATGAATCTAGCAATAATCAATAATTGAAATTATATGATTCAGATTGGATAGCTATCTTGCAGAACATACACTGATATAAATACAGGTTGAGTATCCCATATCCATATATTCCGAAATACGGAATATTCCGAAATACGGACTTTTTTGAGTGAGAGTGAGATAGTGAAATCTTTGTTTTTTGATGGCTCAGTGTACACAAACTTTGTTTAATACACAAAGTTATTAATAATATTGTATTAAATGACCTTCAGGCTGTGTATACAAGGTGTATATGAAACATAAATGAATTGTGTGTATGTACACACACTTTGTTTAATGCACAAAGTTATAAAAAATATTGGCAAAAATTACCTTCAGGCTGTGTGTATAAGGTGTATATGAAACATAAATGCATTCTGTGCTTAGATTTAGGTCCCATCACCATGATATCTCATTATGGTATCTAATTATTCCAAAATACGGAAAAATCCGTTATCCAAAATACCTCTGGTCCCAAGCATTTTGGATAAGGGATACTCAACCTGTATACACATAATTATAATAATATTATATATGTGTACCATTCACTGGTCTCCTATGAGACTCGTTTACCCATTCAGTGCTTCTAATTTGCATATCAAAGCTTTGTGCTTTTGCCTGCCTGTAAAAGTGTTTTTTCACTGCTAAGAATAAGCAGTTACACAGGTTAATTAACATTTCAATGGCTATCTTAAACTAGCAAGCAGATTTAACTAAATCCTGGAGGAAAAAGAAAAAAACTTATATGCTTATATCTGTGTGTAATTCTTGCATCAAGTATTCATCTATTAACTCTCACTAGGCCCAGCTGAAACTATTTGTAATTGACTATGGCATGGGTTAAATAAATGCATTGGTAACTTATAAATGGTGTTTGATGTGACCAAGGAAATCTGATTATTCTGAGCAGTGAAAATCAGCCATTTAGAAAATGACCTTCCCAAAATGGCCGCTGCTCCTCCCCCTTCCACATCCATGAGGGTTACACAAAATGGTGGACAGGCCATGTGGTTAGTCCAAAATGGAGGACAGACCATGCGGCTTCTTTTGTCACAAAGAAATCACACACCATACAAGCACCAGAAGTAATTTAGGCCTGAGTTAAAAAAAAAAAAACGATATAAAGGCTATGCAGCAACTTTTAAACCTACTTAACAGATAAACAATCCAATCTGTATCAAACACATGATGACTTATTTGAACCTTGTTTTGCAACAATAAAAATACATTTTAGCATCTTAAATATTATGAGAAACGCATTGTCCCTTGAATTTCATATCAGCGTTTTACTAATAACACAACAATACACACGGATATGATTTTCTCAGCTTTTAGGATGCATCCATCACAAGCTGATCGACCACAGCGTTGCGTTTATAATGTACAGTGCATCATTAATAACGTGATATCGCGGACCAGCCCCCATCTGTGAATGCCAAATTGATTTCTCACAAATATTTAAAATGCCCGCTCTAATATATATTGTAAATGCCTGCATCTCTTATTACCATATCCCATGAATGTGCGCTATACATCGCAAAACACTGCATCCCATAAGAGAAAACAATACACCCACACATTATCTCAGTTCCAGAGCTCATTGATGTATATATATTTGTTATTAAAAGGATATGGATTCAATATATATTACAAAGTACAGTATACCTATAGTTACATGATTACAACTCACACAGAAAGCAGTTAATACATAAAGTTACATACAGTTACATGCCATTACATACAGTTTCAGTTACAGGCCAGCGATACAATTACCATTCCCTCCAATGCATCTTATGTCTCTCTCTCTCAGTAAAAAATACAGGAACTGATCTGCCAGCAAGTCCATCATCGTCACAGACCTTACAGCCACTAACTTCCTGTGTGGTCAATGTATTATCTAGTTTCTGGGGGAGGGATTCACGATGAGTCACCAGTTCCTTTGTATATGCTGAACAGGTTCAGCCTTGGGGACGTCCTAAGGGCTGGCCTGAGTTTCCTGTCCACAACTACCTGTTTGGTCTTTGTATTGTTCTAATAAAAGTGATTTTAGCTTTTATACATGTAATCATAATTATCCGCTGCAATGTCCCACAACTTCACAACAAGCATCAAATGAATCTACACATCAATCTGGTTGCTTCAATAGTAAACATGACTGGTCTATCTGGTTTCCTTCAAATAATGCACATACATGACACCATTATATCATATACAATTCTAAATCATCATGGTGTCTGGCGCTTGATATTATTATAATTATGTACTGTATGAGATAAGTGTTGAATCCATCTCTGTGGCATGTCCGTGTAAATGCGTGTGTTACCATATATTGCTGTGCTCGCTGCACGTATTTGCAAGTATAGCGACTTATATGTGTGTAGTTTGTATGTTCTCTTTATCTAATTTTTTTTTTTACTTCGACACCCTGGATATACAGGATGCTTACCTACATGTTCCTATAGCACTGTCCCATCAGTGCTTTCTCAGGTTCACTATTCTCCAACAGCATTTTCAGTTACAGACCCTACTTTTTGGGTTAGCCACAGCCCCCAGGTATTTACCAAGATTATGGTGGTAATGGCAGATTATCTTCGCCAGCAGGGGATAAGAATTTTTCCATACCTCGACAATCTTTTAATCCTGGCACAGTCGCAGGAATTGCTCCTATGTCGTCTGCAACAGACAATAACATGTCTGCAAAGGCACGGGTGGCTCATAAATTGGGCAAAATCATCTCTGGTTCTGTCACAGCGGATGACTCACTTGGGGGCTGTACTGGATTCAAGTCTTCATAGAGTAATCTTACCTCTGAACAAGATGTCCAAGGTTCAGTCAAGGATTCAGAACTTGCTACACAGTCAAAAGGTATCCATTCACGCAGCAATGCGTGTGATGGGATTGATGGTGTCAACGTTCGACATGGTGGAGTATGCACAGTTCCACTCGAGGCCTCTGCAGCATCTGATTCTTGCCAAATGGAATGGGTTGCATCAGATGATAAAAACGCAGACTATGGTTCTTATGATAGAAGTAAGAAGTCCATTAGCCTGGTGGCTACAGACATGCCATCTGGACAAGTGGAGACCCTTTTTGATATCAGATTGGGAAATTCTGACAACAGATGCTAGTCTAAAGTGCTGGGGAGCAGTGTCAGGAAGGTTGTGTTTCCAGGAGAAATGGACCAAGAAAGACGGTTGCCTGCCAATAAATATATTGGAACGTCGGGCCATATACATGGCATTGATTCAGGCAAAGGACATTCTTCAGGGAAAACCAGTCCAGATCCGCTCGGACAATGCAATGACAGTCGTGTACATCGACCATCAGGGAGGAACTCGCAGCCCAAAAGCGATGAAGGAGGTAAGTCACATACTAAAGTGGGCAGAACTTCATCATCCAGCCTTGTTTGCAGTGTGCGTTCCTGGAGTCCTAAACTGGGAAGCGGATTTTCTCAGTCGACACGCCATTCAGGCAAGCGAGTGGGCTCTATACCCGGAGGGCTTCTAGACCCTAGTAGACAAGTGCGGGTTGCCAGAGATAGATCTCATGGCGTCCTGTCAGAACAACAAAGTTCTCGCATACGGGTCAAGAACAAAGGACCCCAGAGCGATCTTTGTGGATGCCCTGTCAGTGAGATGGGACTTTCATCTGGCATATGTGTTTCCTCCAATCACCCTATTACCCAGGGAGGTGAGAAAGATAAAGCAAGGAAAGGGTGCCGTGATACTAATAGCTCCGGCTTGGCCCAGAAGGCATTGGTACAGAGATCTGCAGAGAATGTCGATGGATGCCCCACTCCTGCTCCCTCAACGTCCAGATCTACTGATGCAGGGTCCTTGTTATCACAGACATCTGGATCGACTAGCTTTGACGGCGTGGCCTTGAAACCTCTATCCTGAAGTCAAGAGGATTCTCACAACAGGTAGTTCAAACAATGCTCAGAGCAAGGAAACCTTCCTCAGCTCGCATCTATTACCGAATATGGCAAACCTATATTCACTGGTGCAGTGAACGGAAAATGGACCCCAAGTCTTTCCATGGTCTTAACATTCCTTCAGGCAGGAAAGGATAAAGGTTTGAAGGTGGTTTCCTTGAGAGTGCAAGTGTCAGCGTTGACTGTATGGTTCCAAAAGAAAATTGCCAACTTACATGATGTGCGTACTTTTTTCCAGGGAATGCTGCGCATTCAGCCTCCTTTTTGTTCCTCCTACAGTGCCTTGGGACTTAAATTCTAAGTCCTAAAGGCCCTTCAAGTTGCTTTATTTGAACCACTTAATAAAGTGGATCTTAAATGGTTGACAGATAAAGTTCTCTTTCTACTGACTATGGCATCAGCTAGAGCAGTGATTTTCAACCTTTTTCAACTCGCGGCACACCTACAAGACTTTAAAATTGCCAAGGCACACCATCAGTGCCCCACGGGATAAAAACCCCATACACACACATTGGCCCCCACGGTAATTAAACAAAAACACAGGCCCCCACAGAAATGCAAACACATTGGCCCCCACAGTACTAAAACTAATTTATAATAATGCCACACACTGTCCCCCAGAGTAATTCAACCACACACTGCCTCCCCAACTAATTTCACCTGCAACTTAACCTGGTCACTATTTACTCCTTATTTATAACTGTATAATGCAGAAGGAGTCATCAGGACCAGCAGTACAAAATTGCCACTTCATATATGCACAACTCCATATTGCATAAACATTGTCCCCCACAGTAATGTTACACTGCCCCCTTAATAGAAATTCCACTCACTGCACCCCCCAGTAATTCCACACACTGCGCCCCCCCCCCCCATAGTAATTCCATGCAATCTCTGGGAGAAGTGAGGAGCATTGAGTGGATGGACCAGGCAGCAACAGCACGTAGCAGCAGCAGCACGGAGCAGCAGTGGGTGGGCCGTGCGTGACCTGTGACTCGCCATAGGTCATGGGTGGGTAGCGGAAGTGCACAGCACTGCCGAACCGGCTACTGATTGCAGCGGCAGCTGTGCTGGCATCTCTGGCGGGCGGCGCAGGTCTCTCTCTGGCGGGCGGCAGCAGGTCTCTCTCTGGCGGGTGGCGCAGGTCTCTCTCTGGCGGGCGGCGCAGGTCTCTCTCTGGCGGGCGGCGCAGGTCTCTCTCTGGCGGGCGGCGCAGGTCTCTCTCTGGCGGGCGGCGCAGGTCTCTCTGGCGGGTAGCAGCGGCATCTCTGGCAGACGGCGGCACACCTGGCAACAGTGTGCCGCGGCACAGCGGTTGAAAGACACTGAGCTAGAGTATCAGATTTAGGGGCATTGTCATGTCATTTCTGATATAATTTTTTTTTTTTATTATTCAGATAAAGCAGTTCTCACAACTAGATCTGGGTATCTTCCCAAGGTGGTGTGTAAATTCCACCTTAACAAAGAAATTGTAGTCCCGGCTTTCCAGGTACCGGTCCTTTCAGCGGCCGTGCCTTAAGGATCTACGTGGATCGTACCAGTGCCATCAGAAAAACAGATTCTGTCTTCATTCTCTACAGAAAGAGAGGATGTTCTGCTGATAAGCAGACACTGGCAAGATGGCTTTGGATGACGATTTCAGAAGGATATTCTCAAGCTGGTCTCCCTGTTCCGGCTAATGTCTCTGCTCACTCTACTCATAAGGTCCATCATGGGCAGCACAACGTGGTGCTTCAGCAGAACAGATATGTAAGGCAGCCACATGGTCTTCCATTAACACATTCATTAGACATTATGCCATGGATACCTTTGCCTCTCATGACGTTGAATTCGGGTGAATTGTAAATCCCAATGTTATCCCAATGTTATCCTGTGGATAACCTATGGACCCTGCTGGAGAAATATACGTTATGGTAAGAACTTACCATTGATAACGGTACTTCTACTAAGTCCACAGGCAGGGCCGTTTCTAGCCAATTTGGCTCCCAGTGCGAGATTTAAAAATGCGCCCCCCCCCCATTCACATAAGAAAAAATGCGCCCCCTCCCCCATAGATATAAAGAGGAAAAGCATGCGCGCGCACGGGGCGTGGCCTTGTTAAAATGGGCGTGGTCTCATCTGATCTCATCATCATGGCCACCACAGGATAAAAAAAAAAAATGTCCTCATTTTACACATTACAGCAGGCACGCGACCCCATTTTACACAGCACGGTTAGAAGTGTCCCCATTTTACACATTGCGGCAGGAAAGTGTCCCCATTTTACACATTGCGGCAGGCACGTGCACCCATTTTACACAGTACGGTAGGCGTGTCCCCATTTTACACATTGCGGCAGGCACGTGCAGGGCCGGTTCAAGACTTTGTGGTGCCCCGGGCGTGTCTTCTTCATAGGGCAGGGGCTTGGCCACAGTTATCTCCTTGTAGCTGTGCCCCCACCCTTTACAAAAATTACAGGCTCCCTTGAGCACCCCCCTTTAAAAAAAAAAAAATATATATATATATATATATATTAGTTTCTCTTTTTTTTTAAAGGGTGGTGCGCAAGGGAGCCCGTAATGTCACCTTATTTTATTTTAAAAGGGTGGGGGATTGATTGATCTATGCAGCCATTGCTGCTTTTTGGATATATTTTTTTATTCGTGTGGTGTTTGGGTGGGGTAGTGCGTTCCAAACGCATTACCCCACCCAGGAATTAAAAAAAATAAGAAAAAACCCTAAAAGTAGCAATGGCTGCATATATCAAACAATCCCCCACCCCTTTAAAATAAAACAAGGTGACATTACAGTTACAGGTTCCCATGCACACCACCCTTAATTTATTTATTTTTAAAGGGTGGGGGAGGGGGAGATGACATTGAAATGGCAGGCTCCCAACCATGACATGCACTACACCAAACCCACCCTGGAAAATAAAGACATTGCCACCATTTAAAAATAAGTTACTTTATGGGATTCCATGCTGCTCTGGGGGGCGCCTCACAATCAGACTGCTGGCTTGCTGTGTTTTTTTTTCAGGGTGGATTTGTGTCCCCTCCACCCAAAAAAAAGGGTGGAGAAATACATTGCAGGCTCCTATCTATAGCCTCCATTTACCTACCCCCCCCCCCCCCCCCCACCCTCCCTGGAAAAAGACACAAATCCATCCTAAGAAAAAAACCAGCAAGCCAGCAGTCTGATTGTGAGGCAACCCCCAGAGCAGCATGGAATCCCACAAAGTAACTCATCTTTAAATGGAGTCTATAGATAGGAGCCTGCAATTTATTCCCCCCTCCCCAGAAAGACACAAACCCAGCCATCCTGAACAAAAACGAGCAAGCCAGCAGTGTGATTGTGAGGCGCCCCCCAGAGCAGCATGGAATCCCATAAAGTAACTTATTTTTAAATGGAGGAGCCTGCAATTTATTTCCTCTTTGTCCCCCTCGCCCCCCACCCCCCCAAAGACACAAATCCAGCCTGAAAAAAAAAGCCAGCAGTCTGATTGTGACTGTGTGAGAGACTGCTGGCTGCAGAATAAGCGCGGTCAGTGGATCAGTCAGTGCTACGCTACCTTTGAAATGCGGCCTCCAGCTACTCCTCCGCAGCCGCTCCACCATCAGCAGCCAAATTACCTCAGCCCTGGCGCATGCCTGAGTGACGGACTTGTCACTTTTAAAATGGCGCCCACCCGCTCCTCCGCGGCGTCTACCATTATATAGGTAAACCCCCGGCGTTTGACGTCACGGCGTCATGACGTCTGGACGCAATCGCGACAGAATGCATAACTCCGCCCAGCGAGCGGAGTAAAACGGAGGGGAGGGGGGAAGCAGAACACTGAAGGCAGCAGCTGCCAGCATGAGCCGCGGTGGGCGCCCCGTGCTAATGCACGGCTCGCACGCCTGTAGAAACGGTCCTGACGCACCTGATTTGAGGATCCTTTTACTCACTAACCTCTTCGTTCTTGTATGGAAAGGTGTGTATGTGTGTTCTTTTCGTCTGATTAGGGCTTTCTATGATGCTCCTGCCTTGAGCTTTGGAATACAACTGATTTGCCTGAGCCAGGAGGCGGGGATATATAGACGGGCCTGTTGCATGCTTGGAGGCCGAAAGGCTTTGACCGGTTGGTGCAAATCCGCTGTTGCTTCATCATATCCCAGTGTTACCCTGTGAATCCTGTGGACTTAGGAGAAATACCATTTTCTCTTACGTCCTAGAGGATGCTGGGGACTCCGTAAGGACCATGGGGTATAGACGGGCTCCGCAGAAGACATGGGAACTACAAAAAACTTTTAGTATGGGTGTGCACTGGCTCCTCCCTCTATGCCCCTCCTCCAGACCTCAGTTAGATCTTGTGCCCAGAGGAGATAGGGTGCATTACAGGGGAGCTCTCCTGAGTTTCTCTGAAAAATAATTTTGTTAGGTTTTTTATTTTCAGGGAGCACTGCTGGCAACAGGCTCCCTGCATCGTGGGACTGAGGAGAGAGAAGCAGACCTACTTAAGTGATAGGCTCTGCTTCTTAGGCTACTGGACACCATTAGCTCCAGAGGGAGTCGGAACGCAGGTCTCACCCCGCAGTTCGTCCCAGAGCCGCGCCGCAGTCCTCCTCGCAGAGCCGGAAGATAGAAGCCGGGTGAGTATAAGAAGAAAAGAAGACTTCAAGGCGGCAAAAGACTTCAGATCTTCACTGAGGTAAGCTCGCAGCGGTAACGCCATTGCTCCCACACACAACACACTGATGGGTGCAGGGCGCGGGGGGGGGGGGGGGCGCCCTGGGCAGCAATAAACCTCTAGGACTGGCAGACATACATATATAGGCTACAGAGGCAATATATATCATGGTATCCGTTCACATGGTCGACCATGTTATGGTCGACAGTCATTAGGTCGACCACTATTGATTGACATAGTCGACATGGACACATGGTTGACACATGAAAGGTCAACACATGAAAAGGTCGGCATGAGTTTTTTTACTTTTTTTTCTTTTGGGGAACTTTTCCATACTTTACGATCCACGTGGACTACGATTGGAACGGTAATCTGTGCCGAGCGAAGCGGTAGCGGAGCGAAGGCACCATGCCCGACATGGGTTCCCAGTCACATTACGCAAAAAACGACACCCAAAAAAGTAAAAAAAAAACTCACGTCGACCTTTTCATGTGTCGACCTTTCATGTGTCGACCATTTTCATGTGTTGATCATGTGTCCATGTCGACCATGTCAATGTCGACCAATAGTGGTCGACCTAATGACTGTCGACCATAACATGGTCGACCATTCATACCGGAATCATATATCGTAACCCCCGCCAGTATTGTAAAAATGCGGAGGGGGCGGAGCTTGGTCCCTCAGCACGGAAAGCGCCATTTTCTCCACAGCATGGAGCTGGCTCCCCGAACTCTCCCCTGCTGAAGACACAGGGCAAAACAGAGGGGGGGGGGGGGGGGGGGGGGCACTTATTAGCAGCAGTGAATGTATATAATGTGATTACATATATATAGTTTTATAAAGCGCTGTTTTATCTTGGAAGTCTAATTTCCGGTGTCAGTGGCGCTGGGTGTGTGCTGGCATGCTCTCTCTCTGTCTTTCCAAAAGGCCTTATTGGGGATCTGTCTCCATAAAAATATCCCTGTGTGTGTGGGGTTGTGTCGGTACGTGTGTGTCGGCATGTCTGAAGCGGAAGGCTCATCTAAGGAGGAGGTGGAGCGGATTATTGTGGTGTCTCCGTCGGCAACGCCGACACCTGATTGATTGGACATGTGGAATGTTTTAAATGTAAATTTATTACATAAGAGATTGGACAAAGCAGAGTCCATGGAGGTGACTGTGTCACAGGGCCCTTCAGGGTCTCAAAAACGTCCCCGTCCCAAATAGTAGACACTGATGCCGACACGGATTCTGACTCCAGTGTCGACTATGATGATGCAAGGTTACACCGTAGGGTGGCAAAAAGTATTCATTATTTGATTATTGCAATAAAAGATGTTTTGCATATCACAGATGACTCCTCTGTCCCTGACACGAGGGTACACAGGTTTAAGGTAAAGAATCCTGAGGTAACGTTTCCCCCATATTATTTGAAAAAGCTGGGGAAACTCCAGACAAAAACTGCAGTTTCCCAAAAGAATTATTATGGCGTATCCTTTCCCCACAAAGGACAGGTTACGGTGGGAATTATCACCCACGGTCGACAAGGCCTTAACACGCTTGTCCAAAAAGGTGGCCCTACCGTCCCCGGCGACACCGAAAGGTCCTGTGGATCGCAGGCAGGAAACTACCTTAAAATCAATTTATACACATACGGGGGCTTTGCTCGGACCGGCAATAGCATCGGCTTGGGTTTGTAGCACGGTAACAGCTTGGACAGATACCTTGTCAGCTGATATTGATGCCCTAGATAGGGATACCATTTTATTGACCTTAGGTCACATCAAAGACGCAGTCTTATATATGCTGTGGACCCGCCAATGGGCGGGTGATGCCGACTCAAGGAGGCATATGGAAATGTTGCCTTACAAGGGTGAGCTTTTAATTGGGGAAGGTCTCGCGGACCTGGTTTCAACAGCTACCGCGGGTAAATCTACCTTTTTTGCCTTATGTTCCCCCACAGCAAAAAAAAACGCTGCAGTATCAGATGCAGTCCTCTCGGTCGCATAAGTCCAGAAGAGGTCCGGGCTCTTCCTTCCTCGCCAGAGGTAAGGGTAGAGGGAAAAAGAATGCCTGCTATGGCCAGTTCCCAGGAACAGAAGTCCTCCCCAGCTTCTACTAAATCCACCGCATTACGCTGGGGCTCCACTGAGGGAGTCCGCTCCGGTGGGGGCACGTCTTAGACTCTTCAGCCACGTCTGGGTTCAGTCGGATGTGGGTCCTTGGGCGATGGAAATTGCGTCCCATGGTTACAAGCTGGAATTCAAAGATGTGCCTCCCCGCCGATTCTTCAAATCGGCTTTACCAAAGTATCCCCCAGAGAGGGAGATAGTGTGGGCTACAATTCGAAAGCTGTGTCTACAGCAAGGTGTTTATCAGGGTTACCTTAATGCAGCAAGAAAAAGGGTACTATTCAACCCTATTTGGGACAACCGAAACCGGATGGCTCGGTCAGACCCATTCTCAACTTAAAATCCTTGAACCGGTACTTAAAAGGGTTCAAGTTCAAGATGCCCTGTAGATCAGGGCAGTGATCTACAGCCTGGAAGGGGGGAATTTTATGGTGTCACTAGACATAAAGGATGCATACCTTCATGTCCCCATTTATCCTCCCCATCAAGCGTACCTGAGATTCGCTGTACAGGCCTGTCATTTCCAATTTCAGATGTTGCTGTTTGGGCTTTCCACGGCCCCAAGGGTTTTCACCAAGGTAATGGCGTAAGTGATGGTACTCCGGCGCAGGCAAGGAGTCACAATTATCCCGTACTTGGATGAGCTGCTGATAAAAGCGAGATCAAAGGAACAGTTGCAGAAAAGCATGTCGTTCTCCCTGAGAGTGCTGCAGCAACATGGCTGGATTCTAAATCTACCAAAGTCACAGTTGGTTTCAACAACTCGGCTGTCTTTCTTAGACATGATTCTGGACACAGAAGACGAGGAGAGGGTTTTTCTCCCAAGGGAAAAAGCAAAGGAACTCCAGAACAGGATCAGAGACCTGTTAAAAAAAAAAAAGAAAGAAAAGAAAGAAAAGAGTGTCAGTCCATCAATGCACTCGAGTACTGGAGAAAATGGTGGCGACCTACGAGGCCATCCCCTTCGGCAGGTTTCTGGCGAGGACTTTTCAGTGGGACCTTCTGGACAAGTGGTCCGGGTCTCACCTTCCAATACATCAGAAGATGACCCTGTCCCCCAGGGCCAGGGTGTCTCTCCTGGGGCGACTGCAGAGTGCTCATCTTCTAGAAGGTCGCAGGTTCGGCATTCAGGACTGGGTCCTGGTGACCACGGACGCGAGCCTCCGAGGATGGGGAGCAGTCACACAAGGAAGGTATTTTCAGGGACGGTGGTCAAGCCAGGAGGCTTGCCTACACATATACATACTGAAATTAAGGGCCGGTTACAAAGGCCTACGACATGCGGAGAATCTTCTTCGCGACCTACCGGTTCTGATTCAATCGGACAACGTCACAGCTGTGGCTCATGTGTACCGCCAAGGCTGTACAAAGAGCAGAGTGGCAGTGGCGGAAGCCACCAGGATTCTGCGGTGGGCAGAAAATCACGTAAGCGCTCTGTCAGCGATATTCATTCCGGGAGTGGACAACTGGGAGCAGTCTTCCTCAGCAGACACGATCTCCATCCAGGAGAGTGGGGACTTCTTCAAGAAGGTTTTGCAGAGATAACAAGTCGTTGGGAGCTTCCTCAAATAGACATGATGGCATCACGCCTCAACAAGAAGCTTTGGAGGTATTGCGCCAGGTCAAGGGACCTTCAGGCAGTGGCGGTGGACGCCCTGGTGACACCATGGGTGTTTCAGTCGGTCTCTGTGTTTCCTCCTCTACCTTTCATCTCAAAATTATTGGGAATCATTAGACGGAAAAGAGTACTGACAATACTCATTGTTCCAGATTGGCCTCGAAGGGCCTGGTATTCAGTTCTTCAGGGGATGCCCACAGAAGATCCGTGGCCTCTTCCTCTCAGAGAGGATCTGTTGCAGCAGGGGCCCTGCGTGTTCCAAGACTTACCGCGGTTACGTTTGACGGCATGGCGGTAGAACACCGAATCCTAGCGGAGAAGGGTATTCCCGAAGAAGTCATTCCTACTCTGATAAAGGCTAGGAAGGAAGTGACGGTGAAACATTATCACCATATCTGGAGAAAGTTTGTATCTTGGTGTGAAGCCAAGAATGCTCCTACGGAAGGTTTCCACTTGGGGCCGTTTTCTCCTCTTTCTACAGATAGGAGTGGTTATGGGCCTAAAGTTAGGCTCCATTGAGGTACAGATTTCGGCCCTGTCTATATTCTTCCAGCAGGAATTGGCTTCTCTCCTGGAAGTCCAAGCTTTTGTAAGGGGAGTGCTACACATCCAGCCTCCTTTTGTGCCCCCGGTGGCACCATGGGACCTTAACGTAGTGTTACAGTTCTTTAAATCCCACTGGTTTGAGCCTTTGCAAACAGTTGAATTGAAATTTCTCACTTGGAAAGTGGTCATGTTAGTGGCCTTGGCATCTGCAAGGCGGGTGTCCGAATTGGCGGCTTTGTCTCACAAGAGCCCCTATCTGATTTTCCAGGTGGATAGAGCGGAATGGAGGACTCGTCCTCAATTTCTACCTAAGGTGGTGTCGTCTTTTCACATGAACCAACCTATTGGGGTGCCTGTGGCTACGGGGGACTTGGAGGACTCCAAGTCCCTGGATGTAGTCAGGGCCTTAAAAATTTCTGTAGCCAGGACGGCTAGGGTTAGGTAAACAGAGGTTCTGTTTCTCCTGTATGCAGCCAACAAGGTTGGCGCTCCTGCCTCTAAGCGGACTATTGCTCGCTGGATCTGTAACTCTATTCAGCAGATTCATTATACGGCTGGATTGCCGTTACCGAATTCGGTAAAGGCCCATTCCACTAGGAAGGTGGGCTCTTCTGGGGCGGCTGCCCGAGGCGTCTCGGCATTACAGCTTTGCCGAGCAGCTACTTGGTCGGGTTCAAACACTTTTGCAAAATTCTACAAGTTTGATACCCTGGCTGATGAGGACCTTGCGTTTGCTCAGTCGGTGCTGCAGAGTCATCCGCACTCTCCCGCCCGGTTGGGAGCTTTGGTATAATCCCCATGGTCCTTACGGAGTCCCCAGCATCCTCTAGGACGTAAGAGAAAATAAGATTTTGAACCTACCGGTAAATCTTTTTCTCCTAGTCCGTAGAGGATGCTGGGCGCCCGTCCCAGTGCGGACTAAATCTGCAAGACTTGTATATAGTTGTTGCTTACATAAGGGTTATATTACAGTTGGAATCGGTCTTTGACTGATACTGTTTTTTGTTCATACTTTTAACTGGTTGCGTATATTCCAGGTTATATGGTATGATTAGTGTGGGCTGGTATGAATCTTGCCCTTAGATTAACAAAATCCTTTCCTCATATTGTCCATCTCCTCTGGGCACAGTTCTCTAAATGAGGTCTGGAGGAGGGGCATAGAGGGAGGAGCCAGTGCACACCCATACTAAAAGTTCTTTTAGGTGCCCATGTCTCCTGCGGAGCCCGTCTATACCCCATGGTCCTTACGGAGTCCCCAGCATCCTCTACGGACTAGGAGAAAAAGATTTACCGGTAGGTTCAAAATCTTATTATCAACGGTAAGTTCTTACCAGAACGTATATTTTCCGTTGACTTCAAAATCCCAGGATTTTGGGCCTAATTCAGACCTGATTGCAGCAGCAAAGTTGTGCTCTAATGGCCAAAACCATGTGCACTGCAGGGGGGCAGATATAACATGTGCAGAGAGAGTTAGATTTATTTTCATTTCATTAAAGAACAAATTTGCTGCTGCGATCAGGTCTGAATCAGGCCCTTTGCACATGAACGTGCAAAACCCTGGATTTTGGTCAGTGTAAGCTCAACCTACCCGGGACTAACTCCTGGGTCCAAGACCATGCTCCCGACTATGGTCACGGAGCTGAGACCTGGGAAATTGCCAGGTTGATAGACGCGGCAATTTCCCATGTTGCAGTGGAAAAGGAGTATTATGTGGCTTTAGTCCTAGATTAGAGGCTTGGATTTCAGTTTAACACAGGGTGCTGTAAATTGCCTAATTTGGAACATAATAAGGAATTAAGTAACAGTCTCAGGCAATGCCATGGACAAATGTTAGAATCTCACTGATGGCAGTTAGGGTACAACAACAAAAACAATATCTGATGTTCATAAATAAATGAAGCTGTCAGTAAGCAGAGCAATCCTGTGTCCCAATTCCAACAGCCCTATCAGTGGCAGAAGCAGGATTTTTAAAGGGGGGGTTTCCAAATGTAGTCCACAATCTTCCATCTGCAGAACATTGGAGCCTGGTGGAGTGGCAGAAGAACCTTGTAACAGCCCTGGACATTAATGTAAACATTGGATACTGTATGAAAAACAGTATTAATTTCTACTGTGTGGTACACTGGGCTCCACAAGGATAGACATAGGGGTGTAGAGTAGGATCTTGATCCGAAGCACCAACAGGCTCAAAAGCTTTGACCTTCTTCCCAAGATGCATAGCGCCGCCTCCTATATCACCCCGCCTCCGTGCACAGGAGCTCAGTTTGTAGTTGGTGCTTGCAGTGCAAGCATGTGACAGGAAGAGCTGCTCACAGCAGCTCTAGAAAAAGTTTTTTTCTGAGGGAAAAAAAAGAAGACTACAAGGGCTGCAGCAGAGGCACAGATTGTGCTGGATGTCAGTAGACATTGCCTGCTGCAGCTCCATCTCTCCCCCAGCGGCGCTGTACACTCCCGTGCCCTGGTTGCCGGGTACCTACAGCAGGAGGCTCCGGTTTTCTTCCAAGTTAGTCACACACGGCTGGGGCTCTCCGGGATCGCGTGGCCGCACTTCGGGAGGAGGTAAGTGGGTCCCGCTCGCGAGACCCGCACTTTATCGCGATCCGGCGCGGCCAGTGGACACTGTGGCAGTACAGGCGATCCCACTAGATCACCAGGGCATGGGTGCAGGTCAGGTTTTCTCTCTAAACCTTTTTTACAAGTAGCCCGCAGTACCCGGTGGTTTTGCCAGCAGGGGGGATAAGGCTTAGCCCTGGAGCCCCTCCCCCAGCCCCAGGGCGCCATTTCCCGCAAATGTTCCCGCCCTGGAGCTGCATATCTGTCTCTACCTCACTCCCTGGCAGTGTCTGCGGCATTATCCCTCAGCTCACTGTTCCTGGGAATGCTTGGGCAAATCCTCCTATGTAAAGCCGCCTGGTTGTCAGTGCTGTGACTTTACAAGACACTTAAGTATTCTACCTGCCTTTTTTTAGTCAGTGTTAGTTAAGAAAGAGTGCACTTAGGCCCTCATTCCGAGTTGTTCGCTCGCAAGCTGCTTTTAGCAGCTTTGCACACGCTAAGCCGCCGCCTACTGGGAGTGAATCTTAGCTTATCAAAATTGCGAACGAAAGAATCGCAATATTGCGAAAAGACTTCTCTGTGCAGTTTCTGAGTAGCTCCACACTTATTTGGCATCTGCGATCAGTTCAGTGCTTGTCGTTCCTGGTTTGACGTCACAAACACACCCAGCGTTCGCCCAGACACTCCTCCGTTTCTCCAGCCACTCCCGCGTTTTTCCCAGAAACGGTAGCGTTTTTTCAAACACTCCCATAAAACGGCCTGTTTCCGCCCAGAAACACCCACTTCCTCTCAATCACATTACGATCACCAGAACGAAGAAAAAACCTCGTAATGCCGTGAGTAAAATACCTAACTGCATAGCAAATTTACTTGGCGCAGTCGCAGTGCGAACATTGCGCATGCGCAGTTAGCGGAAAATCGCTGCGATGCGAAGAAAATTACCGAGCGAACAACTCGGAATGACCACCTTAGTCAGGGTTTCCTAGTACAATTACCCTGTGATATACATCCAGTTCTTACTGTGTACTGTTATATCTATTGTTATATAGCGGTGTAAGCTAGTCCAGTGCAGTATTATTGTTAGTAATAACCTCTGCATTGTACGGACTGTGACTATTTGTGTGTGCATTTGATAGCTGAGTGGTGTCCATTTCGTGTCTTTCACTCAACCTGCTATCCCTATATTCTATAACCTGACGGGGCTTGGTGCGTCTGGTTTTATCTAATATAGGATTTTCACAAAGATATACTGTATTACGTATTTTTCTCTGTGATTTAGTCACCATATCTCTCCTTTATCTCTGCTGGTGCTGACGACTACACTGCGCAGGGGTTTGGGCTAGAGGTATTGTGCTGCTGACAAATTGTACTGTGTTACCTGATACTGCAAGTTATATCATGTCTGCTTCTGAGGGTAACGGTTCTGGGGCTGAACACACTGCCGGTGTTGCTGAAGCCGCAGATACCTATGAGGAGAATATAGCAGCTTTGTGCTCTGGTTCTGGGGGCTCCTTGCCCCCCAGTGGGACGGTGGCAACGGGGGCAAACACCCCCTATGGGACCCCCAATGCCGGCGCAACCTTTTGTGGTCCCTGCAGCTAACCCGCCATGGGCGGACGATTTAACTGCTCAAATAAAGAAGTTGAACCAGTCCCTGACTACTAAAAAGTCTGACCGTCGCTCGCCTCCGTCCAATGGGTCCTCTAAGTGAGCGCTTGTCTCCTCACAATCAACTGCTGTCACTGACACCTCGTCGGATGAAGACGGCACTTACACTGACCCCACAGGTTCTGACTCAGATACGGCTGATGGGGAGGGTGGTTCACATGTGGATGTTCCTGATCTTTTGGAGGCTATTAAGTTAATTTTACAGATTACGGATGATCCCGAGCCATCCGTTCCTCCTAAGAAACCAGATAGGTTCAAGCGTCAGAAGGTGATTAAACAAGTTTTACCTAAACCTGACCACCTAATTGATATACGTCAGGAACACTGGGAAAACCCGGGTACGAATTTTGCGCCTCAAAAGAAGATACTAGCTCGCTATCCCCTCGCGCCGGAGCTGTCTAACAATTGGGAAACGCCTCCCCCAGTGGACTCACATGTGGCTAGTATGGTGGTTTCCTCAGCTCTGCCGGTCACCACTGTCGGGTCTCTAAAAGAGCCTACGGATAAACGTGTGGAGGGTTGTCTGAAAGCGATTTACACCCTCACGGGTGCTGCACAAAGGCCCACTATTGCAGCTACTTGGCCTGCAGAGGCCATTGAAGCATGGGCCTTGGAATTAGATGCTGAAATCTCCTCTGACCATGCTAGACAATGCTTGTCTTATATTGTCACAGCTTCTCGATATATTAAAGAGGCGGCTTCTGATGCCGGTATCCTGGCAGCCAAGGCCTCAACTACATCAGTCCTGGCTCGCCGGATATTGTGGCTGAGATCCTGGTCTGTGGATCTGGACTCTAGAAAAACCCTGGAGGTACTCCCTTTTAAGGGAGATATTCTGTTTGGGGAGGATTTAAATAAGATTGTGGCTGACTTGGCTACTGCCAAAACTGCCTATCTGCCAAGTACTGCTCCTTCTGTGTCGAAGGCTAAAGGTACTTCCTTTCGCCCCTTTCGTCCTTCAGTTAAAGCAAAAGGTCAGGCGTACAACAAGCAGGCCCGCACTTCCAAGCCTGGTAAGCCTAAACCCAAAAGAGCCTGGGCGGCCCGTCAGCCAGCTTCCAAGACAGATATGCCTGCTGCATGACAGTGCGGGCCTCCCTCTGGGGGATCCCAGGGTGGGGAGCCGGCTTCTATGGTATACCCAGGAATGGTTGAAGACCACTTCAGATGCCTTGGTACGGCAAGTTGTCACTCGAGATTACGCCATAGCCTTCAAAAACCGACCCCCTCATCGATTTTGCCAGACAGATGTTGGACAAGACAAAGGCAAACACTCTACATTCAGTGGTACAGACCCTCCTGGATACAGGAGTCGTAGTACAGGTGCCTCTTGCGCAGAGGGGCCGGGGGTACTATTCTCCGCTGTTTCTAGTCCCGAAACCGAATGGGTCCTCCCGGCCCATTCTCAACATCAAGGCATTGAACCGGTTTGTGAAGGTTTCCAAGTTCCGGATGGAAACCCTTCGCTCTGTAGTTCTGGCCTTGGAACTTGGGGACTTCATGGTCTCTCTGGATATACAGGATGCTTACCTGCATATTTCTATAGCAGTGTCTCATCAGCAATACCTAAGATTTGCGATTGGCAACTGACATTGCCAGTTTCAGGCGTTACCTTTTGGTTTAACAACGGCTCCGCGAGTCTTTACAAAAGTCATGGCGGTGATGACAGTGGTACTCCGCCGTCAAGGGGTCAGGATACTGCCGTATTTGGACGACTTGTTAATCCTGGCAAATTCCCCAGAACTTCTTCTGCGTTATCTAGATGTGACGGTCCGGTTTCTGCAAGCCCATGGGTGGCTCATCAACTGGAAGAAGTCATCCCTGATCCCTGCTCAGAGCATGGTGCATCTGGGAGCACTATTGGACACTCACAAACAGTGGTTGTTCCTGTCTCAGGAGAAAGTCCTGAAACTTCAGGACAGGATTCGTTGCTTCCTATCTCGTCCACAAGTGTCGATACATTCGGCGATGCAGGTGCTGGGCCTCATGGTGTCAGTATTCGACATGGTGGAGTACGCTCAATTTCACTCTCGCCCTCTCCAGAGGCTGATTCAAGCCAAATGGGACGGCCTGCCTCACCGGAACAGGTCTCAAATTATCTCATTGACTCCGGAGATCCGTCTGTCGCTGTTCTGGTGGCTCCGGGACCAACAACTGTGCAGGGGCCGTCCGTTCTGGATATCCGACTGGGTTCTGTTGATGACAGATGCTAGTCTAAGAGGTTGGGGCGCGGTGCTGGAGCAACACTCCCTTCAGGGGCGGTGGACCAAGGAGGAGTCCCTCCTCTCGATCAATATTCTGGAGTTACGGGCGGTCTTCGATGCCTTGAACCTAGCCCAGCATTTCATTCAGAACCGTCCTGTTCAAGTACAGTCGGACAACGCCACCACAGTGGCTTACATAAATCATCAAGGCGGCACTCGAAGCCGCCTAGCAATGAAGGAAGTCTCACGGATTCTACAGTGGGCAGAACGCCATCTACCGGCCATATCGGCAATATTCATTACGGGAGTCCTGAATTGGGAAGCGGACTTTCTCAGTCGTCAGGATGTGCATGCTGGCGAGTGGGGCCTCCATCCAGAAGTGTTTCAACTCCTAGTGGAAAGGCGGGGCTTCCCAGATGTAGATCTGATGGCGTCTCAACACAATCACAAGGTTCCGGTCTTCGGAGCAAGGACAAGGGATCCTCAAGCAGCATTCGTGGATGCGCTGGCGGTAACGTGGAGGTTTCGGCTGCCGTACGTGTTCCCTCCGGTGTCACTCCTGCCCCGAGTAATTCGGAAGTTCAAGCAAGAAAAAGGAATTCTGCTTCTCATAGCTCCAGCGTGGCACAGATGGCACTGGTTCTCAGACCTGCAAGGCCTATCGTCAGAGCGTCCAATTCTACTTCCACAACGCCCAGACCTCCTCGTTCAGGGCCCCTGTGTCTACCAGGACCTAGCCCGGCTGTCTTTGACGGCGTGGCTCTTGAAGCTTCCGTCTTAAGGGCTAAAAGGTTTTCTGAGGCGGTCATTCAAACTATGTTGCGGGCCCGGAAACCGGCTTCGGCTCGGATTTACTATAGGGTCTGGCATTCTTACTTTGTTTGGTGCGCATCTAACGATTATGACGCTTCCAAGTTTAGTATAGCCAAGTTGTTTGCCTTTCTTCTGCAGGGCCTGGACTTAGGCCTGCGTCTGGCCTCCCTCAGGGTTCAAATATCTGCCTTATCGGTGTGGCTTCAGAGAAAGATTGCAACCTTACCTGATGTGCATACCTTTACTCAGGGCGTGTTGTGTATCCAACCTCCCTATGTCCTGCCTGTGGCTCCTTGGGACTTGTCGGTGGGTTTGGAGGCGTTACAAGAGTCTCCGTTTGAATCTCTTGGTTCAGCTGACCTTAAGTGGCTTTCCCTTAAGGTGGTGTTTCTGCTGGCTATTGCTTCAGCTAGAAGAGTGTCGGATTTGGGTGCCTTGTCCTGTAGTTCCCCATATCTGCTATTTCACCGTGACCGGGCGGTTCTTAGGACTCGTCCCGGCTATCTACCTAAGGTGGTTTCTTCGTTCCACCTTAATCAGGAGATTGTAGTTCCGGCACTTGTTTCTCCTGATCTGTCTCCCAAAGAGCGGTCTTTGGATGTGGTACGGGCTCTCCATATCTATGTGAAGAGAACTGCTTCTATTAGGAAATCTGATTCGTTTTGTGCTGTTTGGATTTCACAAACGGGGCTGGCCTGCTCCCAAGCAAACTTTGGTCAGATGGATTAGAATGGTGATTGCACATGCTTATGTGAGGGCTGGTCTATCAGCTCCAGCTCACATTACGGCCCATTCTACTCGGTCTGTTGGACCTTCTTGGGCGGCCCGCCGTGGTGTGACCCTTGAACAATTGTGCAAGGGGCTACGTGGTCCTCAGTGAACACATTCATAAGGTTCTGTGCCTTCAATACTGCCGCTTCCCAGGATGCTTCCTTTGGACGCAGAGTTCTTGTGCCCGCTACAGTGCGTCCCCTCCCATAAGGAACTGCTTTAGGACATCTTGGAGATTTGAGAAGAGCGCTGTGTATGCTATTGAGTGGTGTTCTGTGCAAATGTGTGGAAAAATAAAAATGGGTCTCATTGCCATGATATCTCATTATGGTATGCAGTTCGATATCCAAAATACTTCTGATTCCAAGCGTTTTGGGTAAGGGATACTCAACCTGTATATACCATTGCTACTGTCAGAATTTAAGCCACTTGCCAAGAGGAGGCCCGGAACCCCCTCCCTGCATTTGCCTATGTTTATAGTGACCCTCACTCTGCAGCAATAGCTAGTACAAACCTTTAAAAACTCTGTGATTAGCCATCTCTTCCAAAGTGTTGTGTTGTATCATTTGTCCAACAGCAGCATACATTAATGTTTTTTAATTTACCACCGCACTATTTTTGATTCTTTCAGATAAACTTTGTTCAATGTATAATAACTATTAATAACACTCAGCACCCCAAATGTTTGTTTTGTGCCCTTGATACCTTGTCATATTTTTTAAGGATAAAGAAAAAATAAGTTACGTTTTAAAAATAATTTTTCTCTAACGTCCTAGTGGATGCTGGGGACTCCGTAAGGACCATGGGGAATAGACTGGCTCCGCAGGAGACTGGGCACTCTAAGAAAGATTTAGTACTACTGGTGTGCACTGGCTCCTCCCTCTATGCCCCTCCTCCAGACCTCAGTTAGAATCTGTGCCCGGACAGAGCTGGGTGCTTTTTAGTGAGCTCTCCTGAGCTTGCTAATAAGAAAGTATTTTAGTTAGGTTTTTTTATTTTCAGAGAGTTTCTGCTGGCAACAGACTCTCTGCTACGTGGGACTGAGGGGAGAGAAGCAAACCTACTAACTGCGGCTAGGTTGCGCTTCTTAGGCTACTGGACACCATTAGCTCCAGAGGGATCGAACACAGGAACCTAACCTTGTCGTCCGTTCCCGGAGCCGCGCCGCCGTCCCCCTCGCAGAGCCAGAAGACAGAAGCCGGCGGGTTGAAGCAAGAAGACGTCAAAATCGGCGGCAGAAGACTCCTGTCATCATATGAGGTAGCGCACAGCACTGCAGCTGTGCGCCATTGCTCCCACATTACACCCACACACTCCGGTCACTGTAGGGTGCAGGGCGCAGGGGGGGGCACCCTGGGCAGCAATTAAGTACCTCCTGGCAAAAGCAGCATATATACAGTTGGACACTGTTATATGCATGAGCCCCCGCCATTAATTTTACACAAAATCGCGGGACAGAAGCCCGCCGCTGAGGGGGCGGGGCCTTCTTCCTCAGCACTCACCAGCGCCATTTTCTCTCCACAGCTCCGCTGAGAGGAAGCTCCCCAGGCTCTCCCCTGCAGACTCACGGTAGAAAGGGTAAAAAGAGAGGGGGGGGCACATAAATTTAGCGCATTAATTATATATATAGCAGCTACTGGGTAAACACTAAGTTACTGTGTGATTCCTGGGTTATATAGCGCTGGGGTGTGTGCTGGCATACTCTCTCTCTCTGTCTCTCCAAAAGGCCTTGTGGGGGTCCTGTCCTCATATAGAGCATCCCCTGTGTGTGTGGTGTGTCGGTACGCGTGTGTCGACATGTTTGACGAAGAGGGCTATGTGGAGGCAGAGCAAGTGCAGATGAATGATGTGTCTCCGCCGACGACGCCGACACCTGATTGGATGGATATGTGGAAGGTGTTAAATGATAATGTAAACTCCTTGCATAAAAGGTTGGATAAAGCTGATGCCTTGGGACAGTCGGGGTCTCAGCCCATGCCTGATCCTACAGCGCAGAGGCCGTCAGGGTCTCAGAAGGGGTGTAGTACTGGTGACCCGCGGTCTCCTGACCGCCGGTCACATTACCGACGCCGGGATCCCGGCAGCATACCGACGCCGGGATCCCGGCGAGGAGGGGCGAGCGCAGCAAGCCCCTTGCGGGCTCGGTGGCGACCTGCGGTCGCCACGGGTTCTATTCCCACTCTATGGGTGTCGTGGACACCCACGAGTGGAAATAGTCCCTGTTGGTCGGCATGCCGACCATCGGGATAGTGAGCCGTCGGGCTCACGGAGGAGGTCATGTGACTGTCGGTCAGCTGACCGGCAGTCACATGAATACCACCCCTCAGAAGCGCCCACTATCCAAAATTGTTGACACAGATATCGACACGGATTCTGACTCCAGTGTCGATGACGATGATGCAAAATTGCTGCCTAAAATGGCTAAAGCCATCCGCTACATGATTATAGCAATGAAGGATGTATTGCACATATCAGAGGTAAACCCTGTCCCTGACAAGAGGGTTTATATGTATGGGGAGAAAAAGCAAGAGGTGACTTTTCCCCCTTCACATGAGTTAAATGAATTATGTGAGAAAGCGTGGGATTCCCCCGATAGGAAAGTGCTGATTTCCAAAAGGTTACTTATGGCGTACCCTTTCCCGCCAACGGACAGGATGCGCTGGGAATCCTCCCCTAGGGTAGATAAAGCTCTGACACGCTTATCTAAGAAGGTGGCCCTGCCGTCACAGGATACGGCCACCCTAAAGGATCCTGCAGATAGGAAGCAGGAAAGTATCCTGAAGTCTGTTTATACACATTCAGGTACTCTACTGAGGCCGGCAATTGCGTCGGCCTAGATGTGTAGTGCTGTAGCAGCATGGACAGATAATCTATCTGAGGAAATGGATACCTTAGACAAGGATACCATTTTACTAACCCTGGGGCATATAAAAGACGCTGTCCTATATATGAGGGATGCCCTGAGGGACATTTGCCTACTGGGCTCTAGAAAATAAATGCAATGTCAATTTCTGCCAGAAGGGTCCTGTGGACTCGGCAATGGACAGGTGATGCCGACTCCAAAAAGCACATGGAGGTGTTACCTTACAAGGGTGAGGAATTGTTTGGGGACGGTCTCTCGGACCTAGTTTCCACAGCTACGGCTGGGAAGTCAATTTTTTTGCCATATATTCCCTCACAGCCTAAGAAAGCACCGTATCACCAAATGCAGTCCTTTCGATCACAAAGAAGCAAGAAGGTCAGAGGTGCGTCCTTTCTTGCCAGAGGCAGGGGTAGAGGAAAGAAGCTGCACCATACAGCTAGTTCCCAGGAACAGAAGTCCTCCCCGGCTTCCACTAAATCCACCGCATGACGCTGGGGCTCCACAGGAGCCAGGAGCGGTGGGGGCGCGTCTCCGAAATTTCAGCCACCAGTGGGGTCGCTCACAGGTGGATCCCTGGGTTATACAGATTGTGTCTCAGGGATACAAGCTGGAATTCGAAGTGATGCCCCCTCACCGTTACCTCAAATCGGCCCTGCCAGCTTCCCCCATGGAACGGGAAGTAGTGTTAGCGGCAATTCACAAGTTATATCTCCAGCAGGTGGTGGTAAAGGTTCCCCTCCTTCAACAAGGAAGAGGATACTATTCCACAATGTTTGTGGTACCGAAACCGGACGGTTCGGTCAGACCCATATTGAATTTAAAGTCCCTGAACATTTATCTGAAAAGATTCAAGTTCAAAATGGAATCGCTCAGAGCGGTCATTGCAAGCCTGGAAGAGGGGGATTTTATGGTGTCTCTGGACATCAAGGATGCTTACTTGCATGTCCCCATTTATACACCTCATCAGGAGTACCTCAGATTTGTGGTACAGGACTGTCATTACCAATTCCAGACGTTGCCGTTTGGGCTCTCCACGGCACCGAGAATATTTACAAAGGTAATGGCAGAAATGATGGTGCTCCTTCGAAAGCAAGAAGTCACAATTATCCCATACTTGGACGATCTCCTCATAAAGGCGAGGTCCAGAGAGCAGTTGCTAATCAGCGTAGCACACTCTCAGGAAGTGTTGCAACAGCACGGCTGGATTCTGAATATCCCAAAGTCGCAGCTGATTCCTACAACGCGTCTGCCTTTTCTGGGCATGATTCTGGACACGGACCAGAAGAAGGTGTTTCTCCCGGCGGAGAAGGCTCAAAAGCTTGTGACTCTAGTCAGAGACCTCTTAAGACCAAAACAGGTGTCGGTGCATCGCTGCACGAGAGTCCTGGGAAAGATGGTGGCATCATACGAAGCCATTCCCTTCGGCAGGTTCCATGCGAGGATCTTTCAGTGGGATCTGTTGGACAAGTGGTCCGGATTGCATCTTCAGATGCATCGGCTGATCACCCTGTCCCGGAGGGCCAGGGTGTCTCTTCTGTGGTGGCTACAGAGTGCTCACCTTCTCGAGGGCCGCAGGTTCGGCATACAGGACTGGGTCCTGGTGACCACGGATGCGAGCCTCCGAGGGTGGGGGGCAGTCACTCAGGGAAGAAACTTCCAAGGATTGTGGTCAAGTCAGGAGGCTTGTCTGCACATAAATATCCTGGAACTAAGGGCCATATACAACGCCCTGAGTCAAGCGGAGCCCCTGCTTCGCAACCAACCGGGGCTGATTCAGTCAGACAACATCACCGCAGTGGCTCATGTAAACCGCCAGGGCGGCACAAGAAGCAGAGTGGCAATGGCGGAAGCCACCAGGATTCTTCGTTGGGCGGAGAATCACGTGCAAGCACTGTCAGCAGTGTTCATTCCAGGAGTGGACAACTGGGAAGCAGACTTCCTCAGCAGGCACGACCTCCACCCGGGAGAGTGGGGACTTCATCACGAAGTCTTCACTCAGATTACAAATCGATGGGAACTGCCACATGTAGATATGATGGCGTCCCGTCTCAACAAAAAGCTACACAGAGGACCCGTGGCCTCTGCCTCTCAGACAGGACCTGTTGCAACAGGGGCCCTGTCTGTTCCAAGACTTACTGCGGCTGCGTTTGACGGCATGGCGGTTAAACGAAGGATCCTAGCGGCCCAACCTCTCTCAGGGTTAATGGTCCAGTTCCTCGCTGATAGGATAGTTCCTCGCTGATAGATCCTGAGGGAACTATTCGCAAGCACCACCATGATGACCGTAGCACACTGCCACCCTTAACAGAGCCAGAAGAAAGAAGAGTGCTGAGAACAAAGCCTGTGTCCCGGTTAGCGGGTCGCCGGGCATTATGGCGTCATGAGGGTACAGAGACGCACGGTTTCTGAACAGGGCAGACTGCGTTTCCCGCTGTGTAAGGACACAGACGCTGAACAGCGGACACAATACCCAGACTGGCAACAAAGCCATAAAAGGAGTCTGTCTCCATTTTATGCACTCAGACACAAACAGCCAGTATAAAAAAGAGCGGGAATACCAAGCACCATTGAAGGGGCGGGGCTTCACTATGAGCGGAGCCAGCAGCTCATCAGTGCCAATTTCCCTCTACAGCTTACACAGACGCTGACTGACAGGGACGCGCGGCTCCTCCGGAGAGACTCCAGATTATCACAGCAGTACCAGTGGGTCATAGCAGGGGGGGGGGGGGGGTTATTAGTGTACTAAATCCCTAATCTAGGTACTCTCTCTGTCTCCCTGGAAGGGCTCTTTGCTGGTTAATTGTACATTTGACCTTTTCGTGTGTGTGTGTGTGTGTGTGTGTGTGTGTGTGTGTGTGTGTGTGCTGTCACTGTTACAGTATGTCAGGCAAACAGTGTATTTCATGTAAGGCACAGTGTTCCTCTTCTCCAGTGGGTTCACTAGTGTGTAGTATCCCCTCCCAGGCCAGCGGGGCAGAACCAGCATGGCTGGACTCCATTAGGGGAATGGTTTCCTCCATTTCTACTAATTTATCTCGGAATGAGAAAGAGACTCAATACTTAAGACAATCTATGACTGAGTTTATGAAAAGAGACTCAGTGCCCAAACCAGCATCTCAGTCCCCTGCCATTTGTCCGCAAAAAACGTACTTTGGCCAATATCCTGCAGTCTGACTCTGATGAGGGGTCAGACACGGAGGAGGGGGAGGTGGACTCAGAGGTGTGGGAGGTTACTCTGTCACAGGGAATAGAGGCTCTCGTAGAGGCTATCAGAGAAGTTCTGCATATCCCTGATAAGGTGACAGAGGAAAGTGCGGAATCTTATTTTAATATAAAAAAGAAATCCTTAGCCACTTTTCCTGTGTCAAAGGAACGAAATACCCTGTTTGAAGAACCGTGGGTTAATCCTGATAGGTAATGTCAAATCCCTAAAAGGTTGTTATCATCTTTTCCTTTTCCTCCTGAGGATAGGAAAAAATTAGAAAATCCATCGATAGTGGATGCATCAGTATCCAGGCTGTCACGAAAAATTGTATTGCCTGTCCCGGGTGCAGCCTCCCTGAAAGACACGTCTGATCGTAAAATTGAGACCACACTCAAATCTTTGTATACAGCTGCTGGGGTGGCCCAGAGACACACTACAGCACGTGGGTGGATTACAAGAGCCATTGCCAAATAGTCGGGTAACCTAATTGAGGGGTTAGATACCTTGCCTCAGGGGGGAGATTATTTTACTCCTGCAACATATACAGGACTCTGCAAACTTTATGGTGGAAGCAATAAAAGAAATAGGCTTACTTAATAGCACCACTGCTATGGCAGTGTCAGCATGCAGGGGCTTATGGCTACGACAGTGGACTGCTGACGTGGACTCCAGGAAAGGCGTGGAAGGCCTATCCTTCACAGGAGAGGTTTTATTTGGAGATGAACTCGACAAATGGATCTATAAAGCTACTGCTGGTAAATACACATATCTTCCTTCTGCAGCTCCCCCAGCTAGGAATGCTTACTCAGGTCCCAATTTACAGTCCTTTCCTACGGCCAAGTTTAGGGGCAAACCCAGAGGTTACATAGAAACATAGAATTTGACGGCAGATAAGAACCACTTGGCCCATCTAGTCTGCCCCTTTTTTTATCCTTTAGGTAATCTCAACCCTTTTTCTTCTACAGCCACCAGAGGTGCTAGAGGTAAACCATGCAAACCGGCAACTGCCGGTTCACAGGAACAGGGCTCAAGCTCTGCTTCCTCAAAACCTTCAGCATGATGGCGGACCGTGATGCCTGGAAGATTGGCAGGTGTAAGCCCAACTAAAATTCTTCAGTCACATCTGGACAAGTTCATGCCAGGATCCCTGGGTCATAGATCTTATTTCCCAGGGCTACAGACTGGAGTTCCAGGAGCTCCCACCTCACAGATTCTTCAAATCAGGCTTACCAGTTTCACAAGAGGTAAGTATAACTTTACATGATGCCATTCAAAAACTGGTACTGAGTCAAGTCATTGTTCCAGTTCCACCTCTTCTGCAAAACAAGAGGTATTATTCCAACTTCTTTTCTAGTACCGAAACCGGACGGTTGTTGTTCAAATTCGGCATACAAGATGGAGTCTCTGAGAGCGGTGATCTCAGTTCTGGAGGAGGAGGAATTCCTAGTGTCTCTGGATATCAAGGATGCGTACCTTCACATTCCGACCTAGCCGCCTCATCAGGCTTATTTACAGTTTGCACATATGATGGTGAGCTGCTCAATCAGATTATGATTTCACTCAGGTGCTAAAAGGGAGTGGTAATTCTGTGGAAGAAAAAACAATTTGTGTTCCCTAATGCACACTGAGTGAAAAATAATAATACTACATAATAGTCAGATAATACGGAGATCTTAGTTGCGTATATCTGCAGATATAGGGTTAAGCCCCCAGGCCGATCGACAAGGCTTCTCCGTCACTGGGGGTTCCTAATACTAGGTATGGGTCCTGGGTGCAGTACCCCATCACGTCGGCACAGGTCGGCTACTCCAGGTCAGCACACAGGGGAAATTTATTAAGGGTTAATAAGAAGCACAGACGTGCTATGTAAGTGGTGTGATTAAAATAATACAAAAATATATGCAGAGTGATAGGGAAAATCATAAGTGTTAATAAAGTGTTAGGGTGTGCCGACCTGAAGCCGCCCAGCCATACAGACACAGGGTCCACCGCACCACACACCCACCCCATAAATAATTACACATATGTCTGGGTCTAAATTCCCAGTGTAAGGCCACATGATAATGGCTCCTACAGTATCTGAGAGCCAGCTTACCTGGAGACACCCCTGACTTCTCCAATGGCACTCTGGAGTCAGCAATCCCTCCTAATGCTGACCCATCCATGCCTCTCTAAATACAATGCACATATGATGGTGAGCTGCTCAATCAGATTATGATTTCACTCAGGTGCTAAAAGGGAGGGGTAATTCTGTGTAAGAAAAAACAATTTGTGTTCCCTAATGCACACTGAGTGAAAAATAATAATACTACATAATAGTCAGATAATACGGAGATCTTAGTTGCGTATATCTGCAGATATAGGGTTAAGCCCCCAGGTCGATCGACAAGGCTTCTCCGTCACTGGGGGTCCCTAATACTAGGTATGGTTTGCACTGCAGGACTGTCACTACCAGTTCCATGCCCTTTCATTTGGTCTCTCCACGGCACCGAGGGTGTTCGCCAAAGTGATGGCAGAGATGATGTTTCTACTCCGCAAACTGGGAGTGAACATTATTCCGTACCCTGACGATCTTCTGATAAAGGCACCATCCAGGGAGCGGTTGTTGGACAGCATTGGCCTCTCAACCAGACTACTCCTGGATCACGGGTGGATTCTGAATTTACCAAAATCTCACCTGGAACCGACACAGAGGCTTCCTTTCCTGGGAATGATACTGGACACACAGTCTCAGAGAGTGTTCCTTCCCTTGGAAAAGGCAATGGTAATCCAGTCGATGGTTCGGGCTGTCCTAAAGCCAACCCAGATCTCGGTGCATCTGTGCATTCGCCTTCTGGGGAAAATGGTTGCCTCTTATGAGGCACTTCAGTACGGAACGCCCTTCTGCAGGCCTCATCTCTACTTCGGAATCAGGCCATTCAGGTCCAGTCAGACAATGTGACGGCAGTAACGTACATAAACCGACATGGCTGAACGAAAAGCAGAGCAGCAATGTCAGAGGTGTCAAGAATTCTCCTCTGGGTGGAAAAACATGCCGTGGCGTTGTCGGCGGTCTTCATTACTGGAGTAGACAACTGGGAAGCAGACTTCCTCAGCAGACACGACCTGCACCCGGAGGAGTGGGGCCTTCACCTGGAGGTGTTCCATTGGTTGACATGTCGGTGAGGATATCCACAGATCGACATGATGGCCTCTCGACTCAACAAGAAGCTCAAGCGGTATAGTTCCAGGTCGAGAGACCCTCAAGCAGATGCGGTAGATGCTCTGACAACTCCGTAGGCTACCAGCTGATGTACGTGTTTCCTGCACTTCCTCTGATCCCAAGAATAAAAAGGGAAAAGGTTCAAGCAATCCTCATTGCTCCAGACTGGCCTTGAAGGACCTGGCACACAGATCTTTTCGAGATGCTGATCGAAGATCAGTGGCCTCTACCTCTTCGCGAGGATCTTCTGCAACAGGGCCCGTTCGTCTATCAAGACATACCGTGGCTACGTTTAACGACATGGAAGTTGAATGGCTGATTCGAGCCAGGAGAGGGATTCCTGACAAGGTCATCACGACCATGATCCAAGCCAGAAAGGGGGTAACGTCTAAACATTACTACCGTATATGGAAAGAGTATGTCTCTTGGTGTGAAACCAGACAATATTCTGCGGTGAAATTTCATCTGGGACGTTTCCTGCTTTTTCTGCAGTTTGGAGTCTATGTGGGCCTACGCCTAGGCTCCATAAAAGTCCCAGATTTCGGTCTTCTGTATTTACTTTCAGAAACAATTGGCTTCTCTCCCTGAGGTCCAGACATTCTTGAAGGGTGTTTTGCACATCCAACCTCCCTTTGTGCCTCCCACGGCAGCTTGGGATCTCAATTTTGGTTCTGCATTTCCTCCAATCGGACTGGTTTGAACTGTTACAGGAGGTGGACGTAAAGTACCTTAGGTGGAAGACCATCACACTGCTGGCCTTTGCTTCAGCAAGACGTGTGTCGGAGCTGGGGGCATTGTCTTACAAGAGCCCCTACTTAATTTTCCATGAGGACAGAGCTGAACTCGGGACTCATCAGCAATTTCTTCCTAAGGTGGTGTCCGCATTTCACATCAACCAACCTATTGTGGTTCCGGATGTTACGGACACATCTGCTACTTCAAAGTCTTTGGCTGTTGTGAGGGCTTTGAAGGTGTATGTAAAGAGAACAGCTCGTCACCGGAAATCGGACTCGCTGTTCGTTCTCTATGATCCCAATAAAATTGGGTGTCCTGCTTCAAAGCAGTCAATTGCTCACTGGATCAGGCTCACTATCCAGCATGCCTATTCCACGGCAGGCTTGCCGGTTCCAAAATCTGTACAGGCCCACTCTACTAGGTCGTTGGCTTTTTCTTGGGCGGCTGCCCGGGGTGTCTCGGCTTTACAGCTCTGCCAAGCAGCTACTTGGTCAGGTTCCAACACGTTTGCTAAGTTTTACAAGTTCAATACTTTGGCCTCTGTGGACCTTCAGTTTGGTCAGTCAGTTCTGCAGGAACCTCAGCACTCTCCCACCCGGTTTGGGAGCTTTGGTACTTCCCCATGGTACTAAATGAATTGCCAGTATCCCCTAGGACGTAATAGAAAATAGGATTTTAATTACCTACTGGTAAATCCTTTTCTCGTAGTCTGTAGGGGATACTGGGTGCTTCGTTCTTCCTGCACTGTTACTTGGTTAACTAATGTTGTTTGGTTCAGCTGTTGCTGTTCCTGGTTTCAAGTTTGGTTAGGGTGGCTTTCCTCTTGTTTTGTGTGTACTGGTTCATAATCTCACCACTTTCCTTATCTGTCCTTCTCTCAAAGTATGTCCATCTCCTCGGGCACAGTTTCCTAGACTGAGTCTGGTAGGCGGGGCATAGAGGGAGGAGCCAGTGCACGCTATCAAATTCTTAAAGTGCCCGTGGCTCTTAGTGGACCCATCTATGCCCATGGTACTAAATGGATTCCCATTATCCCCTACAGTCTACAAGAAAAGGATTTACTGGTAGGTAATTAAAATCCTATTTTTAGCGTGACTGCAGCAAGGATGTAAGAGAGTTTTCCAAGTGACCATATATATTAGTCAGCCCTCTGTGTTTGCATGCTAAATTTTGTCATTAAATAATGTGCATTATTAGCATTTAACGAGATGTAGTTATGTGACCGCTGGTCAGAGTACCTTCCCCTATATCCTGCCTCTTAGAATCCCAACAGTTGGCATTCCGACTAGCAGGGACTATTCCCACTCATGGGTGTCCACGACACCCTTAGAGTGGGAATAGAATCCGTTGCGAGCACAGCAATCCCACAAGGGAATTGTTGTGCTCGCCCCCCGCCACCCATCTCGATCCGGGATCCCGGCGTCGGTATATTGACCGCCGGTCACACATACCCAACCCCATTTAACACACTGATCTAATCTTACAAGTCATCCTGCTGGCAGTAATATTGGGGGTCTTAGCAGAGTGCCTGGCAGGATTATTAGCAGCTCAGTACTCAAGGGATTCAGACTGTGGCATATCAATGGAATGGGGTTAAAAGCGAGGACAATATAAAACAATGAAGGCTGCAGGTGTACTTCAGGGTCCAGTCCTCAGCCCAGACAATGCCGGGTATCCCAGCTAGTGAATAATAATAATAGTGCATGCTAATCCTGGGTACACACTAAGTAGATTTGTCCCCCGACTGCCCATTGTGCAGACCGATGTCGGTACTGACATCCAGCTTGGCAGGCATTTGAATTTGTGAAGTGTACGGGTGGTCGGCGGACCGCCCATACAGACAGATGTGCGACATCATTCACAGATATATCGGGCGTACACACCCACCGATCCACTATTGATATGTCGGGCATTCAAACGAATGCCTGATATATTGCCCAGTGTGTACCCAGCTTAAGACACAAGCTGCCAAAAAAGTACAGGCCTCGTATTATGTACCCTTGGATCTTAGTATTGGTGGCATCAATGTGTGCTCCTTTGGAAACAGGTGACGTACACTCAGTGTGGTGTTTCTGGTAGAAATAACATCTTTCGAGTAGGAGTACCACGTGCCTTTTGGTGTAAGGAGCAGCTCGAGAGGTTTCTTACAGCATCACTTCATTCACTAGAGTATTGCATTCACTGCTGATCATAGATTACTATCTGTCTCGTCTGTGTAATTCTTTCCAAACATGGCAGAATTCTATTAGACTTAGCTTACAAACTGAGACTATGTAAAGACTTTAGGGGATACTCAGTAGCAGCTGATGCAATTTCATCTCCCCTCTGTGTTGGTGGGAGATGAAATCGCATCTCAGTTATGCAAACGCCTCTGCCTGATTGACAGGTAGAGGTGTAGCGGGGGCATTGACGCGGTGTTGGGTTGGCGTGGTGACGAAAACTTGGCCGCTGTGTCCCGTAAAATGCCTACCTTCGCAGCCTGGCTGTGGAGGCAGGAAGGCATCCATAGATCAGCAATATGTTCATATCGTTGCCGGGTATTTGCATGCTGGGTGGCCTTGCAACTGAAGCTGAATGAGGGCCTGTATAAATAAAGTGAAGGAGGCGTCTCACTATATAACCTCTTGTGTTTATTTGTCCTGTTGTTACTCAGCTGACCAAAGTGTTAATCCATTTGTGATAGCTGGCTTGCAGTATTTCAAGTAAATTAAATTAACAGTAATGAATGGACAATTTTAACTTGAAGTTTGGGGGTGTCATTCCGAGTTGATCGCTCGCTAGCTGTTTTTAGCAGCCGTGCGAATGCATAGTCGCCGCCCACAGGGGAGTGTATATTAGCTTTGCAAGTGTGTGATCGCATGTGCAGCCGAGCTGTGCAAAAGCATTTTGTGCAGTTTCTGAGTAGTTCTGAACTTACTCAGCCCTTGCGATCACTTCAGCCTGTCCGGGACCGGAATCGACGTCAGACACCCGCCCTGCAAACGCTTGGACACGCCTGCGTTTTTCTAAACACTCCCAGAAAACGGTCAATCCATCGCCCACCAACGATCCGCTTTGTAGCCGTGCGATGCGCCTGCGCATTGCGGTGCATGCGCAGTTCTGATCGCAGCGCAGCGAAAAAAACCTAGCATGCGATCAGGTCGGAATGACCCCCTTTGTCGTGAGGAAATCTGTATTGTGAATCTGACATGTCAATTTATTAAATAAATTGCTAAATAACAAGTTTTGTAAATTTGCTGTAATAACATTACTAGTTTTTCAGTATGTGGGTCACTAAAAATGTATTCTTTTTTTAAAAAGCCACTCCAGCTAGTAAGATCAGAAACACCCTTATTAAAACCCAAAACCCTGACACATTGAAATTAATGGAGTTCTGGAATTAACATATATGCACTGCACTTTAGCTCCATATCTATATTGATTTTGATGTGACAATACTTAGATAAATAAGTATCACATTTAATACATTATTGTCTTGTCCTACCTTTCTCAGTTTGATATATCCCATTCAGAAAAGAAAAAGCCCCATCAATGACAAATTCATCCTTCCTTTGTTGGAAACAACAGTTTCCAGTCTCTACCCCAAACCCCCCGCCACCCCAAAAAATAAATAAAAAAAATAGTGCATAGCATGTTCCAAAAGTGTTATATACTGTATGTCTACATTTGCTAACCTGGGCAACAGTGACATAATATTAAAATACCAATTCCATTGTTATCATGGCAGCTGTGCAAAAATGTTGGACTGCGAGGAGATCGACAGGTTTTCAAGAGGAGCAGAAGAATATGCTGCTGAGGCAATGGCTGCTGATATGGACCCATGGATAATCTTTGATGCACGAAAGACTCCACGAGCTGAGTTTGATGAGTGGTTGGAAACATATTTGCCTTCAAGGGTTTCCCGTTTTGGAAACCTTCAAGAAGGATCAGGGCCAGTAGGGTGGGTGGCTGTGTATGGCCCGGGGTACTCCCCAGAGGCATCAGGTCACAAGGCCCTTCAGGATGACTGGGATAAGCTAAAGAGTACAGGGCGCAAAGTTAATTATGAACTCGTTCGTGAATTAGCCCTCAATTATAGAGTGAAATCTGGAAAATGGCTTATGCATTTAGAAACAGGATTCAAGGTTGACCATGCTTGGCGCGGGATAGCTAATGCAGTGGTTGACGGTCGCCTTAGGGTAGCCAAAGTGAGCCCTCACCATCCAGACAGCAAACATGTTATATGTGTATATAATGACGACTTCACAGACGAAGAAAGCATCATGCAAACAGATGCTGCAATCCGCAGCTCAGGGGTAAAGTGTCTCCTGAGTTACAAGCCAGACGTGTACACCTATTTAGGTATCTACAGAAACAACCAGTGGCAGATGTGCCCCACCATCTATGAAAGCCGATATGATCTGGAATGCATTCCTCGCAGATCCAGAGTCACCAACAAAGTTACTAATATAGAAGTGACCTAAAGAAGAATTATTGTGTGAAAGTGCTAAATGATTTTTTACAACACATTACCTTGATTTTTGTGTGGAAATTTTTGGACTGTAAATTTTATTTTCTAGGCCTAAAACAGTGCTATTGAGCCTTTGATTTCTATTGATTATTCTGATGCATATGTGTTTACAATAAATAGATGTGTGAATATATTTGTGTGTTGAGATGCATGTGTATGAACGGTGTAAATGTTTATTAATCTCTGTGCCGTATTCAGAGTCAGTCTGAAATGATTCACACAATGTGATCACAAATCCATTCCCATCTTTGTGACCAATATAGAGCCAGTCACATACGCAAATATCGAGCTACAGCTCTGTCTCCTTGGCTGAGATGAGACTTATGGATTGCGACTGGAGGTGAGGATTCTGCATGCATTCGCAAAAAGTGAAACCGTGCACATTAATGTTAACGGCCCACAGAACAGATGACAAACACACAAGTGAATTGGATGCTGTAACAAGGGAATTGTAGCACACTTGAGTAAGATTATTTTATGACCCTGTAGAGCAGTGGTTCTCAAACTCAGTCCTCAGGACCCCACACAGTGCATGTTTTGCAGGTAACCCAGCAGGTGTACAGGTGTATTAATTAATCACTGACACATTTTAAAAGGTCCACAGGTGGAGCTAATTATTTCACTTGTGATTCTGAGAGGAGACCTGTAAAACATACACTGTGTGGGGTCCTGAGGACCTAGTTTGAGAACCTGTGCTGTAGAGTATGTGCAGGCTTGACCCATCCCCAACTGAGTAAGAAGCATTGTTTATTCATGTAAAATGATAGTGTATTGCAGAGAATAATCACTTTTATAACACTCTTGCATCCGTTTTAGAGGTTTTGTTATAAATGGGAGTTTCCTGCTATTGACCAATTGCACGTCATCCTCACTGTCAACATGCAGTGCAGACTCTAAAGATTTGGGTATGAAATCCCGATACATGGCATCCTGACGGATCCCGGTAAGTATTTAAGCCGTTCCCCTAACCCGCTTACCTGCAGCCTAACCCTAACACCCCCCCCCCTGCAGACTTACCATATCAGTCCTCCCCGCTGTTTAAGCCTAACTTCCCCTGTAGCCTAACCCTCCCCAGTGTTCCTAACCCTGACCGTCAGGATTCCTGCTCAGTATTCTGACTGTCTGGATCATGACCGCATCTCCCTACAGAGAGTGGCATTTGTAATGGATATTTTAGTTGCACTCTGAGTGCATGGCAATGCCCTTATAATTATATTTAGTAAAGTGTGGGTTTTTAGAAGTAGAGATGTTGCTCATAGCAACCAATCAGATTTTAACTATTATCATCTAGAAGGCGCTAAATAAATAAGTAGATTCTGATTGCTTGCTAGGGGCAACATCTCCAATAAAACCCTAATTGTACTTATGGGGCCAAATGTAACAGAGTGAGAGTTTCAAAAAGTGAGAGATTTGGTAAGGTTTTGCAGTTTGTTTTAAGGTGGCAATCATTTACACAGCAAGATCAACCTGGCTTAGCAGTGTAAATGATTACCACTTTAAAAAAAACTGAAAAACCTCACCAAATCTCTCACTTTTTGAAACTCTCACTCTATTACATTTGGCCCACGGTGTTCCTGCACGCCCACTTACAATGACTCTACGCTCATTCCAGGCCCAGTCTACGTTTCCTAGTTGAACACTGTCTAAAGTCATGTTTGATAATGAAAAATAGACATGAACATTTGCACATGAAAAAAACACACTTGACACACACAAAATTGCATTTCAGACTGACTCTAAACAAGGCCCAATATGTGCAATTTTTTAAAGTATTTAACATAATTTGCATTGATTAGTTGCAGAGAACTACTTGATTACAAACCATTAATGACGCCCTGCCCATTGTCTCCTCTAACTATGCATAGTAACGGGATGCAGTCAATTTACCTACAATCAAAATCCCGACGGTCAAAATCCTGACATGGTCAAAATACCGACATTTAAAATACTGACATTTTAAATGTCGACAGGTCAAAAAGTCGACATGAGTTTTTCATGATTTTTCTATTGAAACGACTTGTTCGTACTTTACTATCTCAGTGGACCTGGAGGGGGGAATGTAATAGTGTGCCGAACGCAGCGAGGCACCGTTCCCGAAGCATGGCAAGCGCAGCAAAGGGATGCGGTACACTTATACGGTGGGTGTTCTTATCAACTTATGTCGACATATACACACAAAAAAAAACTTTGAAAAATGTGTTGACTTTTTGACCTGTCGACATTTTAAATGTCTGTATTTTGACCTTGTCGGGATTTTGACCGTCAGTCAACTGTTGTCGGGATTTTGACCGTCGAAATTTTGATTGTAGGTATTTCATACTGAACACAAGTATTTACAGAAATGGAAACAATTATTGCAGTATTAACTTTACATGTGGTATCCATACTGTCGCACAAGAGAACTTGAAGGGGGGGATGTATCCTTAAAGAAATGTTGTTATAAAGGCACATTCTACTTGCGTATGATTTTAGTTTGATTGTACAGTACATGTCCTCCTGCACTTAGTTTATGTTTTATCCTAGCCTACTTCTGTGCTGTGCAATCATGTCATTCTCACTATCTGTGCTTATGTTTCTTTCTAGCCTCTGTGCTTTGCAATCATGTCATTATCACTATCTGAAGTTATATGTTTTCCCTAGGTTACAATGCAAAGCTGTTCTTTAAATACAGTTGTTCTAATACACAAAATGGAGTTGTCATAACCAAAAGCCTCTAAAATAATCTAAAACTGCTTGTCTGAATCTCTAAAGCACGTTGCTACAAATCATAAACATAGAGAAACAAAGATGGAAAACATTTTGTACAATTTCAAAGGGTAATAAAGTAATTTAATTGTAAAAGTTGGGAGAAGACATGTATAAACTGCAACATGAAGCTGAAAAAACCATGTGTGTGCATACATGAGTCTGTGTATGTATACAGGGTGGCCAAAATTAAGCTTTCCCTATTCAGAGCCATCTGTAGCTCCATATAATAATCAGAATATCACCAGATTTGGTAGGGAGACTAATTAGGACATAGAAAGCAGGAAAAACAATGTGCAAAAAGTTGCAGATGGAGGGTATATATACAATGTGAAAATGGACACAGACAAATAAGGAAAGCCTAACCTTTAATGAACAATTACTGTTACAATTACAAAAACTATGTTCTACAGTACTAATAATAACTCCTCAATAAAACATTTGTCTGTCCATTTTCAAATTCTACAGCGCCATATTCCCCCTAACAGCGAGTTTTTGCACTATAAGATCTACAAGGAATCCTGCTTTCCTTATCCTAATCAGCCGCCCTATCAAAATTAGTGACATTCTGGTTGTTAGATTAAGATACAAATGGCTCTTAATAGGGCAAGTATGATTAAAACCACCCTTTGTATGTATGTACACATATAGTATAATATATATATATATATATATATATATATACACACACAAAATAAATATATATATATATATATATATATATATATATATATATATATATATACATACACAGTGATCGTGCTGAGCCCCAAAAAAAAGGTAGGTCCCAGGGACCTCTCACTTTTAAAAATTGGGGTCCTACCTGTCCTATTCTGGGTCCCATCGGAATGAAGATTATTACACTTATTAATGATTCAAATATGAAACCCCACAACTTGATTTGGACACTACAAAAGTGTTGCAAGGGGAGAAGGGGGTGATAGTGCTGCTGGGCTGTGTAGCATACAGAACACTGTTCCCAGAGCTGTACCTAGACATTTTGGTGCCCTTTGGCAGAAAGTAAATTGGTGGTCCCCCTCCCATATTGCAAAGTATGGACAATGCATAAAAAATTTAGGGGTCTGGCTTTGTGTGGGGAAGGAGCTTGGCCACATAATAGTACCAATTCACATTACACCACAGAGTAGCGCCGCTTATACACATTGCACCATGTAGAACCACCTATACACACTGCGCCAGGTTGAGCACGTTATACACATTGCGCCAGGTAGAGCACGTTACACACATTGCGTCAGGTAGAGCACGTTATACACATTCCACCAGGTACAGCACATTATACAGACTGCGCCGGTTAGAACACGTTATACAGATTGCGCCAGGTAGAGCACGTTATACACATTGCGCCAGGTAGAGCACGTTATACACATTGCGTCAGGTAGAGCACGTTATACACATTCCACCAGGTACAGCACGTTATACAGACTGCGCCAGTTAGAACACGTTATACACATTGCGCCAGACAGAGCACGTTATACACATTGCGCCAGACAGAGCACGTTATACACATTGCGCCAGACAGAGCACGTTATACACATTGCGCCAGGCAGAGTATGTTATACACATTGCGCCAGGCAGAGTATGTTATACACTATGCGCCAGACAGAGCACGTTATACACATTGCGCCAGACAGAGCACGTTATACACATTGCGCCAGGCAGAGCACGTTATACACATTGTGCCAGACAGAGCACGTTATACAAATTGCGCCAGACAGAGCACGTTATACACATTGCGCCAGGCAGAGTATGTTATACACTATGCGCCAGGCAGACCACCTTATACACAATGCTGCAGGTAGAGCACGTTATACACTTACTTTGTGCCAGCCAGAGCACGTTACACACATTGCAACAGATAGAGCACGTTATACACATTGCGCCAGGTAGAGCAGTATATAATGGCCACTGTGGGTGTGCATGTGATGGTCACTGTGTGGGGGGTGTATGTTGGCCACTGTGGGAGTATTTGGTGTGTTTATAATGGACACTGAGGAGGTATGGGCAGAGTGTATGATGGGCACTGCCCCATCCTCCATATTTGCATCATTAGCTGCCAACACTCTCCACCCTCCCACACACATACGCTCCCTCTTTTAGTTGATAACTTACTTAATCCCCCAGGGAGTGCAGTCGTATGCAGCCAGAGAGACACAGGCTTCTTCAGTGATCGCGCTGCGCTGGCTAGTGAGCAGCCACTGTGTGTGTCATAACACAGCCCCCCCCCCCCGGCGCCTGCTCGCAGCTGCTACTTACTGTAGTTTGGAGCAGCATGGCGAGCACGCTGGCGGACAGGGAGGAGGGACGTCACATCTCAGCCGCACTTGAACGGGGAGAAGCTGCAGGCTGCGCGATTGGACAGGGAGAAGCTGCCGGAGGCGATTTGATGGCGAGAGAGGCACTGAAGAATGGTGTTGGCAGAGACGCACTAGTCAGTTAAAGACAGCGCGTCCCGCGGGACCCGCTCATTTTAAAAAAGAGAGTCCCCGTCTGCTTGTAGCGCGTAAAACCGTGCTATAGCGCATATTTTGCGATCACTGATAGATAGATACATACATACATACGCACACACACACACCCCAGTATAGGGAGCCCTCCTATCCAACTCTTCCCTCACTATATGCTTACCCCACTCCAGGTGTAGAGTGATCTTTTGTTTTCTCCAGTGCTGTCATTGGGGGAGGAGGGAAACACGCTTTGCTCCCTGTGCACGTGTCTGAGACGAGGCAGACCATAACCCAGTAGTTCCCTAACTTTCTTGAATCACATCGCCCTAGAGTATCAGCATTTCTTTTTTTCACAGCACTCCTAGGCCAAACATTATTACATTAAATACTTTTGTGCTTTTCTGTCCTATCCTTAGGGTCAGTTATGTGGTGGGGGACAGATTGTGCTTCGGTTTGTCCACATATTTTATGATTGGCAGCCACCAGCACTGCTTTTGGCTATCACAATGACCAAAATAATTTGATCTGGCACTAAACCATGACACCCCTGCAAGTGACCTGCAGTACGCAGAGTACCATGGCACCCAGTGTGGGAACCAATGCCATAACCTATTTTTATATAAATATATAACATTTCATGTGTTTACTAAAAAACTGAATGTATGTTTCTATGTCCAGATGTGAATAAGTATGTCCAAATGTTCAACAGGCAAAGAAAGCTCTAAACTGTATTATCACTTTTAAACTGCAAGGTATATATACTTTCATGTATGTAAAGTAACTTTTTGATACATTAATCCAGATTAAAGTCTGTAACATCTCTAACACAATATAACTGAAATGACTTGTGTTTGTATAATTGTAAGCCTATTCTGTGTTGTTTATGGTTGCAATTTGAATTACTAAACTAAAAATAAAAATCACTGATCAATGGTTTTATTTAGTAGCTTTTATATATGGGAAAATCATACATAATATAACATTGAAGAAGAGAGTGATCAAAGTAGAGGTTGCAGGAAAAAAAATGCAAGAAAAAACAAACACTTTTTGTTTCCCCCAGCACCCTGAATAATAGCAGTAACCAGATATAAATCCCATACAGTATCTTAGAATTCAGAGATCTCGGTTACATATATCTGCACAAATATATGTGTAAGCACCCAAGCTGCGTCAAGGCCTCTCTGTATATATATTGGGGGTCCCTAGCGCTATATATAGGTGTAGGGCGTGGCACCCCAAAAAATTCAGCATAAGCCAGACAGCCCAGGGCAGCATACCAGTGAAAAAACTATAATATTAATAGATTAGTGTTTAAGAAGCCGAGGCTATAGAGAAAGTGATAAAATAAATTGGATGTAATTAAAATAAGAAATAGTGTTAAAGAAATTAGTATGTGATAAGTGTTAATGTAAGGGTATGCCACACTAAAGCCATCCAGCTCTGCCAATTCAGGGGCACCACATCCCACACCTCCACAATGGTCTATGTTTAACCAGCAAGGAGCCACATGATAATGGCTCCCTGCTACAATATATCTAAGCTAAGAGCTACCAATCTTGGAGCAACCCCATAATGCTCCATCTGGCATTTCAGGACCTGCATCTCCTCCTAATGCATCTGGGAAACATACAGCGGCTGACCGCGGGTAACCCCACCGCTGACCGCAAAGTTCCCACCATTGAAACTAATGGATGGAGCTGTGCGATGCGCTGTCTGCCAGCTCAGACGCGCATACAGCCAATCAGGAGAGTGCCACGAAGTTGCGCTTCCTGATTGGCTGAAGGGACCTTTCTGTGACAGGAGTCACGGGGGGTCTCTGCATTCGGGGAAAGGCACATGGGACCCCTTTCAGTCCGTCTGGTTCGGGTAAATGCGTTTTTTTGTTTTGCCAAGTACGTGGATTATAATAAAAGAACTGGACACTGGATCAGGTGAGTATAATTTTATTTTCAGGTACCCCGGACGTCGGCATTGGAGACGAGGCCAGAGTCTGCGTGTCAACATAGGTAAGTATGTGTCGGCATGTATGTAATAAAGTTATACTTTCACGGTGTCTGTGTCCTGTTTTTATTTGGATATTTTTTTTGCAGTAGAACTACAGGTACTAGCGGGCCCGTTTTCCCCCCGCATGCTGGTACTTGTGGTTCTCCAAATACCGCCTTGCGGGGGAGGCTTGCTAGGACTTGTAGTTCTTCTGCAAAAAAACAATATTCTTACATTTTTACACAAGGCTATCAGCCCCCCATCCGCAGCCCTTGGATGGGGGGGACAGCTTCGGGCTTCACCCCTGGCCCTTGGGTGGCTGGGGGGGGGACCCCTTGATTGAAGGGGTCCCCACTCCTCCAGGGTACCCCGGCCAGGGGTGACTAGTTGGGTATTTAATGCCACGGCCGCAGGGCGCTGTGTAAAAGTGACCCCCGGCTGTGGCATTATCTGTCCAGCTAGTGGAGCCCAGTGCTGGTACAAAAAATACGGGGGACCCCTACTCTTTTTGTCCCCCGTATTTTTTGCACCAGGCGCAGAGCCCGGTGCTGGTTGTTAAAATACGGGAGATCCCCTGTCATTTTTTTCCCGTATTTTGGCAACCAGGACCAGCTCAAAGAGCCCGAGGCTGATTATGCTTAGGAGGGGGGGACCCCACGCAATTTTTTTCCGGGTTTTTTCCCGTTTTTTGAACATTTTTAAAAATCTAATCAAAATCCGTCAAATCAGCCGTTTTTCGACAGCAGGACTGTCGAATTTGTTTTTTATTGAATATGTCGAATTCCGACACCCACCTGCCGGAATTCGATGGTCGAATTGTGTCGAATTTAAAAACCGTCGAAAAAGTGCCGCAATTCGCCCGGAATTGCATATACTCCACAGTATACATGGAATAATACGATCACAGTCGATTTGATAGGTCCAGTAATTAAGGGGCAGATTTATTAAGCCTGGGGAAGTGATAAAGTGGAAGGTGATAAAGCACCAGCCAATCGGCTCCTAACTGTCATTTTTCAAACCCAGCCTGTAACATGGAAGCTAGGAGCTGATTGGCTGGTTCTTTATCACCTTCCACTTTATCACTTCACCAGGCTTAATAAATCTGTCCCTAAGTCACATAAGGAGATGTGAGAGAAAGACTGTTCACAATAATGTAGAGTTGCTTATGGCTATAGGACGGCAATGTAAGCAATATTAAAATACGGCTCAGAAAACATAGTAAGTCTAGAACATAGTGGTTAAAGGGGAGAGGGTTGGGGTACATTACATTATATGGATTCAGTATAGGATCCCAGCGGTCATAAGAGCGATGCCGGAATCTCGACGGTGAGTGCAGCGTGTACCCTTGTGGGATTGAAGCGCTCGCCACGCTTCTGGCCCGGTTGCGAGCTTTGATCACCACACTAATTTATTCCTCCTAGGAAGGGGGGGGGGGGTGGAGAGGCATGGACCCGCCCCCCCACCCCCCACCCGCACCCCGAGTGGGGATTTTGCGCCCCGTTCGGTATTCTGACCGCCGGGATTCCTTTTGGCTGTCCGGATTCCGGCGTTGGTATCCTGACCAACAGGATCCCAACAGCCGGGAAACTTATTGTTTCCCCATTATACAATATAAGGTGCAATAAATACTCTATACATTATAATTGCATAGGTGAATCTTTCAATAACATCCTGGTTTCAAGCCACCTTGTATGTTTGGAAACCTGTTTTAATATGCAAATTGATGGAGCATGGTAAGGTTCTGGAAAATAGATATTTTAGTAGCTGCAGAGATTTGTAGCTCAAGCTTTCTACTCTATTCTAGAGGAGTCAGGTGGGACAGCACTATGAAAATATAATGTGCTTGTAGAAACCTGAGCTTGTAAGCAAGATTAAAAGGGAATTTAGAACTAGAAGATAATGTTAGCGTTTGTTTGTTTTTAATTATTATTATTATTATTGTCAGGTGTCAAATGGTGAAATTCAATATTTGCAAAAAAGGGAAGAAATAAGGAATGATGGATCTTTAGGTGCGATTGATATCTGACTGTGGGCCTAATTCAGACCTGATCACAGCAGCAAATTTGTTAGATAATGGGCAAAACCATGTGCACTGCAGGTGAGGCAGATATAACGTGTGTAGAGAGAGTAAGATTTGGGTGGGTTATATTGTTTCTGTGCAGGGTAAATACTGTCTGCTTTATTTTTATACTGCAATTTAGATTTCAGTCTGAACACACCACACCCAAATCTAACTCTATCTGCACATGTTATATCTGTCCCTCCTGCAGTGCACATGATTTTGCCCATTAGCTAACAAATTTGCTGCTGCGATCAGGTCTGAATTAGGCCCTGTGTGCCATGTAATGCAAACAATCATTAAAAGCGAGTTAACCAAAAGTCAAGTGGATTTCTATCTATGGAGGCATAAAAAACCAATAGGATCCATAGTTGCAATGGACATACAAAAGGAAGAATGGACCTAATTCAGATCTGATCGCTGGGCTGCGTTTTTTGCTGCCCTGCGATCAGATAGTCACCGCCTACAGCGGGAAGGGTAAAATCGCTGTGCAAGTGTGCGATCGAATGTGTTGCAGATCTGCACAAAAATCAGTTTGTGCAGTCTCTGCGCAGCCCAGGACTTACTTATCCAGTGCAATTGAATCCTGCTGATCGGGGCCGGAGCTGACGTCAGACACCCTCCCTGAAAACATACAGATAAAATAGAAGATTTGTGGGACTCAAAATAAAACACACAATAATAATAAATACTTAGCAATACGTCCCTAAAGTGGGTTCCACACTGCCACGTGGGTGAATCTCTTTCTTCTTCAACAGGATTCTTTTCCTTTCGTGTAGATGTTGACATGAAAAAAGAGTAGTATGTATATGTGTAATAAAGTTTTTAACTATACACAAGTCTCTCTTATTGCTGTACACATTTGCACAAAGATGACAATATTCGTCCACTGAAGAGGCGTACCCCAACTCACTTTCCAAACGATGGGTTAAAACCCATAAAGGTATCTTTTATCCACCACTGTGTCAAACATCAATTTGGTGATGAACCCTCTTTACCAGAAGAAATAGGCATACCTCAATCACACAGAAAGAGGTCTAATAAAAGCACATAAAGGTTTCTTTTGTGTTTTAGTGGATGAATATAAGGCGTACCCTACTCATGGGAGAAATGATTATGTTCAAACGCATCTGGGTTTCTTTAGGACATTAAATATATGGATGGTCATAATCATCTTATCCCCATATATGATAATTCTCAACGATGGTGTCAAACAAAAAATTTCTATTCGTATTGTTGTGACTTCTCATCTGTTATGGAACTGAAAGTCTCATCGTGTATCCCAGAAGCAAGTTGAGGGATGTTACACTGCCCTTGCTATGTAGAGCTAAGAAACATAGAAGCAGAAGTCTGACGACTAGGAAGAACCACTCGGCCCATCTATTCTGCCCATGTAACTGAAGGTATCCAGCCTTACGTTAGATATATGAGAAGGCGTGTACATGTGAGTGTGAGGGGGGGGGGGGGTTAATGTGATGGGTGCTAATGTACCATGTCTGGGGTATATATGGTGTAAATAATGAGATTAGATTAACTGTGGATACAAATTGTTTATTGTTAGGCAACATGCTACCACGTTTGATTCAAGTGTATTCCTGCTGAAAACATCTTTTCTTAAGGGTCCATGGTCTCCACAGGGTTAATTCTTAACCTTGGGGTATGATGCTGGTGGAGACCAGGATTGGCACTGAACAATAAAGCTTTGTAAGCTTCCGAGGATGCACTGGGCTCCTCTACTCTCATACCCAACCCCCATGCACAGGCACTTCAGTTTTTTTCGGTGCCAGCAAGGAGCTGGACACACTGAACAGGGGCTGCAGCTTGCAGCCCAAGCTTTTATTTTTATTTGATTTTTTTTATCACTTTGGATAACTTTTCGAATGAGATGACATTTCCTGGCATTTAAGGGACACCAGAGCTGTCTCTCCAACACCCCCACCGTGCCGTGACACCACGAGTGGGTAGGTAATTTCGGCAGGAGTCCCACTGCACACTTCCTCTAGCAAGAAGCAGGGGTGACCCAGGAATACATCCGGACACACTAGGGGACAGGTAAGGCGGGTTCTCACTTGCGGGACCCACAATTTGCACAGTCCACGTGCCGCGGCCCCTGGGAGACGGACCGCAGTTGCTGATGTGCTCCCAGTCCATTAAGTGTACTTGCGGCCGCATTAGACCACCAGAGCATTCATGAATACAGGCACTGGGGACTCTTTAAAGGCCAGAACGGATGATGATTGCCAGCACAGGGGAGGTCAGCGCTTCCACAGCGGCCCCTCCCCCAGCCCAGGGCTCCATTTCACAGCGTCTTCCTTTCCTGGGCTACTCCTTCCTCCTCCCTCCTCATTGAAGACGCTGGGCATCCATTATACAGAGATCTGCATGTCTCCAGTGGGCTGTGTCTCCCTGTATACCTCTCCTACATAGCAGGTTATACATAACGCTGAGTCCTACCAGCGTCCTCAAAGCACTGTGTAGTTGATACCAGTGTCCATTGCAGTTAAATTGGTTTTCTGCATTGTATATGACTTATGCTAGTGCTGCTGCTTAATTTCTCTATTTCAAACTGTACATAATGGCTTTCTGCAAAGGGGTAGTACACTGGTATTCCACAGGGAATAACATTGGGGTGTAGAGTTGGATCTTGATCCGAGGCACCAACAGACTAAAGCTTTGACGGTTCCCAGGATGCACTGCACTGCTTCCTCTATATCCCCGCCTCCAGGCACTGGAGCTCAGTTTGTAAGTTGGTGCCTGCAGTGCAGGCAGCTAACAGGGAGGGCTGCGCTAGGCAGCCCTGAAAAGAGCTTTTCTGACAAGAAAGAAGACTTAAAGGGCCGCAGCATAGACACTTGGTGCTATATGTCATGCTGACATATCTTGCTACGGCTCCCTCATCTCCCCCAGCGGCGCTGTATACTCCCGTGCCCTTGTTGCCGGGTACTTACAGCGGAGGCGCTTCAGTCTCATCAGGCACACATACCGCCGCTGCTCTCCTAGATCGCGTGACCGCATGATAGGAAGGAGATAATAGGGTCCAACAGGCGGGACCCGCCGAAATCGCGATCCGGTCGTGGTCTCTGGAGTCGGACCGCACCGCTGGCGTGGACACTGTGGCCGTGCAGGGACCCTACTATATCTCACCTGGGGTTCGTCCCGGAGCCGCGCCGCCGTCCTCCTCACAGATGCCGAAGATAGAAGCCAGGTGAGTATGAGAAGGCAAGAAGACATCAGGCGGCAGAAGACATCAGATCTTCATGAGGTAAGCGCGCGCGGTAAGCTGCGCGCCTTTGCTCCCAGTACACACACACAAGCAGGCGCGGGGGGGGGGGGGGTGCGCCCTGGGCAGCAATATTCCTCATTTTGTGGCAATATAAGGGTGCAGGGCGCGGGGGGGGGGGGTGCGCCCTGGGCAGCAATATTCCTCATTTTGTGGCAATATAAGCAGGATTAGGCTGTGGCACAGTAAATCCACAAATCCCCCGCCATTTTTTATATAAGTTTACTGGGACCGTAGTGCTTGATCCTCAGCACTAACCAGCGCCATTTTCTCCACAGAAACTGCATGAGGAAAAGCTGGCTCCCTGATCTTTCCCCTGCTGAACCTTCACAGGCTGGAAAAAAGAGGAGGGGGGCACTTTGGAGACGCAGTGAGTGGGAATTAAGGCTATACATATAAAAAGCGCTATCTGGTATATATATTCCAGTGTTTTTAAGCGCTGGTGTGTGCTGGCATACTCTCTCTCCGTCTCTCCTAAGGGCCTGGTTGGGGTTTTGTCCCCTTATAGGTTAATCCCTGTGTGTGTGGGGTGTCGGTACGTGTGTGTCGACATGTCTGAGGCGGAAGGCTTCTCCAAGGAGGCGGTGGAGCAAATGAGTGGTGTGTCCCCGTCGGTTGTGCCGACTCCGGATTGGATGGACATGTGGCATATGTTGAATGCAAGTGTGGCATCTTTACATAAAAGGCTTGATAAGGCTGAATTAGGGGGGACATCAGGGGGTCAATCCTCGGATTGGACCGACTCACAGGGCCCGTCGGGGTCTCAAAAGAGTCCCTTAACACAAGACACTACTACCGACACGGATTCTGACTCCAGTGTCGACTACGACGAAGTAAAATTGCACCTGAGGGTGAAAAAAACCATACAGTGTATGATTGTGGCAATAAGGGATGTTACATATTGAGGATGAACCCTTGGTCCCCGACACAAGGGTACACATGTTTAAGGGAAAGAAACAGATTATTAATTTTCCCACATCTCATGAATTAAATGATTTCTTTGGAAAAGCTTGGGAGACTCCGGAAAAGAGACCGCAGATCCCCAAAAGAATTTATATGGCATACCCCTTCCCTAAGCAGGACAGGGAGATTTGGGAATCATCCCCTACTGTGGACAAGGCCCTGACGCGCTTGTCCAAGAAAGTGGCGCTACCGTCTCCTGACACAGCGACCCTTAAGAACCCTGCAGATCGCAGGCAAGAAACTACCTTAAAGTGTATTTTTTCTCATACGGGGGATGTGCTAAGACCGACAATTGCGTCGGCATGGGTGTGTAGCGCAATTGCAGCTTGGACAGATGAGCTGACAGATCAATTTGATAATATGGATAAGGATACTATATTCTTAACTCTAGCCCATATAAAAGACGCAGTCTTATTTATGAGGGATGCTCAAAGGGACATTGGATTGCTGGCTTCTAGGGCTAATGCCATGTCTATCTCAGCGAGAAGATCCTTATGAACTCGCCAATGGACGGGGGATGCGGATTCCAATAAACATATGGAAGTACTACCCTATAAGGGTGATGTATTGTTTGGGGATGGGCTGACGGACCTGGTTTCCACAGCTACAGCAGGTAAATCAAATTTTTTACCATATATTCCCCAACAGCAAAAGAAAGTAACACCCTATCAGGTGCAGTCCTTTCGGTCGCACAAGTCCAAAAGAGGTCGGAGATCCTCTTTCCTCGTCAGAGGTAAGGGCAGAGGCAAAAGAGCACCTGCTTCGGAAGGTGCCCAGGAACAAAAGTCCTCCCCGGCTGCTCCAAAACCCACAGCATGACGCTGGGGCTCCCCTGAGGGAGTCCGCACCGGTGGGGGCACGTCTTCGACTTTTCAGTCAGGCCTGGGTCAGTTCAGACCTGAAACCCTGGGTGTTGGAAATAGTTTCCCAGGGTTACAAATTGGAATTCGAGGAGGTGCCCCCGCGCCGATTTTTCAAATCGGCCCTACCAGCTTCCACATCGGAAAGGGATGTAGTGTTAGCTGCAATTCAAACGCTGTGTATACAGCAAGTGATAATCAAGGTTCCCCTGCACCAGCAGGGAAGAGGTTACTACTCAACCCTATTTGTGGTCCCGAAACCGGACGGTTCGGTCAGACCTATTTGAATCTGAAATCCCTAAACCTGTACATAAAAAGATTCAAATTCAAAATGGAATCACTCAGGGCGATAATAGCCAACATGGAGGAGGGGGAGTTTATGGTGTCTCTGGACATAAAGGATGCGTACCTTCATGTCCCCATATATGCCCCCCATCAGGAATACCTGAGATTCGCTGTACAGGATTGTCATTACCAATTTCAGATGTTGCCGTTTGGACTTTCCACGGCCCCGAGGATTTTCACCAAGATAATGGCGGAAATGATGGTGGTCCTGCGCAAGCATGGAGTCACAATAATCCCATACTTGGACGATCTCCTGATAAAAGCGAGATCAAGGGACAAATTGCTGAGCAGTGTGGCACTCTCTCTGAGAGTGCTCCAGCAACATGGTTGGATTCTAAATCTACCGAAGTCACAGTTGATTCCGACAACTCAACTACCGTTCCTAGGTATGATACTGGATACGGAACAAATGAAGGTCTTCCTCCCAATAGAGAAAGTCCAGGACATCCAGAACATGGTCAGAGACCTGCTAAAACCGAAAAGGGTGTCAGTTCACCAATGCACTCGAGTTCTGGGAAAAATGGTGGCGGCCTACGAGGCCATTCCCTTCGGAAGGTTCCATGCAAGGACTTTTCAATGGGACCTTCTGGACAAGTGGTCCGGGTCCCATCTGCACTTACATCGGAAAATAACTCTGTCCCCAGGGGCCAGAGTGTCTCTCCTGTGGTGGTTGCAAAGTGCTCACCTGCTGGAGGGTCGCCGGTTCGGAATTCAGGACTGGATCCTGGTTACCACGGACGCGAGCCTCCGAGGATGGGGAGCAGTCACACAGGGAAAAAAATTTCAGGGACTTTGGTCAGGCCAGGAGTCCTGTCTACACATCAATGTGTTGGAACTCAGGGCCATTTACAACGGCCTTCGACAAGCGGAGAGTCTTCTTCGAAACCTACCGGTTCTGATTCAATCAGACAATGTCACAGCAGTGGCTCATGTGAACCGCCAAGGCGGGACAAGAAGCAGAGTCGCGATGGCGGAAGTCACCAGGATTCTTCGCTGGGCGGAAAATCATGTAAGCGCTCTGTCGGCTGTCTTCATTCCGGGAGTGGACCACTGGGAAGCAGACTTCCTCAGCAGACACGATCTCCATCCAGGAGAGTGGGGACTTCATCAAGAAGTCTTTACAGACATAACATGTCTTTGGGGAACTCCTCAAATAGACATGATGGCGTCACGCCTCAACAAAAAGCTTCGGAGGTATTGTGCCAGGTCTCGGGACCCTCAGGCAGTGGCAGTAGACGCTCTGATAACACCGTGGGTGTTCAAATCGGTCTACGTGTTTCCTCCTCTTCCTCTCATCACAAAAGTGTTGAGGATCATAAGGCAAAGAAGAGTACAGACGATACTCGTTGTCCCAGACTGGCCTCGAAGGGCCTGGTACTCAGATCTACAAGAGATGCTCACAGGAGATCCCTGGCCTCTTCCTCTGAGGGAAGACCTGTTGCAACAGGGGCCCTGTGTATTTCAGGACTTACCGCGGTTACGTTTGACGGCATGGCGGTTGAACGCCGAATCCTAGCGAAAAAGGGGATTCCGAAAGAGGTCATCCCTACTTTAATAAAGGCTAGGAAGGAGGTGACGGTTAAGCATTATCACCGTATCTGGCGAAAGTATGTGTCTTGGTGTGAGACCAAGAATGCACCTACGGAAGATTTTCATCTGGGACGTTTTCTCCACTTCCTACAGACAGGAGTGGATATGGGCCTGAAATTAGGCTCTGTTAATGTTCAGATTTCGGCCCTCTCGATTTTCTTTCAGAAGGAATTGGCTTCTCTTCCAGAAGTCCAGACGTTTGTAAAGGGAGTGCTACACATCCAGCCTCCTTTTGTGCCTCCAGTGGCACCGTGGGACCTCAACGTGGTGTTGCAGTTCCTAAAATCACACTGGTTTGAACCGCTTAACAAGGTTGAGTTGAAATTTCTTACTTGGAAGGTGGTCATGTTGTTGGCCTTGGCATCAGCAAGGCGAGTATCAGAATTGGCGGCTTTGTCACACAAATTTGATTTTTCATGTGGATCGAGCTGAATTGAGGACACGTCCGCAATTTTTGCCTAAGGTGGTTTCTTCATTCCATGTGAATCAACCTATTGTGGTGCCTGTGGCTACAAGTGACCTGGAGGATTCCAGATCCCTGGACGTAGCCAGGGCCTTAAAGATTTATGTAGCCAGGACAGCTAGAATTAGGAAAACAGAGGCTCTGTTTGTTCTGTATGCGGCCAATAAGATTGGCGCACCTGCTTCGAAGCAGACTATTGCTCGCTGGATCTGTAATACGATTCAGCAGGCTCACTCTACGGCTAGATTGCCGGTACCAAATTCGGTTAAGGCCCATTCCACTAGGAAGGTGGGCTCTTCTTGGGTGGCTGCCCGAGGCGTCTCGGCATTACAACTTTGCCGAGCGGCGACTTGGTCGGGGTCAAACACTTTTGCTAAATTCTACAAGTTTGATACCCTGGCTGATGAGGACCTAGCGTTTGCTCAGTCGGTGCTGCAGAGTCATACGCACTCTCCCGCCCGATTGGATGCTTTGGTATAAACCCCATGGTCCTTACGGAGTCCCCAGCATCCTCTAGGACGTAAGAGAAAATAAGATTTTAAACCTACCGGTAAATCTATTTCTCCTAGTCCGTAGAGGATGCTGGGCACCCGTCCCAGTGCGGAAACTCTGCAAGACTTGTATATAGTTGTTGCTTACATAAGGGTTATGTTACAGTTGAAATCGGTCTTGGACCGTTACTGTTGTTGTTGTTCATACGGTTAACTGGTTATGTATGATCCAGGTTTCATGGTATGATTGGTGTGGGCTGGTATGAATCTTGCCCTTGGATTCTAAATCCTGCCTTGTATTGTCCATCTCCTCTGGGCACAGTTCTCTAACTGAGGTCTGGAGGAAGGGCATAGAGGGAGGAGCCAATGCACACCCATAGTCAAAGTTCTTTTTAGGTGCCCTATCTTCTGCGGAGCCCGTCTATACCCCATGGTCCTTACGGAGTCCCCAGCATCCTCTACGGACTAGGAGAAATAGATTTACCGGTAGGTTTAAAATCTTATTATTTACTGTGCATTGTTATATCTGTGTACATACTTAGTTTTACATAGTATTGCTAGTCCAGTGCAGTTTTATTGTTGTGTGTAATAATTTCTGCATTGTACATGCGACTGTGTGTGCCTATAGCTGCTGTGTGGTTCCTATTCCGTGTATCTCACACATATTGCTATTCCTATTTCTGCTGCGGGGTACACTGGGCTCCACAAGGATTGGACAATGGGGTGTAGAGTAGGATCTTGATCCGAGGCACCAACAGGCTCAAAGCTTTGACTGTTCCCAGAATGCACAGCGCCGCCTCCTCTATAACCCCGCCTCCCTGCACAGGAGCTCAGTTTTGTAAGTTGGTGCTGCAGTAAGCAGGCACTTAACAGAGGGGATGCTCCAAGCAGCCCTGAGAAAAGCTTTTTATGAGGTAAAAAGTGAAGACTTCAAGGGCAGCAGCGGTGGTAAATGTCTTGTGACATTCACTGCTGCAGCTCCAGCTCTCCCCAGCGGCGCTGTACACTCCCGAGCCCTGGTTGCCGGGTACCTACAGCGGAGGCTCCGGTTTTCTTCACGTTAGACACACACGGCTGGGGCTCTCCAGGATCACGTGGCCGCGCTTCGGGAGGTGGTAAGTGGGTACCGCTTGCGGGACCCGGTCTTTAACGCGATCTGGCGCGGTCAGTGGGAGGCGCGCGCTGGTGGTGGATACAGGCGATCCCACTAGATCACCAGGGTATGGGCGCAGGTCAGGTTTTCTCTCTAAACCATTCTTATATCACCCACAGTACCCAGTGGTTTTGCCAGCAGAGGGGATAAGGCTTAGACCTGAAGCCCCTCCCCCAGCCCCAGGGCACCATTTCTAGCAAATGTTCCCGCCTTGGAGCTGCATCTCTGTCTTTTCCACACTCCCTGTCAGTGTCTGCGGCGCCATTACTCCACAGCTCACTGTTCCTGGGACTGCTTGGGCAAATCCTCCTATGTAAAGCCGCCTGGTTGTCAGCGCTGTGCCTTTACATGACACTTAAGTATTCTACCTGCCTTTTTTAGTCAGTGTTAGTAAGAAAGAGTGCACTTAGTCAGGGTTTTATAGTACAATTACCCTGTGATATACATCCAGTTCTTACTGTGTACTGTTATATCTATTGTTATATAGCTGTGTTAGCTAGTCCAGTGCAGTATTATTGTCAGTAATAACCTCTGCATTGTACAAACTGTGACTATTTGTGTGTGCATTGATAGCTGAGTGTTGTCCATTTCGTGTCTTTCACTCAACTTGCTATACCTATATTCTATAAACTGAGGGGCTTGGTGCGTCAGGTTTTATCTAATATAGGATTTTCACAAAGATATACAGGTTGAGTCTCCCTTATCCAAAATGCTTGGGACCAGAGGTATTTTGGATATGGGATTTTTCCGTATTTTGGAATAACTGCATACCATAATCAGATATCATGGTGATGGGACCTAAATCTAAGCACAGAATGCATTTATGTTACATATACACCTTATACACACAGCCTGAAGGTCATTTCAACCAATATTTTTTATAACTTTGTGCATTAAACAAAGTGTGTCTACATTCACACAATTCATTTATGTTTCATATACACTTTATACACACAGCCTGAAGGTCATTTAATACAATATTTTTAATAATTCTGTGTATTAAACAAAGTTTGTGTACATTGAGCCATCAAAAAACAAAGGTTTCACTATCTCACTCTCACTCAAAAAAGTCCGTATTTCGGAATATTCCGTATTTCGGAATATTTGGATATGGGATACTCAACCTGTACTGTATTACGTATTTTTCTCTGTGATTTAGTCACCATATCTCTCCTTTATCTCTGCTGGTGCTGACTACACTGCGCAGGGGTTTGGGTTTAGAGGTATAGTGCTGCTGATAATTGTACTGTATTACCTCATACTGCAAGTATATCATATCTGCTTCTGAGGGTAACGGTTCTGGGGCTGAACACACTGCCGGTGTTGCTGAAGCCACAGATCCATATGAGGAGAATATAGCAGCTGTGGGCTCTGGTTCTGTGGGGCTCCTTGCCCCCCAGTGGGACTGTGGCAACGGAGGCACATACTGACCCACCGTGGGCCGCTTTTTCCACGCTTCTGCATACGCTAGTTCATAAACTAACACCCCCTATGGGACCCCCAATGCCGATACAACCGTATGTGGTCCCTGCAGCTAACCCGCCGTGGGCGGACGATTTATCTGCTCAGTTAAAGAAGTTGAACCAGTCCCTGGCTACTAAAAAGTCTGACCATCGCTCGCCTAAGTCCAAGAGGTCCTCTAAGCGAGCTCTTTTCTCCTCACAATCCACTGCTGTCACTGACACTTCGTCTGATGAAGACGGCACGTATACTGACCCCACAGGTTCTGACTCAGATACGGCTGATGGGGAGGGTAGTTCACATGTGGATGTTCCTGATCTTGAGGCTATTAAGTTAATTCTACAGATTACGGATAATCCTGCCTGAGCCATCCGTCCCTCTTAAGAAACCAGATAGGTTCAAGCGTCAGAAGGTGGTTAAACAAGTTTTACCTCACTCTGACCACCTAGTGGATATACGTCAGGAACCCTGGGAAAACCCGGGTACGAAATTTGTGCCTCACAAGAAAATGCTGGCTCGCGATCCCCTCGCGCCAGAGCTGTCTAAGAATTGGGAAACGCCTCCTCCAGTGGACTCACATGTGGCTAGGATGGTGGTTTTCTCAGCTCTGCCTGTCACTACTGTCACGTCTCTAAAAGAGCCTACGGATAAGCGTGTGGAGGGTTGTCTGAAAGCGATTTACACCCTCACGGGTGCTGCGCAAAGGCCCACTATTGCAGCTACATGGGCTGCCGAGACTATTGAAGCGTGGGCCTTGGAGTTAGATACTGAAATCTCCTCTGACCATGCTAGACAATGCTTGTCATATATTGTCACAGCTTCTCGTTGTATTAAAGAGGCGGCTTCGGATGCCGGTATCCTAGCAGCCAAGGCCTTTACTACGTCAGTCCTGGCTCGCCGGGTATTGTGGCTGAGATCCTGGTCTGTGGATCTGGACTCTAGAAAAACCCTGGAGGTACTCTTTTTCAAGGGAGTTATTCTGTTCGGGGAGGACTTAAATAAGATAGTGGCTGACTTGGCTACTGCCAAAACTGCCTGTCTACCAAATACCGCTCCTTCTGTGTCGAAGGCTGAAGGTACGTCCTGTCGCCCTTCAGGTAAAGCAAAAGGTCAGGCGTACCACAAGCAGGCCCGCACTTCCAAACCTGGTAAGCCAAAGCCCAAAAGAGCCTGGGCTGCCCGTCAGCCAGCTTCCAAGACCGATAAGCCTGCCGCATGACGGGGCGAGCCTCCCCCTGGGGGATCCCAGGGTGGGGGGCCGGCTTCTAGGGTATACCCAGGAATGGTTGAAGACCACTTCAGATGCCTTGGTACGGGAAGTTGTCACTCAAGGTTACGCCATAGCCTTCAAAAACCGACCCCCTCATCGATTTTGCCAGACAGACGTCCTGTCGGACCAGACAAAGGCAAACACTCTGCATTCGGTGGTACAGACCCTCCTGGATACAGGAGTCGTAGTACAGGTGCCTCTTGCTCAGAGGGGCCGGGGGTACTATTCTCCGCTGTTTCTAGTCCCGAAACCGAATGGGTCCTCCCGGCCCATTCTCAACCTCAAGGCATTGAACAGGTTTGTGAAGGTTTCCAAGTTCCGGATGGAAATCCTTCGCTCTATAGTTCTGGCCTTGGAACCTGGGGACTACATGGTCTCCCTGGATATACAGGATGCTTACCTGCATATTCCTATAGCAGCGTCACATCAGCAATACCGGAGGTTCGCTATTGGCAACCTTCATTACCAGTTTTGGGCGTTACCTTTTGGTTTGACAACGGCTCCGCGAGTCTTCACCAAAGTAATGGCGGTGATGACGGCGGTACTCTGCCATCAAGGGGTCAGGATACTGCCGTACCTGGACGACTTGTTAATCCTGGCAAATTCCCCAGAACTTCTCCTGTGTCATCTGGATATGACGGTCCGGTTTCTACAAGCCCACGGGTGGCTCATCAACTGGAAGAAATCCTCCCTGGTCCCTGCTCAGAGCATGGTGCACCTGGGAGCGCTATTGGACACTCACAACCAGCGGTTGTTCTTGTCTCAGGAGAAAGTCCTGAAGCTTCAGGACAGGATTCGTTGCTTCCTTTCTGGTCCACAAGTGTCGATACATTCGGCAATGCAGGTGCTGGGCCTCATGGTCTCAGCATTCGACATGGTGGAGTATGCTCAATTCCATTCTCGCCCCCTCCAGAGGCTGATTCTAGCCAAGTGGGACGGCCTGCCTCACCGGATCAGGTCTCACATGATCTCATTGACTCCGGAGGTCCGGCTGTCGCTACTTTGGTGGCTCCAGGACCAACAGTTGTGCAGGGGCCGTCCCTTCTGGATATCCAACTGGGTCCTGTTGACGACAGATGCCAGTCTAAGAGTTTAGGACACGGTGCTGGAGCAACACTCCCTTCAGGGTCGGTGGACCAAGGAGGAACCTCTTCTCTCGATCAACATTCTGGAATTGCGGGCGGTCTTCAATGCGTTGAACCTGGCCCAGCATTTAATTCAGAACCATCCTGTTCAAATACAGTCGGACAACGCCACCACTGTGGCTTACGTAAATCATCAAGGCGGCACTCGAAGCCGTACAGCAATGAAGGAAGTTTCACGGATTCTACGTTGGGCGGAACGCCATCTACCGGCCATATCAGCAATATTCATTCCGGGAGTCCTGAATTGGGAAGCGGACTTTCTCAGTCGTCAGGACGTGCATGCCGGCGAGTGGAGCCTCCATCCAGAAGTGTTTCAACTCCTAGTGGAAAAGTGGCGTCTTCCAGATGTAGATCTGATGGCGTCTCAACACAATCACAAGGTTCCGGTCTTCGGAGCAAGAACAAGGGATCCTCAAGCAGCATTCGTGGATGCGCTGGCGGTGCCGTGGAGGTTTCGGCTGCCGTACGTGTTCCCTCCGGTGTCACTCCTGCCCAGGGTAATTCGGAAGTTCAAGCAAGAAAAAGGAAATCTGCTTCTCATAGCTCCGGCGTGGCCCAGACGGCACTGGTTCTCAGACCTGCAAGGCCTATCGTCAGAGTGTCCACTTCTGCTTCCACAACGCCCAGACCTCCTCGTTCAGGGCCCCTGTGTCTACCAGGACCTAGCCCGGCTGTCTTTGATGGCGTGGCTCTTGAAGCTTCCGTATTAAGGGCTAAGGGTTTTTCTGAAGAGGTCATTAAAGCTATGTTGCGGGCCCGGAAACCGGCTTCTGCTCGGATTTACTGTAGGGTCTGGCATTCCTACTTTGTTTGGTGCGCATCTAATAATTATGACGCTTCAAAGTTTAAGGGGTAATTCCAAGTTGATCGCAGCAGGAAATTTTTTAGCAGTTGGGCAAAACCATGTGCACTGCAGGGGGGGCAGATATAACATGTGCAGAGAGAGATAGATTTGGGTGTGGTGAGTTCAATCTGCAATCTAAATTGCAGTGTAAAAATAAAGCAGCCAGTATTTACCCTGCACAGAAGCAAAATAACCCACCCAAATCTAACTCTCTCTGCAAATGTTATATCTGCCCCCACTGCAGTGCACATGGTTTTGCCCAACTGCTAAAAAATATCCTGCTGCGATCAACTTGGAATTACCCCCTTAGCACAGCCAAACTTTTGTTTTTTCTGCAGCAGGGCCTAGATTTAGGCCTGCGTCTGGCCTCCCTCAAGGTTCATATTTCTGCCTTGTCGGTGTGGTTTCAGAGAAAAATTGCGACTTTACCTGATGTTTATACTTTCACTCAGGGTGTGTTGCGTATCCAACCTCCCTATGTCCCGCCTGTGGCTCCTTGGGACTTGTCAGTTGTTTTGGAGGTTTTGCAGGAGCCTCCGTTTGAACCCCTGGGTTCAGCTGACCTTAAGTAGCTTTCCCTTAAGGTGGTGTTCTTGCTGGCTATTGCCTCTGCTAGATGAGTGTCGGATCTGGGTGCCTTGTCTTGTAGTTCCCCATATCTGATTTTTCACCGTGACCGGGCGGTTCTTAGGACTCGTCCCGGATATTTACCTAAGGTGGTTTCTTCGTTCCACCTTAATCAGGAGATTGTGGTTACGGCCCTTGTCTCTCCTGATCTGTCTCCCAAAGAGAGGTCTTTGGATGTGGTACGGGCTCTCCGTATCTACGTGAAGAGAACTGCTTCTGTTCGAAAATCTGATTCTCTTTGTTTTGTTTGGATTTCACAAATGTGGCTGGCCTGCTCACAAGCAGACCCTGACCAGATGGATTAGAATGGTGATTGCACATGCTTATGTGAAGGCTGGTCTATCAGCTCCTACTCACATTACGGCCCATTCTACTCGGTCTGTTGGACCTTCTTGGGCGGCCCAACGTGGTGCGACCCTTGAACAATTGTGCAAGGCGGCTACGTGGTCCTCTGGGAACACGTTCATAAGGTTCTATGCCTTCGATACTGCCGCTTCCCAGGATGCTTCCTTTGGACGCCGGGTCCTTGTGCCCGCTACAGTGTGTCCCCTCCCATAAGGAACTGCTTTAGGACATCCCCATTGTCCAATCCTTGTAGAGCCCAGTATACCCCACAGCAGAAAACGAGATTTATGGTAAGAACTTACCTTTGTTAAATCTCTTTCTGCGAGGTACACTGGGCTCCACAAGGCGCCCACCCTGACGCACTTAGCTTCTTTGGGTTGGTATGGCATTAGCCACTGACACTTCTCCTGTCGTGAGAGTGTGGTGTATGTGGCTACTAACCGTTGTCGTCTCTTTTCCTGCTACTGCATTGGGCTGGTTAACTAAAAACTGAGCTTCTGTGCAGGGAGGCGGGGTTATAGAGGAGGCGGCGCTGTGCATTCTGGGAACAGTCAAAGCTTTGAGCCTGTTGGTGCCTCGGATCAAGATCCTACTCTACACCCCTTTTTCCAATCCTTGTGGAGCCCAGTGTACCACGCAGAAAGAGATTTAACAAAGGTAAGTTCTTACCATAAATCTCGTTATTCTGTACCCTGAAGGGGGCTAAGTGCGTCAGGGTTATATATATATATATTTTCCACAGGAAATACTGTTTGGTATTTTTCGCTGTATTTCAGTCACCTTATACCACTTAAATCCTCTGTTTGTGATCTGCATTGCAATCACACTCCACAGGGTTTTTTTGTCAGGTACTGTGTCTGGCTATATTGTACTGTTACGCCCTAGGGCTACATTCGCCAATAATGTCTGCGTCCAGGGCGGGAGATCCGTGGCTGATCCTGCATCATGCAGTGCTGACGCCGCAGATTTATCTGAGGAAAATATTCCAGCTGAGGGTCCAGGTATTGGGGGTTCTGTACCCCTCAGTCAGCCGGTGGCACACCAAGACCCACCTTGGACTGCTTTTTCTAATTTACTGACTACGCTAGTAACAAGACTTGCGCCCCCTGTGGGACCTCCTGTACCTGTACAATCACATATTGTCCCTGTTGTAAATCCACCATGGGTGGATACTCTGTCGACTCAGTTACAGCAGTTAAATCAGACTTTGGTTAAACAAAAGCCTGACCCTTGCCCTCCTAGGACCAAGGGGTCATCTAAGTGGGCCATTTCTTCCTCACAATCCACGCATGTTTCGAATACTTCATCCGATGAAGATGGCGTATATACTGACCCATCAGACACTGATGCAGATGCTTCTGATTGGGAATCTACAACACAGGTGGATGTTCTTGACCTCTTGGACGCTATCAAACTGATTCTTCAGATTGATGATGAACCTGAACCTCCAGATACGTCTAAGAAACCGGATAAGTTCAAACATCAGAAGGTTACTAAATTAGTTTTGCCACATTCTGATCATTTAGTTGACTTACGTCAGGAATCCTGGGAGTCCCCAGGAAAGAAATTCTCCCTCTCTAAAAAGATGTTAGCTCGTTATCCCCTCGCTGCAGAGTTAAGTCAAAATTGGGAAACACCGCCGCCGGTGAACTCACATGTCCCACGTCTGGTGGTGTCTTTTACTCTGCCTGTCACTACCGTCACCTCTCTGAAGGAACCGACTGATAAGCGTGTGGAGGGTTGCTTGAAGTCTATTTACACTCTTGCAGGTGCTGTACATAGACCCACTACATTGGCTTCTTGGGCTGCAAAAGTTATTGAAGCCAGGGTTCAAGAAGTTGAAGCGGAGCTACCCCAAATTTTTCTGATAATGCCAGACAGTGTCTTTCATATATTACCACAGCCTCTCATTACATTCAGGAGGCGGCCTCTGATGCCGGTGTGCTGGCGGCCAAAGCGTCTACTATGTCCATTCTGGCTCGCCGGATTCTGTGGTTGTGGTCCTGGTCTGTGGATCTGGACTCTAAAAAGACCTTGGAGGTGATCCCTTTTAAGGGAAACATCCTTTTTGGGGAAGATCTGAACAAGATTATTGCTGACTTAGCGTCTGCTAAAACTGCATGTCTGCCGAGTACGAATCCTTAGACTCCGAAGGCTAAGAGTACCACCTATTAGTTCCTTTTGACCTCCAAGTAAAGCAAAGGGTCAGGCGTACCCGAAACAGGCTCGCACTTCCAAAACCTCTAAGCTCAAACCTAAACGTTCCTTGGCTGCCCGTCAGCCTGCTTCCAAACAAGACAAGCCTGCTGCATAACGGGGCGGGCCTCCCCCTGGGGGACCCCAAGGTGGGAGGCCGACTTCTGCGGTTCGCCCAGGTGTGGGTACAGACCACTTCAGATGCCTGGGTGAGGGAAGTTGTCACTCACAGATACGCCATCTCTTTCAAGAAATGTCCCCCTCGCCAGTTTTGCTAGACAAATATCCCTTCGGATCCGTTGAAAGCAAGAACCCTACATTTAGTGGTACAATCCCTCCTGGACACCGAAGTGATAGTGCCGGTGCCTCTGGCTCAGAGAGGTAGGGGGTACTATTCAACGCTGTTCCTAGTTCCGAAACCAAATGGATCCTCCCGGCCCATTCTCAACCTCAAGTCTTTAAACAAATTTGTGAAGGTATCCAAATTCCTTATGGAAACTATTCGCTCTGTTGTTTTGTCCTTGGAACCCAAGGACTGTATGGTATCCCTGGACATACAGGATGCTTACCTACATATACCTATTGCCATGTCGCATCAGCAATATCTGTGGTTTGCTATTGGCAACCAACATTTTTGTTATGAGCCACGGCTGTGGCTCATTCCTGTTTTGCATTTTGGTTATGTATTTTATGTTATACTTCTTTTTATGTTCCCCGTGGGTGTCATGGGGTGTTCGGAGCTCACCCTTAAGGAGAGGGTACTGTTATGAACCACAGGTAGTGGTTCATTCCTATTCTACGTTTATAGTTGTCTTGCAGGCCAGGATTTCCCGTTGCTCTGGTTTTAGAAGACTCTTGTTTGCTGCCGGTGGTGAGTCTGTGTGATTGCAGCTTGTTCCCATGTGTTCAGCCTCACCTGTCTGTTGATTGCACCTCTCAGTTGTGCAGCAGGGCAGCTGCACGACATAATTAATTAAGACTCTCTGTTATATTCTGGCTCAGTGCAATTCACAGACGCTGGTGATATTTTCAGAGTTCCAGAGTTCTTGAGTTCTGAGCTAGTTCCTGCCAGTTCCTGAGCTCATGTCTAGCAGTGTCTGTCTAGCTGCTTCCAGTGTCGGTTCCTGAAGCTGGTTCCAGTGTCGGTTCCAGTGTCTGATCTCGTGTCCTGCCGTGAAGCGTTCCTGTCTAGAAGTCTTGTGGCTTTGTCTGTGCCTGGTCGAGTATCTGGCTTCTTGGTGTCCACCGGTCTGTCGTTTGGGATTCTGCCTGTCCTCCGGTTCTGAGAGTCTGTGTCGGCTACATTGGGGGGTTCCTGTCCGTTTGCCAGTATTTTTACCGGTTCCGTGAATAGCGGCTTTGCCGCGTCCGTCGGCCTAGGCCGCAGTATTCTTTGGTTATATTTCTTACTGGTGTTTTGCAGAGGGTTCTGCTTATGCTGTCACCGCCGGTACACAACAGTATTGTGTCGGCGTGTGAACAGCATTTCCTTTGTTGTTCTTTTCCTTTGGCGGCGTGCCGCACATATATTTAGTTTTAGGGTTGTTAGTAGCCCCTAGCCTTCTGTTTGCTTTAGTTAGAGGTCCCCTTGTTATTATCCTGTCTCGGTTCACGCCTTGTCTCACTCTAAGACCTGGGGGCATCGGAGTTGGGCAGACCTAATCCGCCCTTCAAACGTGGCTACCGTGGGCCCAAGAAACCATAGTCACTCAGGCGTGAACTGACCACACGGGTGAAACAATGGAGGTAGGGTGCTAGGGGCTATTTCCACACCACACCTTATTTCAGCGTCACGTTCTGGTGCTCTGGACTCACTACGCAACATCTCCCTTGTTCTGAGCACCAGGAACCTAACATTATCACCAGCCCTACAACAAAAAAGAAACAAAGCTAAATAGTAGTTTTTTTCTTTTTTGGTCCAGTGTCTTGTCTAGAATTCAGTGTGCAGAATCCAGTCCGGTGTTTAGAATCCAGTCCTGTCTAGAATTCAGTGTGCAGAATCCAGTCCGGTGTTTAGAATCCAGCCTTGTCTAGAATTCAGTGTGCAGAATCCAGTCCGGTGTGCAGAATCCAGTCCTGTCTAGAATTCAGTGTGCAGAATTTAGTCCTGTGTGCAGAATACAGTCTTGTCTTGTCTAGTTTAAAAAAAAAAATCCAGTCCAGTCTTGTCTTGTCTAGTTTAGTCTTGTCTTGTCTAGTTTAAAATCCTCCTATGCCAACTATGCAAGCCCTGCAGGCGTCTCTCTCAGCCCTGAACTCTGCTTTCAGTGCTTTGAAACCTGAGCGACTGGACGTTTTGCAGCAATCCTTAAAGCAACTGCAAAACCTTCTGACTAAAATTTTGCTTATCTTGCCAGAAGTCGTTGAGAGTTCATCTACCTCTAAAGAGACTCTTGCTCACAATATGGTGACAAGAGAATCCTCAGGTTCAGTTGGAGAGAAAAAGTTTAAAAGTTTTCTGCGGCCCAGGCTCTCAGAAGAGGAGCGTCTGCGTCGCAGAAACTTAGATTTATGCCTATATTGTGGGGGTTTAGGCCACTATCTGCATACCTGTGAGTTGCGCAAGCCAAAGTGTGGCGACAAGTCCTGCCCTCTGGCCAAGTTGAGTCAGGATACAAGACCTACTCCTGTCTCTACTGTGGCAGAGGTACTTGTCACACAACCCACACTAAAAAGCACTCTGTCCTATAATTGGGGTCCTTGGGCTAGGGAGCCCCATTATAGATTCAGGAACCAAAGGAGAATGTTTCTCTCCTCTCTTGATTTTCCTGTTGAAGCAGAGTTGCAAACCCCTGGAGCGGTGCCCGATGCCCGGGGTCCTGGAGTGGTGCCCGATGCCCAGGGTCCTGGAGCGGTGCCCAATGCCCAGGGTCCTGGAGTGGTGCCCAGGGTCCTGGAGCGGTGCCCGATGCCCAGAGTCCTGGAGCGGTGCCCGATGCCCAGGGTCCTGGAGCAGTGCCCGATGCCCAGGGTCCTGGAGCGGTACCCGATGCCCAGGGTCTTGGAGCGGTACCCTATGCCCAGGGCCATAGAGGGACATCGAATATTATAGCTCAGGTGTCAATACCAGAAGGGGTCTCAGAAGCTGTTACCCCAGGTAGGGACTTGAAAAGCGCAACTCCAGAGAAGGTGTCTAAAACCATAGTTCTAGAAGGGAACTCGAGAAGCAAAACCCCAGAAGGGATCTTTGAAGTAATATCCCCAAGTGGGGTCTCGAGAGACACAGCCCCAGAGAAGGGTCTAGAAGTCGCTTCCCCAGGAAAGGACTCAAGAGGCATAGCGTTAGTGGAGGTTCTGAAGGTTATAGCTTCAGCAAAGTCCCGGAAGTCATTGTCCCGGGAGAAGTTTCGATAATTATCGACTCAGAGAGGGAGGCTGACGGCCCGGTCCCAGAGAGGGAGGCTGACGGGGATATTACTTCAAAGATCCCTTCTGGGGTTTTGCTTCTCGAGTTCCCTACTAGAACTATGGTTTTAGACACCTTCTCTGGAGTTGCGCTTTTCAAGTCTCTACCTGGGGTAACAGCTTCTGAGACCCCTTCTGGTATTGACACCTGAGCTATAATATTCGATGTCCCTCTATAACCTAGAGCATCGGGTACCGCTCCAGGACTCTGGGCATCGGGTACCGCTCCAGGACTCTGGGCATCGGGCACCGCTCCAGGACTCTGGGCATCGGGCACCGCTCCAGGACTCTGGGCATCGGGCACCACTCCAGGACCCTGGGCATCGGGCACCACTCCAGGACCCTGGGCATCGGGTACCACTCCAGGACCCTGGACATCGGGCACCACTCCAGGACCCTGGGCATCGGGCACCACTCCAGGACCCTGGGCATCGGGCACCACTCCAGGACCCCGGTTATCGGGCACCACTCCAGGACCCTGGGCATCGGGCACCACTCCAGGACCCTGGGCATCGGGCACCGCTCCAGGGGTTTGCAACTCTGCTTCAACAGGAAAATCAAGAGAGGAGAGAAATATTCTCCTTTGGTTTCTGAATCTATAATAGGGCTCCCTAGCCCAAGGACCCCAATTATAGGACAGCGTGCTTTTTAGTGTGGGTTGTGTGACAAGTACCTCTGCCACAGTAGAGACAGGAGTAGGTCTTGTATCCTGACTCAAATTGGCCAGATGGCAGGACTTGTCGCCACACTTTGGCTTGCGCAACTCACAGGTCTGCAGATAGTGGCCTAAACCCCCACAATATAGTCATAAATCTAAGTTTCTGCGACGCAGATGCTCCTCTTCTGAGAGACTGGGCCGCAGAAAACTTTTAAACTTTTTCTCTCTAATTAAACCTGAGGATTCACTTGTCACCATACTGTGAACAAGAGTCTCTTTAGAGAATGAACTCTCAACTACTTCTGGCAAAATAAACAAAATTTTAGTCAGAAGGTTTTGCAGTTGCTTTAAGGATTGCTGCAAAACTTCCAGCCGCTCAGGTTTCAAAGCACTGAAAGCAGAGTTCAGGGCTGAGAGAGATGCTTGCAGGGCTTGCATAGTAGGCATAGGATGATTTCAAACTAGACAAGACAAGACTAGACACGATTCTAGACACGATTCTAAGACAAGATTCTAGACAAGATTCTTAGACAAGATTCTAGACACGATTCTAGACACGATTCTAAGACAAGATTCTAGACAAGACAAGACTAGACTGGATTTTTAAACTAGACAAGACTGGACTGGATTTTTAAACACCGGACTGGATTCTGCACTCTGAATTCTAGACAGGACTGGATTCTAAACACCGGACTGGATTCTGCACACCGAGTTCTAGACAGGACTGGATTCTTGACAGGACTGGATTCTGCACACTGAATTCTAGACATGACTGGATTCTAAACACCAGACTGGATTCTGCACACTGAGTTCTAGACAGGACTGGATTCTAGACAAGACACTGGACCAAAAAAGAAAAAACTACTATTTAGCTTTGTTTCTTTTTTGTATTATGGCTGGTGATAATGTTAGGTTCCTGGTGCTCAGAACAAGGGAGATGTTGCGTAGTGAGTCCAGAGCACCAGAACGTGACGCTGAAATAAGGTGTGGTGTGGAAATAGCCCCTAGCACCCTACCTCCATTGTTTCACCCGTGTGGTCAGTTCACGCCTGAGTGACTATGGTTTCTTGGGCCCACGGCAGCCGCGTTTGAAGGGCGGATTAGGTATGCCCAACTCCGATGCCCCCAGGTCTTAGAGTGAGACAAGGCGTGAACCGAGACAGGATAATAACAAGGGGACCTCTAACTAAAGCAAACAGAAGGCTAGGGGCTACTAACAACCCTAAAACTAAATATATGTGTGGCACGCCGCCAAAGGAAAAGAACAACAAAGGAAATGCTGTCCACTCGCCGACACAATACTGTTGTGTACCGGCAGTGACAGCATAAGCAGAACCCTCTGCAAAACACCAGTAACAAAATATAACCAAAGAATACTGCGGCCTAGGCCGACGAACGCGGCAAAGCCGCTACTCACGGAACCGGTACAAATACTGGCAAACGGACAGGAACCCCCAATGTAGCCAACACAGACTCTCAGAACCGGAGGACAGGCAGAATCCCAAACGACAGACCGGTGGACACCAAGAAGCCAGATACTCGACCAGGCACAGACAAAGCCACAGGACTTCTGGACAGGAACGCTTCACGGCAGGACACGGGATCAGACACTGGAACCGACACTCGAAGCAGCTAGACAGACACTGCTAGACATGAGCTCAGGAACTGGCAGGGACTAGCTCAGAACTCAAGAACTCTGGAACTCTGGAAATATCACCAGCATCTGTGAATTGCACTGAGCCAGAATATAACAGAGAGTCTTAATTAATTATGTCGTGCAGCTGCCCTGCTGCACAACTGAGAGGTGTAGTCAACAGACAGGTGAGGCTGAACAAATGGGAACAAGCTGCAATCACACAGACTCACCACCGGCAGCAAACAAGAGTTTTCTCAAACCAGAGCAATGGGAAATCCTGGCCTGCAAGACAACTATAAACATAGAATAGGAATGAACCACTACCTGTGGTTCATAACAGTACCCTCTCCTTAAGGGTGAGCTCCGAACACCCCATGACACCCACGGGGAACATAAACAGAAGTATAACATAAAATACATAACCAAAATGCAAAACAGGAATGAGCCACAGCCGTGGCTCATAACAGTAGCCCCCCCTTGAGGAGGGGTCATAGGACCCCAAAATTCAGACTTTCCAAAACAAGGCATACAAAAAAAAACCTGACACACTGGTCTAACAGAAACAAGCTGTGGCAACAGCTTGTAACGGTGCGCCCCCCCTTGACGGTGGCCACTGGACACAAGACAAGGGAAATTTTTTTTTTTTTTATATCAAGGCAAGAGTCAATAATTATTTCTTTTTCTTCTTTTTACCCTGTGCTTGCTTGGCGACACCAGGAAAGGAAGAAATCTCTGGCTCAAAAAATTCTTCAAAACATATAGGTCGAGCAATCAGATGCTTCTTCCGTCTCCTACCAGAGTGCTCCGGCATATAAGAAACCTCATCAGTTTTGGAATCTGAGAACAGACCATAGATTGGTTCCATTCCCCTAGGTACTGAAACTTTAGAAGATTTCCTGTAGGGAGAAGACAGGAAAGCACATCCAGTAGCAATGGTAATAGGCTGTGATTTTTGTGCTGACTGGCTGGAGTGCTTCACTGTGACCAAGTCATTACAGACCTTCCTCGAGGCTGTGACTTTCTGAACCCCACCAGGGGCAGTGGCCATCGGAACCCCACCCGGGGTAGTGACTTTCTGAACCCCACCCGGGGCAGTGACTTTCTGAACCCCACTCGGGGCAGTGACTTTCGGGAACCCCGCTGGGGCAGTGGCCTTCGGGAACCCCGCTGGGGCAGTGGCCTTCGGGAACCCCGCTGGGGCAGTGGCCTTCGGGAACCCCGCTGGGGCAGTGGCCTTTGGGAACCCCGCTGGGGCAGTGGCCTTCGGGAACCCCGCTGGGGTCAGCACCTCAGATTCTTTTACTGGGACCAGGCCGTCAGCCTCCCTCTCTGGGACCGGGCCGTCAGCCTCCCTCTCCGAGTCGATAATTATCGAAACTTCTCCCGAGACAATGACTTCCTGGACTTTTGCTGAAGCTATAACCTTCAGAACCTCCACTAACGCTATGCCTCTTGAGTCCTTTCCTGGGGAAGCGACTTCTAGACCCTTCTTTGGGGCTTTGTCTCTCGAGACCCCACTTGGGGATATTACTTCAAAGATCCCTTCTGGGGTTTTGCTTCTCGAGTTCCCTACTAGAACTATGGTTTTAGACACCTTCTCTGGAGTTGCGCTTTTCAAGTCTCTACCTGGGGTAACAGCTTCTGAGACCCCTTCTGGTATTGACACCTGAGCTATAATATTCAATGTCCCTCTATAACCTAGAGCATCGGGTACCGCTCCAGGACTCTGGGCATCGGGTACCGCTCCAGGACTCTGGGCATCGGGTACCGCTCCAGGACCCTGGGCATCGGGTACCGCTCCAGGACCCTTGGCATCGGGTACCGCTTCAGGACCCTGGGCATCGGCTACCGCTCCAGGACCCTGGGCATCGGGTACCGCTCCAGGACCCTGGGCATCGGGCACCGCTCCAGGACCCTGGGCATTGGGCACCGCTCCAGGACCCTGGGCATCGGGTACCACTCCAGGACCCTGGGCATCGGGTACCACTCCAGGACCCTGGGCATCGGGCACCACTCCAGGACCCTGGGCATCGGGCACCACTCCAGGACCCTGGGCATCGGGCACCACTCCAGGACCCCGGTTATCGGGCACCACTCCAGGACCCTGGGCATCGGGCACCACTCCAGGACCCCGGGCATCGGGCACCGCTCCAGGGGTTTGCAACTTTGCTTCAACAGGAAAATCAAGAGAGGAGAGAAATATTCTCCTTTGGTTCCTGAATCTATAATGGGGCTCCCTAGCCCAAGGACCCCAATTATAGGACAGAGTGCTTTTTAGTGTGGGTTGTGTGACAAGTACCTCTGCCACAGTAGAGACAGGAGTAGGTCTTGTATCCTGACTCAAATTGGCCAGAGGGCAGGACTTGTCGCCACACTTTGGCTTGCGCAACTCACAGGTCTGCAGATAGTGGCCTAAACCCCCACAATATAGGCATAAATCTAAGTTTCTGCGACGCAGACGCTCCTCTTCTGAGAGCCTGGGCCGCAGAAAACTTTTAAACTTTTTCTCTCCAACTGAACCTGAGGATTCTCTTGTCACCATATTGTGAGCAAGAGTCTCTTTAGAGGTAGATGAACTCTCAACGACTTCTGGCAAGATAAGCAAAATTTTAGTCAGAAGGTTTTGCAGTTGCTTTAAGGATTGCTGCAAAACTTCCAGCCGCTCAGGTTTCAAAGCACTGAAAGCAGAGTTCAGGGCTGAGAGAGATGCTTGCAGGGCTTGCATAGTAGGCATAGGATGATTTCAAACTAGACAAGACAAGACTAGACACGATTCTAGACACGATTCTAAGACAAGATTCTAGACAAGATTCTTAGACAAGATTCTAGACACGATTCTAGACACGATTCTAAGACAAGATTCTAGACAAGACAAGACTGGACTGGATTTTTAAACTAGACAAGACTGGACTGGATTTTTAAACACCGGACTGGATTCTACACTCTGAATTCTAGACAGGACTGGATCCTAAACACCGGACTGGATTCTGCACTCCGAGTTCTAGACAGGACTGGATTCTTGACAGGACTGGATTCTGCACACTGAATTCTAGACATGACTGGATTCTAAACACCAGACTGGATTCTGCACACTGAGTTCTAGACAGGACTGGATTCTAGACAAGACACTGGACCAAAAAAGAAAAAACTACTATTTAGCTTTGTTTCTTTTTTGTAGTATGGCTGGTGATAATGTTAGGTTCCTGGTGCTCAGAACAAGGGAGATGTTGCGTAGTGAGTCCAGAGCACCAGAACGTGACGCTGAAATAAGGTGTGGTGTGGAAATAGCCCCTAGCACCCTACCTCCATTGTTTCACCCGTGTGGTCAGTTCACGCCTGAGTGACTATGGTTTCTTGGGCCCACGGCAGCCGCGTTTGAAGGGCGGATTAGGTCTGCCCAACTCCGATGCCCCCAGGTCTTAGAGTGAGACAAGGCGTGAACCGAGACAGGATAATAACAAGGGGACCTCTAACTAAAGCAAACAGAAGGCTAGGGGCTACTAACAACCCTAAAACTAAATATATGTGTGGCACGCCGCCAAAGGAAAAGAACAACAAAGGAAATGCTGTCCACTCGCCGACACAATACTGTTGTGTACCTGCGGTGACAGCATAAGCAGAACCCTCTGCAAAACACCAGTAACAAAATATAACCAAAGAATACTGCGGCCTAGGCAGACGGACGCGGCAAAGCCGCTACTCACGGAACCGGTACCAATACTGGCAAACGGACAGGAACCCCCAATGTAGCCGACACAGACTCTCAGAACCGGAGGACAGGCAGAATCCCAAACGACAGACCGGTGGACACCAAGAAGCCAGTTACTCGACCAGGCACAGACAAAGCCACAGGACTTCTGGACAGGAACGCTTCACGGCAGGACACGGGATCAGACACTGGAACCGACACTGGAACCGACACTCGAACCGACACTCGAAGCAGCTAGACAGACACTGCTAGACAGGAGCTCAGGAACTGGCAGGGACTAGCTCAGAACTCAAGAATTCTGGAAATATCACCAGCGTCTGTGAATTGCACTGAGCCAGAATATAACAGAGAGTCTTAATTAATTATGTCGTGCAGCTGCCCTGCTGCATAACTGAGAGGTGCAATCAACAGACAGGTGAGGCTGAACACATGGGAACAAGCTGCAATCACACAGACTCACCACCGGCAGCAAACAAGAGTCTTCTCAAACCAGTGCAACGGGAAATCCTGGCCTGCAAGACAACTATAAACATAGAATAGGAATGAACCACTACCTGTGGTTCATAACAGTACCCTCTCCTTAAGGGTGAGCTCCAAACACCCCATGACACCCACGGGGAACATAAACAGAAGTATAACATAAAATACATAACCAAAATGCAAAACAGGAATGAGCCACAGCCGTGGCTCATAACAGGTTCATTCCTATTCTATGTTTATAGTTGTCTTGCAGGCCAGGATTTCCCATTGCTCTGGTTTTAGAAGACTCTTGTTTGCTGCCGGTGGTGAGTCTGTGTGATTGCAGCTTGTTCCCATGTGTTCAGCTTCACCTGTCCGTTGATTGCACCTCTCAGTTGTGCAGCAGGGCAGCTGCACGACATAATTAATTAAGACTCTCTGTTATATTCTGACTCACTGCAATTCACAGACGCTGGTGATATTTCCAGAGTTCCAGAGTTCTTGAGTTCTGAGCTAGTTCCTGCCAGTTCCTGAGCTCCTGTCTAGCATTGTCTGTCTAGCTGCTTCCAGTGTCGGTTCCTGTGCTGGTTCCAGTGTCGGTTCCTGTGTCGGTTCCAGTGTCTGATCCCGTGTCCGTCCGTGAAGCGTTCCTGTCCAGAAGTCCTGTGGCTTTGTCTGTGCCTGGTCGAGTATCTGGCTTCTTGGTGTCCACCGGTCTGTCGTTTGGGATTCTGCCTGTCCTCCGGTTCTGAGAGTCTGTGTCGGCTACATTGGGGGGTTCCTGTCCGTTTGCCAGTATTTGTACCGGTTCCGTGAGTAGCGGCTTTGCCGCGTCCGTCGGCCTAGGCCGCAGTATTCTTTGGTTATATTTGTTACTGGTGTTTTGCAGAGGGTTCTGCTTATGCTGTCACCGCCGGTACACAACAGTATTGTGTCGGCGAGTGGACAGCATTTCCTTTGTTGTTCTTTTCCTTTGGCGACGTGCCGCACATATATTTAGTTTTAGGGTTGTTAGTAGCCCCTAGCCTTCTGTTTGCTTTAGTTAGAGGTCCCCTTGTTATTATCCTGTCTCGGTTCACGCCTTGTCTCACTCTAAGACCTGGGAGCATCGGAGTTGGGCATACCTAATCCGCCCTTCAAACGCGGCTGCTGTGGGCCCAAGAAACCATAGTCACTCAGGCGTGAACTGACCACACGGGTGAAACAATGGAGGTAGGGTGCTAGGGGCTATTTCCACACCACACCTTATTTCAGCGTCACGTTCTGGTGCTCTGGACTCACTACGCAACATCTCCCTTGTTCTGAGCACCAGGAACCTAACAATTATCAATTCCAGGCCTTGCCTTTTGGACTGACCATGGCTCCGCGAATCTTCACCAAGGTCATGGCAGTCATGACGGCCCTTCTCTGCCATCAGGGTATCAGGATCCTACCGTATCTGGACGACTTGTTGATCCTGGCGAACTCCCCAGAGGTTCTCCTCTGTCATCTGGAACTGACGGTCCAATTCCAGCAAGCCCAAGGGTGGCTCATCAACTGGAAGAAGTCCTCACTGGTTCCTGCTCAGAGCATGGTGCACCTGGGGGCGTTACTGGACACACACAACGAAAGGTTGTTCTTGTCTCTGGAGAAGGTCCTGAAACTTCAAGACAGCATAAGATGCTTCCTATCTCGCCCACGTGTGTCGATACACTCGGCAATGCAAGTACTAGGCCTCATGGTATCGGTTTTCGACATGGTAGAGGACGCTCAATTTCATTCTCGCCCTCTGCAGCGGTTAATCCTTTCCAAGTGGGACGGCCTGTCTCACCGGATTAGGTCTCACATGATTTCCTTGACTCCGGAAGTTCGTCAGTCTCTGAGCTGGTGGCTCCAGGACCAACGATTGAGCAGAGGTCGTCCGTTCTGAATCTCCATATGGGTCCTCCTAACGATGGATGCCAGTCTGCGGGGTTGGGGTGGGTGTTGGAGCAACACTCTCTTCAGGGTCAGTGGACCAGGGAGGAATCTCTCCTTCCGATTAACATTCTGGAGTTGCAGGCAGTGTTCAATGCTCTGAAACTGGCCCTGCCTCTGGTACAGAACAGGCCTGTTCAAGTACAGTCAGACAACGCCACCCCAGTGGAGTACATAAATCATCAAGGCAGCACTCGAAGCCGCATGGCAATGATGGAAGTGTCAAAGATTCTTCTACAGGCGGAACCATATCGGCAGTGTTCATTCCGGGCGTCCTCAACTGGGAAGCCGTCTTCCTCAGTCGTCAGGACGTACATGCCGGAGAGTGGAATCTTCATCCGGAAGTCTTTCAACTCCGAGTGGACAAGTGGGGCCTACCAGATGTAGACCTGATGGCGTCTCGACACAATCACAAGGTTCCGGTCTTCGGATCAAGGACAAGGGATCCTCAAGCAGTGGTTGTGGATGTGCTAGCAATTCCATGGAAGTTTCGGCTGCCGTATGTGTTTCCTCCGTTGTCACTCCTGCCCAGGGTAATAAGGAAGTTCAAGCAAGAAGGAGGAATACTACTTCTAATCGCTCCAGCGTGGCCCAGACGTCATTGCTTCTCAGTCCTGCATGGTCTCTCGATAGAGCGTCCTCTTCTACTTCCGCAATGCCCAGACCTCCTCGTTCAGGGCCCTTGTGTCTACCAGGATCTGGCCTGACTGGCTTTGACGGCGTGGCTCTTGAAGCTTCAGTCTTGAAGGCCAAAGAATTTTCTGAGGCGGTCATTCAAACTATGCTGAAAGCCCGTAAACTGGCTTTCGCTCGGATTTATTATAGGGTCTGGAATTCCTACTTCACCTGGTGTGCAGCTAAGAATTATGATGCATACAAGTTCAGTACTGCCAAACTTTTGGCTTTTCTGCAACAGGGTCTGGACTTAGGCCTTCATTTGGCCTCCCTCAAGGTTCATATTTCAGCCTTGTCGGTATGGTTTCAGAGAAAAATTGCGTCGCTACCTCACGTTCATACTTTCACTCAGGGGGGTATTTCAATTGATGTCGAAAGCTGCCGTCTTTAGAAAATAGGTCAGTTTTCGACTTTATTAGGTCGGAAGGGGTTCCGACCTATTCAATCTAACCACAATTTATTCAACAAGTCGACTTGTCGAACAGCATGTGTATCGGCGGAATAGCTGCTGATCCATGTGCTTTTGTCGGAAACGGTCGGTTTTGGCCCCCTTTTCGGCCATCCCAATTCGACTTTGAAAAAAGTCGAAGTGAGATGCGAGACCCGTGGGCAGACGGAGAGCAGCGCCGGAGGATGTCACAGCCGCCGCTCACAGCAGCATCCACCCGGCTCCAGCAAGCGAGACCTCACTTGCTGGAGCTGGGCGGACGCTGCCGTGAGCGGCGGCTGTGATGCGGGGAGAGGAGGGACAGGGAGAGGCAGACAGACGGGGAGAGGCAGACAGACGGGGAGAGCAGCGCTACAACAGCGGCTATATAGCCGCTGCTGTAGCGCTGCTCTCCCCCATCTGCCCGCGGCTCTCCCCTGTCTCAGCTTCCGTATCTCAATTCGACTTTTTTAAAAGTCGAATGGAGATGACATTGAATAGCCTAGTCGGATCCATTCCGACAAATTAATGTCGGAATGGATCCGACTACAATTGAATATACCCCAGGGTGTTTTATGGATTCAACCTCCCTATGTCCCTCCTGTGGCTCCTTGGGATTTGTTGGTTGTTTTGGATGCCCTACAAGAGTCTCCGTTTGAACCTCTTGAGTCTGTGGACCTTAAATGGCTCACACTTAAGGTCTTGTTTTTGCTGGCTATTGCCTCTGCTAGAAGGGTTTCAGACTTGGGTGCCTTATCCTGTCGGTCACCCTTTCTGATTTTTCACCGTGACTGTGCGGTTCTTAGAACTCGCCCTGGTTATCTGCCTAAGGTGGTGTCGTCTTTCCACCTTAACCAAGAGATTGTGGTTCTGGCCTTTATCTCTCCTGGTCTCTCCTCCAAAGAATGGTCTTTGGATGTGGTACGGGCTCTCCGTGTATATGTGAAGAGAACCGCCTCTCTTAGGAGATCTGGTTTTCACAAACGTGGCTGGCCTATGAATATGCAAACCTTGGCCAGATAGATTAGAATGTTGATTGCACAAGCTTATGTGCAGGCTGGACTTCCAGCTCCTGCTACAATCAAGGCACATTCTACTCGGACCTTCTTGGGCGGCCCACCATGGCGCGTCCCTAGAACAATTGTGCCAGGCGGCTATGTGGTCCTCAGTAAACACGTTCATTAGGTTCTATGCCTTTGATACTTCCGCCTCCCAGGATGCTTCCTTTGGACGCTGGGTTCTTGTGCCCGCTACTGTGCATCCCCTCCCTTGAACTGCTTTAGGACATCCCCGATGTTATTGCCCGTGGAATACCAGTGTACCCCGTTGCAGAAAAGAAGATTTATGGTAAGACTTGCCATTGTTAAATCTCTTTCTGCGAGGTACACTGGATTCCACAGGGCGCCCACCCTGACGCACTTAGGGGTTTGTATGGCATTAGACGCTGGTACCATCTCCTGTCGTGAGAATGTGGTTCTCTGTGGCTACTAACTACTATCGTCTCTTTTACCTGCTACTGCATTGGACTGGTTAACAAAACTGAGCTCCAGTGCCTGGAGGCGGGGATATAGAGGAGGCGGTGCAGTGCATCCTGGGAACAGTCAAAGCTTTAGCCTGTTGGTGGCTCAGATCAAGATCCAACTCTACACCCTGATGTTATTCCCTGTGGAATCCAGTGTACCTCGCAGAAAAAGATTTAACAATGGTAAGTCTTACCATAAATCTCCTTTTCCCTGTACTTGTTTTCTCTCTGTGACCCTTGAATACTAGTGTGTATTGGGTTAACTCTGCTACACTTTACTAAATATTTTATTTGTGTGAGCTTATTGTCACAAACTGTGCCTGTTACAACCATATTGTGTGTTCACTACTTGCTGTTACCATGTCTAAAGCAAGGCAAAACAGGCAGGGGCACCCACTCTGCTAGCATGTAATGCCTGTCACACTGAGGTTTTAGGATTTATCACAGGATGGTCTATGCATGGGCTCCCTTGTGCCTCCCAGCACCTCAGCCCCACCAGTCATTGAGTCTGATTCAGACCTGATCACAGCAGCAAAATTGTTCTCTAATGTGGGCAAAACCATGTGCACTGTAGGTGGGGCAAATATAACATGTGCTGGATGCCAGCTTACAACGCATCTTCCTTCCTGAGGAAAAGATTGCGACATTACCATTGTGCATCCGCAAACGGCTTCACAGCCCCCGGGCATCGATACATGCGGCCATGCAGACCCTGGGTTTCTTTGTATCGGTATAAGACATGGTGGAATACGCTCAATTTCAATCCAGGCCCCTACAGCACTTGATACCAGCCAGGTGGAATGGCCTACCGGCACAGCTCAAGTCTCAGACTCTAATTCTGATGCATATCCCTTGCATGGTGGCTACTCATGCCCAACCTGGACATTGCCCACCTTTCTGGATTCCACACTGGATGCTTCTCACCATGGATGTGAGTCTCCGAGGGTGGGGAGCAGTCACAGGCAGTCACTACGTTCAGGGCTGTTGGTCTCCAACAGCAAGGGATTTCCCAATCAATGTACTCGAGCTCTGAGTGGTTAGGGGGTCGCCGGCCTTTATGGCGGCATGAGGGTATGGAGATGCACGGCTTCTAACCGGGGCGGGTTGCCTCTTCAAACTCAGTACACAACTGCATCTCAGTACACTACACAGTAGCCACACTTGCAAACAAAGTCTTAAAACGGTTCCCTTTCCATTTTTTTTTTTTAATAAAGTAATTTTTATTCAATAGAATGGAGATTAAGTTACAGAAATTGCACATCAACGGCATATCACATATATCAAACAAATCAGATCCTCATTTATGAGATAAGTTTACAGCAGTGGAGTAACAGGCTGTGTCCATGAGGAAATGAGCAAAGACATACAATTGTTCGGACCATTTGGACCTGCAAGATCCGCAACTAATATATAAATCCCCATTAATCTTTTTTATTTTCGCCCTTAAACTAACCAAGAAAGAAAAAAAAAAAAAAAAAAACACATAGAAAGAAGCATAGTGAGGAGGAATCATCTGATTCAGGACCTCATCAGTCATGCATATAATTAGGCGAACACGCAGAGCTCAACCGCCAAACATCTTAAACGTACATCATTAAACATTAAGTCATTGACACAATAGCACTTCAGTGCTCACTATGAGTGAGGGACCAGGTGGGAATGGGGAGAGTCCAGCCATGGAGACCAGACTCTTTCAAATTTGGCTGATGCGTTTTGTTTCATATATATATATATATCTTTCCTTGAATATTGTATCGTTAACTAGGGTCTTGAGCGCAGAAACTAAAGGGCCACTAGGGGCCATCCAGAGCCTTGCAATGCAAACCTTAGCCAAGGCACATACATTGCAAGCATATAGACCCACCGGAGCAGACAGAGAAGTAGAGCATCCCATCCCCAAAATACAGAATTGTGGGGTAAGCAGTCCGCCAGTCACTCCCGTACTCTCCAGAATCGACCTGACCCCCGACCAGAACACCCGCAGCCTCGGGCAGTCCCACACTAGATGCCAAAATGTTCCCACCTCCACCCTGCACTTAGGGCAGAGGCTAGATCCGCCAGTCCCAAAAGTGGCCAGCCTAGCTGGAGTCATATATGTTCTATGTAGAATGAAGAATTGAATTTGTTGATACCTGAGAGACTTGGTAACTGTAGCAGGATATTCCAGAGCAAGGGCCCAGTCCTCCTCAGTTATTAGACCTATATCCTCCTTCCATTTTCCACGGAGACGTGTCAGAGGGTCCGTATGGAGTTTGGTAAGAAGATATCCATACGCAAGGGAGACCATCTTAGCTCGACCCAATGTAGCCACAAAGGTCTTGATGGGAAATGGGAAGATTCGTGGGGGGGACTCAGCAAATTGGGACTGGAGGGCATGACGAAGTTGAAGGTATCTGAAAAAGTAGGAGTTGGGTAAATCAAACTCATCTTTCAGTTGCTGAAAGGATTTGAGTACACTATCTAGGTAAAGTTGGGAAATAGAAACCACAGATCTAGGGGCCCATACCTCCTGTCCCTCAAGCGCATGCAATTCAGGAAGCCAGTCAGAGTACCAAAGGGGGGTATCTGGGTCCAGGTCGTCGTACCCCAAGAGGTCTCTCAGGGCCCGCCATATCTTTAAGGCCTGGAAAATTATAGGGGGAAGAAACCGAGCTATGCTCCCACTCAGCAGCACCTGCATAGGAGAGAAGTGAGGAAAATAGCAGCGAATAAACTCACAATGTAAAGAATCAGCGCCAGAATCCTGCGCCCATACACTAATATGAGTCAGCTGAGCAGCGTAGTAATACATCTGAAAATTAGGCATAGCCAGGCCGCCATCAGAGCGCTGCCTGGTGAGGGTATTTAACTGTATCCTAGGTCGTTTGTTAGCCCATATCAGTGAGGATAAAACGCTATTCAATTTCCTAAAGAATAATGGATAGATAGATACAGGGGACTGGAGAATAATATATAAAAGTTTGGGCAGTATGATCATTTTAATGAGATTAACCCTGCCAGACACCGTCAGTGGAAGCTTACACCAAGTTTTGGATTTGTACATGACCTGCCGCATGGTCGGGTCCAGGTTCAGAGGGATAAAATCAGAAGGGTCGTTAGTTATTTGGATTCCGAGGTATTTAAATTGTATTGTCCAACATAATGGCAGGGAGATTTTGGGAACAGTAGGAGGGGGGCCTATGACTGGCATAATGTATGATTTAGACCAGTTGATTCGAAGACCCGAATGAGCACCAAAGCTCTCAATCACACGCAGCAGAATGGGCATTGACTTGGTGTAATCTTGCAAAAACAACAACATGTCGTCGGCGTAGAGAGCTATTCTATCCTCACGTGAGCCCGTACAGATTCCCACAATATCTGGGTGCGATCTTACCAAACAGGCCAAGGGCTCGATGGCCAAGGCAAACGATGTGGGGTATAGGGGGCAGCCCTGCCTAGTACCACGGGACAATTGAAAGGAGGGGGATACATAGCCATTCACCAAGATCCTGGCACTCGGATGTTGATACAGTAATTTAGTCCATCTGATAAAGTTGGGCCCAAAGCCCATACAAGCCATCACCTCCCATAAATAAGCCCATTCAATGCTGTCAAAGGCCTTGGCCGCGTCCAGCGAGACCACAGGTGAGTCAGAAGGGGAGTCATGTGGGAGTTGTAAAATGGTATATAGTCTACGTAGGTTAATAGACGTGGACTACCCTGGCATGAAGCCAGTCTGGTCCGGGTGAATGAGGGAGGTGATCACTGTGTTAAGCCGTACTGCCAATATCTTTGCCAGGATCTTAGCATCGGTGGGAATCAGAGATATCGGCCTATAGGAGTCTGGAGACCTAAGGTTCCTACCGGGCTTTGGAATCACTATTATAACTGCCTCTGACATAGAGGGGGGAAGTTCGTTATTGGCAAATATATCTAAGTATAAGGCATGGAGCCTGGGCCGAAAAAATCAATATGAGTTTTATATACTTCGGAGGGAATTTCGTCACACCCCGGAGCCTTGCCATTAGGGGACACACCAATAGCCGCAGTCACCTCCGCGAGCGTCAGAGGCGCCTCCAGTACCTCACGGGCCTCAGAGGAGAGTGCGGGCAGCGGAATACCCCCCAGGTAATATGAGAGATCTAGAGTAGAGCATGTCAACTGTGAGCTATAAACCTCAGAGTAATAAGATCGGAATAACTGTGCAATGTCCGGCGTGGTGTAAACAAAGGAGCCATCACTGTCGGACATTTGGGTGATCGTAGTCCCAGGACGATCATGATGTATCAGACGGGCCAGGAGGCCACCCGTCCTATCAGCCTGCATGTAAATATTAGTAGCCCTAAAGAGGAGGGACCGTGAGTTTTTATCAGACAGGTGGGCCAACCAAGCCGACTGAACCACCAGCCAGCGTGCCTTTGTCGTGGGGGTACCATCCAACAAATATTGGGACTCCAGATCCCTGGCGTCACTTTCAAGAGCCTGTTCCCTCTCCCTAGAGGATATTTTATAAGCTGCTATGCGTCCAATATATGAACCCCTCAAAAACGTCTTAAATGAATCCCAAACCATCGTCCCCGAGGCAGACCCTGTATTGTCGTTAAAGTAACCCCCCCACTCAGTCTCCAGGTCACTGCAGTCACCCAGCTGAGTCAGCCAAGAAGGGTGCAGCTTCCAATAAGAGTGCCCCCTCTGACTTTCCACAGCAAGAGTCATCAACAGAGGGGAGTGGTCAGAGACCCCTCAGGCCTCGTAGTGGACGTCAATGATCACAGGGACGAGGGCGGGGGACACCAGTATCAGTTCAATTCTGGAAAAGGAGCCATATGTGCTGGAGAAACAGGAGAACTGTCGGGCCGCAGGGTGACGAAGCCTCCACACATCTACCCACTGCAAACTATCCAAGAAATCAGCAAACTTGGTAGAACCACTACCCAGTACCGCAGCATTCGGGGAATGCCATCTATCCAAAGATAAATCTAGTATATTATTAAAATCGCCCAAACATATCACCGGGGTGGTAGGAGAGGGAGCAATAAAAGAGGCAGCATGCTGCAACACAGCATATGAAAAAGGAGGGGGGACATACACCGCTAAAATGTAACAGGGCTGGGAACTCAGTTTGCATTCCAGGAATACAAATCTTCCATACGGGTCAGTTTTGATCGATATTAATTCAAATTGCACCGATTTTTTAATCAGAACCGAGACACCCCTGGAGAAGGAGGAATGAGAGGCATGGTAAGCCCATCCCACCCAGGCCCGTTGTAAAGATAACAACCTATTTCCCTCTAAGTGGGTCTCGCTGAGGCATGCAATATCCGGGTCATATTTCCTAATCATATTTAGAACCAAAGAGCGTTTGATTTTGTTATTCAAACCTCGGACATTCCATGCCAGAAATTTCAGGTTAATCATGACCCCAGGTAAACTCTATGTGCCACACGGATAGACATCTCCCAAAATATATCTGTGAATCAGCACTATTAGCAACAGCAACATATATCCTATACAAGCCCTGCGTTGTAAGCCATAGCATCTGGTATATTAAACATCCTTGCTTCAGAAAATACATAGATATGAAAAATAACAAACTAAAGAAAGAAAACCGAAAACAGCAAGAGGAGCCGCAACTAGCAGCTCCCCAACCATCCTTCCCCTCCCCGTACACCACCCCGAACACCGGCATACTTATATCCCAAACAACCAACCCCAACTACCAAATGCTAAGAAGGCCTAGATTCTCAGCTAAACCTCTTTAACCAGTACCACTTGAACGTGAAAAGTCTTGAGCCACCAATGCAAAGGGGGGGCTCCCCGAACTATGGTCGTCCACTCCGGCAGTCAAGATCCCAGCATCTTCAACGCAGGGAGTCAGTCCGGAGCCAGCTGACGAGCACCCGGCGCAAATCTGTCCAGCCATTGGGCCGCCTCTCTAGGAGAATTAAAAAACTTGGTCTCCCCATCCGCCACAACCCGGAGCCGAGAGGGAAACAGCATGGAGTATGAGAGGTTGAGGTCCCGCAGACGTCGTTTAATAGGCATAAACTGGGCTCGGTCCTTCTGAACGTCTGCGTCAAAGTCCGGGAAGGCCGACACCCTGACTCCATTACGGACCAGCGGGCCCTTCGTACGACCTAGGCGGAGAACCGAGTCACGATCCTTATAATGCAGGAATTTGGCGATGAAGGTGCGAGGAGGGGCACCAGGAGGTAGCGGCCGAGATGGTATCCTATGTGCACGCTCCACCGTGAATTGGGCCGTAAAGGACTCAGCGCCATACATCTCTTTAAGCCAAGATTCGAGGAAGTCCTCCGGCTGCGAGCCCTCTTCTCTCTCAGGCAGGCCCACAAATCTTACATTGTTTCTGCGCAGCCGACCCTCCATGTCTAGAAGCTTGGTTTGGAGGGAGGAAACCTGCTGGGTCACCGTGGACACGGATTGCCTGAGGGGGCCACACATATCTTCCAAGTTGGAGACCCGTGTCTCCGCCTCACCCACTCTCTCACGGATACGTTGAACATCTTGTCGGAGTAAGGAGAGGTCGCACTGCACCTTTTCAATCTTATCGGAGAGACGCTGTTCACTGCCAGCTATAGCATCCAGCACCTGCTGAATAGACGGCGCCTCTGCTGCCGCTGGGGAGTTGGCAGCAGACGCAGAGGGGGAGCTTGAGTGTGTTGGAGAGGCTCCCTGAGGAGGAGCCGATGACACCCTGGGATTGGGTTGCCTAACAAATCTCTCTAGTTTGGCCGCGGCCGCACTCTGGCCGTTCCTAACCATATTGGACAAGGAGCAGTCACACACACACCCCCGGGTAGGGTTGCAATATAGAAGTGCAATTAGAAGGCGGCAGCAGCAGCAAGGTTGTATGTATTCAGTGGCGGGAAGCAACCGTGCCCGATCTTTAGGTCAATATATCAATGGATAGGAAGCACAGGCTTTGTGTAAAAGTAAAAATAATAAAGGTAATATTGAGGAGAGAATATCCAGCAGCAAATTCCAGGAGGCAAAGGTAGGATATTGGTGTGTAGTACACTGTGAAATATTTGTGCAGCACAGCAGTTCAGTCAGTTCCAAGCTATATGCAGCCCCTGTATGGTAGACTGGGAGAGCTGTGCAGTGGGAGTAGCTGAATTTGTTGTCCAACAAGGTGATTATTTAGCATAGAAAATGAGAACAGGTGAGAGCAATCTGCAGTATGGTCCCAGAAAGCAGAATCAGTTCACAGGACACAGCAGTATCATATCAGGCAGCCCTTCAGAGGAATATAACCTTTCCAGGTATGGATAGCAGACCAGAGCAGTGTAAGCTGTGTAAGCTGCTTCTAAAATGGCCGCAGTGCCCCTTCCCCAGGAGTACCTGCTTCTCCTCCGGGCATCAGGGCTCCGGGCCGCAGCCTGTCAGGGAGAGGAGAGGCAGCCGCCTCCTCCCAGTCGTCCTGCGGCGTTTGGCGGCAGCGGCAGCCCGCCGCTCGAGCTCCGGGCGTCACGCGGCCGAGGGCACCGAAATTGAGGCCGGGGATCCGGAGGAGGCACAGGCCGCAGGGCCGGAAGTCAGCCGTCGCAGCTCCACGGACCACGGAGATAGCGGAGGAGGGTGCCCGCCGGTGCCCAGCAGTATGAGGAAAGAATCCGGCCGGGTAAGCACACCAGAGGGAGTCAGGATGAGTTATAGGAGTAATGTAGCCGGGGAGCTCCAGAGACTTGCTGCCTAGTCCTTAGCTGCCGTGGCCACGCCCCCGTTCCCTTTCCATTTTAAGAACAAATTACCTCAGCCAGTATAAAAAAAGCTGGAAGATAGCGCGCCATTGAGCAGCACCAGGGGTTCATAGCAGGGAGGAGGGGGGGAGCGATTGTTAGTGTACGAAGTCCCCAATCTGGGTACTTAGTCTGCAACCCGGCTAAGCTTGGCTTTAGTAATAAGGGCGCGGTGTGCGGACTCCAAATACCTCCCTGGAAGGGCTCTTTGTGGTTTCATTGTGCTTTTAACCTTTCGTGTGTGTGTGTGTGTGTGTGTGTGTGTGTGTGTGTGTGTGCTGTCACATTTATAATATGTCAGGCAAAGAGTGTGTTTCATGTACGGCAGAGTGTTCCTTTTCCCCAGGGAGCTCACTACTATGTACTCAGTGGTAGTGCACCTTCTCAGGCTAGCGGGGCTGAACCAGCATGACTGGATTTCATCAAAGGAATGATTTCTAATATCTCTAATAAATTGTCCCGCAATGAGAAAGAGGCGCAATACTTAAGACAGTCTGTGGATGAGATTATGAACAGAGACTCGGTTCCCCTGCCATTTGTCCACAAAAACAAACTCTGTCCCATATCCTGCAGTCAGACTGATGCTGAGGGGTCAGACATGGAGGAGAGGGAGGTGGATTCAGAAGGGGGGGGGGGGGAATGCTGCTCTGTCACGGGGAATAGAGGCTGTTATAGAAGCTATCAGAGATGTGCTACAAATTCCTGATAAGGTGACAGGAGTGTGAGGAATCTTATTTTAATGTAAAAAAGAAGTCCTCAGTCACTTTTCCTGTGTCAAAGGATTTGTTTGTTTGAAGAACCGTGGGTTAATCCTGATAAGAAATTTTAAATCCCTGAAAGGTTACTCTCATCTTTTTCTTTTCCACCTAAGGATAGGAAAAAATGGGAAAGTCCACCGATAGTGGATGCATCTGTGTCCAGGTTGTCACGGAAGATTGTGTTACCCATCCCTGGTGCAGCCTCCCTGAAAGACACGGCTGATCGTAAGATTGAGACTACACTCAAATCCTTGTATACAGCTGCTGGGGTGGCTCAGAGACCCACTATACGGTTCATTCCACATCAAATCAACACAGCCATTTTCATGACCATCACTGATTTCAATTAAATTTGCTGTGCTTGTTAGTTCTGACGAGAAACTAATCTACACCAAATTTCAACATCATAGGTTGGATATTTTTGGAGGTGGAGCCATTTAAAAATGAACAAAATATGCAATTTTACTGCCGCTGGGGTCTTTTCGTTTGCCTGTAACTTGAATTCTAATTAAGACAGAGAGATGAAATTAGTGTCATTTTGAAGCTTATGACTAGATCTTTTCACTTCAATTTTAATTTAGTAAGGTAGTACTAAAAAAAGTTTAATAACCTTTGACCATGACCTTTAACCTCAATTTTTTTTAAAAGGGATATTTTTTTTCTTTACATTTTTCTTTTAAAAAATGCCCTTATATCTCTTCTAAATGTGTACCAAATTTCTTTTTGGGACTATTATAGGATGTTGAGCTAATATGTTTTTGTTTACCAGCAGTAATTTAAAATGGTTATTAAATACCAGTAGGCTAGGGGGGAGATTGTATTACTTCTGCAACATATACAGTACTCTGCAAACTTTATGGTGGAAGCCATAAAAGAGGTAGGTTTGCTTAATGCACGCACCACAGCTATGGCAGTGTCAGCATGCAGGGGCTTATGGTTACGCCAGTGAACTGCTGATGCGGACTCCAGGAAAGGCATGGAAGGCCTACCCTTCACAGGAGAGGCCTTATTTGGAGATGAACTAGACATATGGATATCCAAAGCTACTGCAGGTACATAACTTCCTTCTGCAGCTCCCCCAACCAGGAAGACTTACTCAGGACCTACCTTACAGTCTTTTCGGACTGCCAAGTTTAAGGGCAAAGTCAGCATCTTCTACTGTCAACAGAGGCACTAGAGGTAAACCACACAAACCAGCAACTGCCGGTTCTCAGAAACAGAGTTCCAGTTCTGCTTCCTCAATGCCTTCTGCATGACAGTGGACCGCGATGCCTGGAAGACTGGCAGGTGGGAGCCTGACTAAAAAATGTCAGTCACATCTGGACAACATGCCAGGATCCCTGGGTCATAGATCTTATTTACCAGGGCTACAGACTGGAGTTCCAGGAGCTCCCACCTCACAGATTCTTCAATTCAGGCTTACCAGCTTCACAAAAGGCAAGTATAACCTTACAGGATGCCATTCAAAAACTGATACAGACTCAGGTCATTGCTCCAGTTCCACCTTATCTCCAAAGCAAGGGATATTATTCCAACTTGTTTGTGGTACAGAAACCGGAGGGTTCGGTAAGGCCGATTTTGAATCTAAAATCGTTGAACCCGTATTTATGAGTTTTCAAATTCAAGATGGAGTCTCTGAGAGCGGTGATCTCAGGTATGCAGATTCCTAGTGTCTCTGGATATCAAGGATGTCTCACTAGGCTTGTCTATGCTTTGCACTACAGGACTGTCACTACCAGTTCCAGACCCTGCCATTTGGTCTCTCCACGGCACCGAGGGTGTTCACAAGATGATGGCAGAGATAATATTTCTCCTTTGCAAGCATGGAGTGAACATAATTCCGTGCCTGGACGATCTTCTGATAAAGGCACCGTCCTGGGAAAGGTTGTTGGACAACATTGGTCTCACAACCAAACTACTCCTGGATCACGGGTGGATTCTAAATCTCCCGAAATCTTACTTCGAACCAACTTGGAAGCTCCCATTTCTGGGAATGATACTGGACACAGAGTCACAGAAAGTTTTTCTTCCGTTGGAAAAGTCATTGGCAATCCAGTTGATGGTTCGGGATGTCCTGAAGCCAACCCGGATATCGGTGCATCTACGCATTCACCTACTGGGGAAAATGGTGGCCTCTTACGAGGCGCTTCAGTACGGAAGGTTTTGTGCTAAGCACTTCCAGCTGGATCTGTTGGACAAATGGTCCGGATTGCATCTTCACATGCATCTGTCTGTCGCCAAAGGCCAGGATCTCCCTCCTGTGGTGGCTCCAGACTTCTCACCTAATCGAGGGCCGACGGTTCGAGATTCAGAATTGGATTCTGCTAACCACGGATGCAAGCCTCAGAGGTTGGGGAGCGGTCACCCAGGGGGTGCAGTTTCAAGGAAGATGGTCAAGTCAGGAAGTCGTCCTTCCAATCAACTTTCTGGAACTCAGGCTGTATACAATGCCCTTCTGCAGGCCTCATTTCTTCTTCAGGATCCGGCCATTCAGGTCCAGTCGGACAGTGTGACGGCAGTAACATACATAAACCGACAGGGCGGAATGAGAAGCAGAGCAGCAGTGTCAGAGGTATCAAGAATTCTCCTCTGGGCAGAAAAACATACTCTGGCGTTGTCGGCGGTCTTCATTTCGGGAGTAGACAACTGGGAAGCAGACTTCCTCAGCAGACATGACCTGCACAGGGGGAGTGGGGCCTTGGCCCGGAGGTGTTCAGGTGCTTGACACATCGATGGGGATGTCCACAAATCGACATGATGGCCTCTCTCAACAAGAAGCTCAAGCGGTATTGTTCCAGGTCGAGAGACCCACAGGCAGTGGCAGTGGACGCTCTGACGACTCCATGGGCCTATCAGATGGTGTACGTGTTCCCTCCATTTCCGGTAATCCCAAGAATTCTGAAAAGAATAAAAAGGGAAAAAGTTCAAGCTATCCTCATTGCTCCGGACTGGCCGAAAAGGGCGTGGTATGTGTACCTTCTGGAGATGCTCCTGGTAGATCCGTGGCCTCTACCTCTTCGTTAGGATCTTCTGCAACAGGATCCGTTCGTCTATCAAGACTTAACACGGCTACGTTTGATGGCATGGAAGTTGAACGGTTGATTCTAGCCAGGAGAGGCATCCCTGACAAGGTCATCCCAACTATGATCCAAGCCAAGGTAACGTCTAAACATTACCACCATATTTGGAAGAAATACATATCTTGGTGTGAGAGCAGAAAATATTCTGCGATGGAATTTCATCTGGGACGTTTCCTGCTTTTTCTGCAGTCGGGTGTAGATGTGGGCCTACGTCTGGGCTCCATAAAAGTCCAGATTTCGGCCTTGTCCATTTACTTTCAGAAACAATTGGCTTCTCTCCCTGAGGTCCAGATGTTCTTGAAGGGTGTTTTGCACATCCAGCCTCCCTTTGTGCCTCCCATGGCACCTTGGGATCTCAAGTTGGTGCTGCAGTTCCTCCAATCGGACTGGTTTGACCTGTTACAGGAGGTAGACGTAAAATATTTAACGTGGAAGACCGTCACACTGTTAGCCTTGGCTTCAGCAAGACGTGTGTCGGAGCTGGGGGCGTTGTCTCACAAGAGCCCCTGTTTAATTTTCCATTAGGACAGAGCTGAACTCAGGACTCGTCAGCAATTTCTTCCTAAGGTGGTGTCTGCATTTCACATAAACCAACCCATTGTGGTTCTGGTTGTTACCGACACCTTTGTTACTTAAAAGGCTTTGAAGGTGTATGTGAAGAGGACAGCTCGTCTCAGGAAATCGGACTTGCTGTTTGTTCTTTATGATCCCAATAAGATTGGGTGTCCTGCTTCAAAGCAGTCAGTTGCTTGCTTTGCTTGCTGGATCAGACTCACTATCCAGCATGCTTATTCCACGGCAGGATTGCGGGTTCCAAAACTGTACAGGCCCACTCGACTAGGTCAGTGGGTTCTTCTTGGGCTGCTGCCTGCGGTGTCTCGGCCATACAGCTCTGCCGAGCAGCTACTTGGTCAGGTGCGAACACGTTTCCAAAGTTCTATAAGTTCAAAAATTTGGCCTCTGAGGACCTTCCGTTTGGTCAATCAGTTCTGCAGGACCCTCAGCAGTCTCCCACCCAGATTGGAAGCTTTGGTACTTCCCCATGGTACTAAATGGATCCCCAGTATCCTCTAGGACGTAAGAGAAAATAGGATTTTAATTACCTACAGGTAAATCCTTTTCTCGTAGTACGTAGAGGATACTGGGAGCCCGCCCGGTGCTTTGTTCATCCTGCACTGTTACTTGGTTAAGTATTGTTGTTTGGTTCAGCTGTTGCTGTTCCTGTTCCAAGTTTGGTTAGCATGTCTTTCCTCTTATTTGTGTGTGCTGGTTCGTAATCTCACCACTATTCTTTTATATCTTTCTCTCAAAGCATGTCCATCTCCTCGGGCATAGTTTCCTAGACTGAGTCTGGTAGGAGGGGCATAGTGGGAGGAGCCAGCCCACACTATCAAATTCTTAAAGTGCCCATGGCTCCTAGTGGACCCGTCTATACCCCTTGGTACTAAATGGATCCCCAGTATCCTCTATGGACTACGAGAAAAGGATATACCGGTAAGTAATTAAAATCTTATTAATGCAGTGTTACAAAAATGAAAAATGAAGTGACACCTGTGGCGCTTCAACACCGAGCTGCCTGAAACGGCTGTCCTGGTTTCATCAAGCAACCAAATAATGTATGCTAAAAATTTAAAATTGGAGAGATTTCTGGCGCTAGTATGGCTAAAACAATATAAATAAGTAAGTACGAAATAACCAATAATAAAAAAAAAAAAAAAAAAGCATCTAATACTTTCCTTTATGCTTAAGACTGGAATGCCTGAGTGGATTATTCCTGAACTACTCCTTTAGTGGTACAGGTTGAGTATCCCATATCCAAATATTCAGAAATACGGACTTTTTTGAGTGAGAGTGAGATATTGAAACCTTTGTTTTTTGATGACTCAGTGTACACAAACTTTGTTTAATACACAAAGTTATTAAAAATATTGTATTAAATGACCTTAAGCTGTGTGTATAAGGTGTATATGAAACATAAATGAATTGTGTGCTTAGATTTAGGTCCCATCACCATGATATCTCATTATGGTATGCAATTATTCCAAAATACGGAAAAATCCGATATCCAAAATACCTCTGGTCCCAAGCATTTTGGATAAGGGATACTCAACCTGTATTCATAAACGCTTGATGAATGATTGCCACATGTAATAAAAAGAAGTGACAACTTCAGTGTAATATGTAAACACGGGAATTTTTTAGGGGTGTGCACCGGGCCATTTTTCAAGGTTTTATGTTTTGGATCTGGATCTCCTTCGTGTTTTGGATCTGGATTGGTTTTTACCAAAACCACCCTTGCAGGTTTTGGTTTTGGATCGGTATTTTTTTTTTTTTCTTAATAATTAAAACAGCTAAAATAACAGAATTTGGGGGTGTTTTGTTCCTACAGAATTCTTGACCTCAATAACATTAATTTCCAGTCTATTCTGAACACCTCACAGGTCACAGTATTGTTTTTAGACCAAAAGGTTGTACCGAGATAGCTGGATGACTAAGCTAAGCGACAGTACTGGGCAGCACAAACACGTGCCACATCTAGGAGTGGCACTGCAGTGGCAGACAGGATGGCAGTTTTAAAAACTATACCCAAAAAATGCTCCAAAGAGCACATATTGCAAAGAAAAGAGGTTCAAGATGGAATTGTCCTTGGGCCCTCCCACCCACTGTTATGTTGTGTATATATACACTGCTCAAAAAAATAAAGGGAACACTAAAATAACACATCCTAAATCTGAATTAATGAAATATTCTTATTAAATACTTTGGGGGTCATTCCGAGTTGTTCGCTCGCAAGCGGATTTTAGCAGATTTGCTCATGCTAAGCCGCCGCCTACTGGGAGTGAATCTTAGCATCTTAAAATTGCGAACGATGTATTCGCAATATTGCGATTACACACCTCGTAGCAGTTTCTGAGTAGCTTCAGACTTACTCGGCGTCTGCGATCAGTTCAGTGCTTGTCGTTCCTGGTTTGACGTCACAAACACACCCAGCGTTCGCCCAGACACTCCCCCGTTTCTCCTGCCACTCCTGCTTTTTTTCTGGAAACGGTAGCGTTTTTTCCCACACGCCCATAAAACGGCCTGTTTCCGCCCAGTAACACCCATTTCCTGTCAATCACATTACGATCGCCAGAACGATGAAAAAGCCATGAGTAAAAATCCTAACTGCATAGCAAATTTACTTGGCGCAGTCGCAGTGCGGACATTGCGCATGCGCATTAAGCGGAAAATCGCTGCGATGCGAAGATTTTTACCGAGCGAACAACTCGGAATGACCCCCTTTGTTCTTTACATAGTTGAATGTGCTGACAACAAAATCACACAAAAATTTTCAATGGAAATCAAATTTATTAACCCATGGAGGTCTGGATTTGGAGTCACACTCAAAATTAAAGTGGAAAAAGACACTACAAGCTGATCCAACTTTGATGTAATGTCCTTAAAACAAGTCAAAATGAGGCCCAGTAGTGTGTGTGGCCTCCACGTGCCTGTGTGACCTCCCTACAACGCCTGGGCATGCTCCTGATGAGGTGGCGGATGGTCTCCTGAGGGATCTCCTCCCAGACCTGGACTAAAGCATCCGCCAACTCCTGGACAGTCTGTGGTGCAACGTGGCGTTGGTGGATGGAGCGAGACATGATGTCTCAGATGTGCTCAATTGGATTCAGGTCTGGGGAACGGGCGGGCCAGTCCATAGCATCAATGCCTTCGTCTTGCAGGAACTGCTGACACACTCCAGTCACATGAGGTCTAGCATTGTCTTGCATTAGGAGGAACCCGGGGCCAACCGCACCAGCATATGGTCTCACAAGGGGTCTGAGGATCTCATCTCGGTACCTAATGGCAGTCAGGCTACCTCTGGCGAGCACATGGAGGGCTGTGCGGTCCCTCAAAGAAATGCTACCCCACACCATTACTGACCCACTGCCAAACCGGTCATGCTGGAGGATGTTGCAGGCAGCAGAACGTTCTCCTTGGCGTCTCCAGACTCTGTCACGTCTGTCACATGTGCTCAGTGAGAATCTGCTTTCATCTGTGAAGAGCACAGGGCGCCAGTGGCGAATTTGCCAATCTTGGTGTTCTCTGGCAAATGCCAAACGTCCTGCACGGTGTTGGGCTGTGGACGTTGAGCCCTCATACCACCCTCATGGAGTCTGTTTCTGATCATTTGAGTAGACACATGCACATATGTGGCTTGCTGGAGGTCATTTTGCAGGGCTCTGGCAGTGCTCCTCCTGTTCCTCCTTGCACAAAGACGGAGGTAGCGGTCCTGCTGCTGGGTTGTTGCCCTCCTACTGCCTCCTCCACGTCTCCTGATGTACTGGCCTGTCTCCTGGTAGCGCCTCCATGCTCTGGACACTACGCTGACAGGCACAGCAAACCTTCTTGCCACAGCTCGCATTGATGTGCCATCCTGGATGAGCTGCACTACCTGAGCCACTTGTGTGGGTTGTAGACTTCGTCTCATGCTACCACTAGCGTGAAAGCACCACCAGCTTTCAAAAGTGACCAAAACATCAGCCAGAAAGTATAGGAGCTGAGAAGTGGTCTGTGGTCACCACCTGCAGAACAACTCCTTTATTGGGGGTGTCTTGCTAATTGCCTATAATTCCCACCTGTTGTCTACTCCATTTGCACAACAGCATGTGAAATTGATTGTCAATCAGTGTTGCTTCCTAAGTGGACAGCTTGATTTCACAGAAGTGTGATTGACTTGGAGTTACATTGTGTTGTTTAAGTGTTCCCTTTATTTTTTTGAGCAGTGTAAAACAGGTCATGCACAGTTTAACAAACCAATCATTTCAGCGACAGGGACTGTCAATTGTGTCTGAAATTATTAGTTTGTTTGGACCCCTACAAAACAAGCAGGCAATTGGCAGTGCACAAACTGGCTTTGGTACTTTAAATAGGCACAATGTCGTCATCAACATCTGATTCCTCACCCCCATCATCCTTTACAGACTATAAATTTGTCCCTGCTGGAATCCACCATCACAGGTCCCTCTGTACTTTTTGGAGGTAATTGCTGGTAAAGGTCTTCCTCGTGGAATTTGTAATTCATTTTGATGAACATCATCTTTTCCACATTTTGAGGACGTAACCTCCTGCGCCGACCACTGACAAGGTTCCCGGTTGCGCTAAAATCTCTGGTACACACTGGAGGGTAGGCAACTTAAGTAAAACAAAGCCAGTTTGTGCAAGGGCCTCCAAATAGCCTCTTTTTCCTGCGAGTATTGAAAATGACAGTCTGACATGCCTATTTGGATGCTATCACTGAAATAATCTGCAAAAATTATTTGAATGGTGACAGCATACATATGCTTCATATTGTACAGCAACAGTGTCTCACAAATGAGTCAAACATATATTTTTTGCTCTGGATCACACACAGAGGATAGATCATATATAGCAGTAGTGTATGGCAGCCGCCGTACTAGTAGTGACTGAGGTGACGCACCAACAGAAATATATTTTTTGCTCTGGGTCACACACAGAGGATATATCATATATAGCAGTAGTATACGGCAGCCGCAGTACTAGTAGTCAGAGTGACGCACCAATGGAATTATATTTCTCTAACTTCCTAGTGGATACTGAGGTAACTTTAGTACATGGGGTAAAGATCGGGTCCATTGGAGCCTGGGCACTTTAAGAAATCAATAGTATGTGCTGGCTCCTCCCCTCAATGCCCCTCCTAGCAGACTCAGTTTAGAAAAATGTGCCCAAGGAGCCGGATGCATTCCTCTGGAGCTCCAGATAGTTTTCTTCAGACTTTTATTTAGTTTGTTATTTTCAGGCAGTACTGCTTGGCAACCTGCGTCCTGGGACTTAGGGTGGGGGGGACCCAACCAACTTCCTAAAGAGTTAATGGTTCGTATCCCCGCTGACAGGACATTAAGCTCCTGAGGTTATGTTTCACATACCCCCAGGGTGTGTGCCCACACCGGCAGCTTGCCGCTACCCCTAACAGATACTTAAAATGACGCGGTACAGTGAGTGTTAGACTGGGGGGTCACGGTTAGCGGGTCCCCGGTGAAAATGGCAGAATAGAGGGGCGGGGCTTGGCACTGGACCCAGGCATCTGTGTTGACCTGGAGCTCCTGCCTTGGACCTTTAAATTGCAGCTTACCAACTCTGCCCGGGAATCGTGAGGTCCCTTCCCTGCCTGCTGATGTGTTCCTGTACCGGGTGGCGGGGTCTGCAGAGCCGGCAGGTGCCTACTGCACCTGTGCTGGTTGCGGCCTATCTACCCGGGCGAAGCCGTGGACTCAATTTCCATACTGACCCGGACCAGAAGTGGATCAGCCTGCTTGCTGGACTATAGGGTGGCTTCCCCCCCCTGCCTGTTACCGATGCGACATATCTCTCCCGCCTGGCCGCTTCGAGAGGCGGTGTGGCCGGCTGCAGCATCTGGGGCAGGCTCCCGTTGTGTTGTGCAGGCCCCGCGATCGTGCGCCCGGGGCTGGACTTCTCCGTCACTCTCCATCTGACTGGAGTCAGTCCTGCCGCCCTCGGCTTATTTACCACCCCCACCAACAATTCGGATCCTGCCCGCCGGGGCCTCAGGTACATGCGCTGCTGCAGTCCCGCATAAAGGGCTGACAACGCCATTTTGTTTGATACAGGAAAAGGGGAGTTCGTTTCTGGTGGCCTCGGCCAGTGCGGGGGTGCTGTCCTCCATCTACTTTTACCTCCGGCTGGGGGGTTAATTTGGGCTCTGTGCCCACTGCACCCGGTTCTGGGCTCAGACTGGCTACACCGATCATAATCAGAGGGGTCAGTCAATTCCTGAAGCAGGCTGCAGCTGCCCACTGACCTCCTTGATTCACCGGCTTATGGTCGGATAATACTGAGGCCATTTTTCACAGGCAGTGTGGCCTCCGTTACTCCGCTATACCTGCCGCCATCTGCTATTTACCTCCTGGTGCCCCCTACCTGGAATGAGGATGCTTCCCTCTGCTGAGAACCCACTCCAGAGCAGATGATGCCTTTTTAACCCCGTGTCACTCTTTTGTTTCATTTAAAGTTATACCAGTTATACTTCTAGTGGAGCTGTCCTTTCGTTTATACCTGCTCTCTCAGTGACACCCCTCATACCTCACGTGTTTTTTTTTTGCATTATGCCTCCTAAAAAAGTGAAGGTCGCTAAAACTGCTTCTTAGGTTGCCTTCTTTAAACCGTCACCTAAAGCCTCTAAACCACAAGAGGCTAGCGCCTCCTCCTCCAGGGGACTCTCTCCTGCTTCGGTTTCTGGTAGTAGCGCCTCTTCCCCGGTGCAAGTCCCTATCAAGTCTAGTGCTATGGATGACAATGATGTGTTGATGGTTGGATCTATGAAGGCGCTGCTGTCATCCTTTAAAGATGAAGTGGCTGCAGAGTTTAGAGCCTCCCTTCAAACATGCCAGCAGACTATAGACGAACTTGGTGGCCGGACCGACCACCTTGAAATGAAAATGAAGGAGGTAGTCAGCTCTCACAATGCTCTTATTACTTCCCATGATCAATTGGAAATGGAGGTCTCCCTTCTACGGGATAAGGTGACGAAACTGGATGATAGATCCAGAAGAAAAAACTTGAAATTGAGAGGTGTTCCGGAGATGGTCTCTAATAGCAGTTTACATGATTATGCCATCACTTTGTTCCGGAAAATTGATTTCATGATAGACCATATACATCGCCTACCTAAGGCCAGAACAGCACCTGCTGATGTCCCTCGAGACGTTCTGATGCGGATCCACTGCTTTCATGTGAAGGAGGCGATCTTGAAGCCTCGGATACAGCAGAGGCTTTGGGCTCCCTCCAACTGTTTGGTGACTTTTCCAGAGATACGTTACTGAAATAACTCTCATTTCAGCCTGTTACTAGTGCTCTCCTGAGGGCTAACATCCCCTACCGGTGGGGATTCCCCACTAAATTGTTGATATCGAAGGACAGCTCCACGATTGTTCTTACTAATGTGCCTGATGGCATGAAAATGCTTGAGAGATGGAAACTAGTCGGATCTTTAGATCGTGGCTCCCCAGCTTGAGGTCTTCAGCAGGACTGGTCCACGGCTGCATCGAACTGATAACTGCACCGTTCTTTCAATTAACTCCTCTGCTGTGAATGTTTCTTTAATCTTTTGCCTAGCTCATTTTCGACAGGAGCAGAGAGAGCTTACTGTGTGATGTTCCTTCTATTCTCACAACCTTACGCATTGTTATGACTGTTATTTTCTCTGTTTAGGTGTTTTGATTTGGGGACCCACCATACTGCTATGTGTAGTTAGCTGTTATTGATAGATCTTCGGAGTGGATGACAAATTTTGTCTCTACTTCGGACGGCACGGAGGTTCACCAATGGATACCCTTTTATTTATTTTTAAGGGCGACGGGGTTTTGGCCGCTAACCCCCATGTTTTTTCTTCAGGCGACCATGGTATGGTGCCTGTTTTGGACCCTTGTGGGGTCAGTTCAGTTAAATTCTTTCTCCTTATATGTTAGTTCGTATTTTGGGGGTAATTCCGAGTTGATCGCAGCAGCAAGTTTGTTAGCAATTGGGCAAAACCATGTGCACTGCAGGGGGGGCAGATATAACATTTGCAGAGAGAGTTAGATTTGGGTGGGTTATTTTGTTTCTGTGCAGAGTAAATACTGGCTGCTTTATTCTTACAGTTGCAATCTAGATTCCAGTTTGAACACACCCCACCCAAATCTAACTCTCTGCACATGTTATATCTGCCCCTCCTGCAGTGCACATGGTTTTGCCCAACTGCTAACAAAATTGCTGCTGCGATCAACTCGGAATGGCCACCTTTATTCTCTGTTTTGTCTTCCTATTGCCAGCCCTTGTATCCCTTTGCAGTACCTTTTGTACTCGCAGTATATTGCAACCTTGCTCCCCTTATCAATGCTCAATGTAGTTTCTCTTAATGTTAAGGGCCTGAACTCTCCCCAGAAGAGGAAACTAGCTCTGAACTATTTTCACAGACTCAAAGCGCATGTTGTCGTGGTCCAGGAGACCCACTTCAAGAAGAAAGCATCTCCTCTGTTTCGGAACTCTAAATGCCCTCATTGTTACACAGCTAATGGTCCAGAAAAGAAAGCGGGTGTCGCCATCTTGATCTCCCAACATTGCTCATTCAGTGTCTCCGCTCAATATCCTGATCCTGAGGGAAGATATTTGATTCTGATAGGGAAATTAAATAATGTGGATGTCACTCTAGTGTCCTGCTATGCCCCTAATACTAGACAGTTATCTTTTTGTAAAAAGTTTTTTTTCAGTATTACAGACTTATGTTACTGGTGCTCTTTTGGTTCTGGGGGACTTCAATATGGTTCTCGATACGTTTATGGATAGGTCCAGGAAGACCGTACTGCGTAGCCCCAACCCTCCTGATTTTGCTAAAGGTTTTAGTCGACTGATAGCGGAATACGACCTTTACGACGTTTGGAGATCAACACCTTACAGTGAGAGATTATTCATTCTACTCCCATGTTCATCGAACATACTCTCGGATTGATTTAGCTTTTTCCGACAGATGGACTTTATCTTCTGTTAGCAAAATAGACAACTTACCTATGACGTGGTCGTACCACTCCCCCTTGATATTGGTGTGGGATATAGGTGCCAGGAAGGTCACACCTGGGCCATGGCGGCTGGGATATGGTGCCCGTGCCCTTTTCCATCCGGAGGCTCGACAAGCTATTCAGCAGTCTGTGTCCCATTATCTTAGAGAAAATGACCCCAATGACACATCGATATTTAATCATTGGTGTTCTCTTAAGGCTGTCGTTAGAGGGTCAGCTATACAAATTGCTGCGAAACTGAAGAGGGACTATAAATGGACTTATGAACAAGCTGAACAAGAGGCTCTTGATTTGGAGAGGGCTCACAAAGTGAATCCGACCGATAAAACTCTTTATAGGCAACTTCTTCTGGCTCGAGAAAAGGTTAATTCTTTTTCATTACGTGAAGTACAGCGTAACATAGCGCGACTTAATCAGAAATGTCAGTAAATTGAGGGCGCGTAAGGTGAAAGATCGTGTTCATCACGTTTTTAGTTCTGGAGGCGCTAAGTTATCTGATCCACACCAAATTTCTGACGCATTTGCAGAATATTATTCAAACTTCTAAAACCTCCGGGATGATTTGAACACCTTCAGCCTTCTCCAGTAGATAATGAGGCCTTCTTGCAGTCCTTGTCACTCCCCTCCTTAGACTCTGCAGCCTGCCTGTCCCTGAGCTCCCCCTGGACCGTTGATGAAATAGTTGCGACCATTGACTCGTTACCGCCTGATAAAGCCCCTGGCCCAGACGGATTCCCCGCTAACTTCTACAAAACTTTTAAAGCAGAGTTGGCTCCGGTTCTGACATCCGTGTTTAGCGAAGCCACGTCGGTTAAGTGTTTCCCGAAGGAAATGCTTGATGCACGAATTGTGACTATTCCTAAACCTCCTTCCTCAGTGCAAAATTACAGACCCATAGCCTTGTTGAACGCAGATGTCAAGATATAGGCTAAAATGATTGCTAATTCGTGTATGTCCCTTTCTATCTCATCTCATCAAACTGGATCAGGTGGGGTTCATTCCGGGCAGGCAGGCTCCGGACAATACCCGTCGGGTTCTTGACGTGATGGACTATTGTGATTTCTACGGGTCCCCTCTTCTAATTCTTTCTTTGGATGCCGAAAAGGCATTTGAAAGGCTTCATTGGGGGTTTGTACAGAATGCGTTGCGTTGTTTTGGATTCCGTGGTGGTATTCTTGACTCTATCCTTGCCTTGTATTCTTTCCCATTGGCTAGAGTTTATGTCAATGGTTTTCTTTCTACAAGTTTCGATATCACCAATGGTACGAGACAGGGCTGCCCGCTGTCGCCTCTCATATTTGCTTTAGCAATTGAGCCCTTGGCAGAGAAAATTAGATCAACGGCGGGTATCCATGGTCCTATTATTGGAGATGTCTCCCACAAAATCAGTCTCTTTGCAGATGATATCCTCTTATGTTTAATAAAACCTGAACTTTCCCTCCCTACTCTACCCCTAGTTCTGAAACAATTTTCTGAGGTGTCATATTACAATTAAATACCTCAAAAACGGAGGCCCTTCCTCTTCGTAATTTCCGCGGACCTATTGCAGGAACTACAAGCTAGTTTTCAGTATGCCTGGCAGTCTAAGTCTCTCAAGTATTTAGGTATTAACCTAGCTAGAGAATGTGATTTAATTGATTGCAACTATAAACCGCTATTGCAGGCCTTCGAGACTCTGACCAAAAATTGGATGTTGCATGAAGTCTTCTGGTTCGGCCACATAGCGGCCGCTAAAATGGTGCTACTGCCAAAATTAATGTATCTTTACAGAGCTATTCCAAGACTTCTTCCAAAACGATTATTACATAAGTTTAATCAAATTCTAGTTAAATACAGTATGTATGGAAGGACTCAAAGCCTAAAATAGCCAGACATATCATCTCCCTTCCGAAACTCAGAGGAGGTGCTGCCTTTCCAGATCTTGAGGTGTATCATTCAGCCTGTTTACTGAGCCAAATTAAAGACTGGTTCCACTCCGGATCCCTTAAACAGTGGGCTATTATTGAGGGTTCCATGATGTCCCATTTTAGCCTCCCCGATCTCCTATGGTTGCCTGCTATGGTAACTCCACGCCAGACCCACACCTGTAAGGCGGTTGCCACAACTCTCCAGATATGGCATAGATTTATATCCTCTCAGGCAGAGATTACTTTGCCTGCTCTATAATTGTCCTTATCTGCCATAGCTGCCCTAATACCCTCAGGATTAGGTGATGCAGAGAGTCTCAGGCTGGCAGAGGATTGGACAACTCTGGATCAGGTGAACAGTCACTGTCATGTGACTACTCCAGACTAGGCTGTGATGTAGAATGAGGCCTAGCAGGCTGAGAGAACACTGAAGCCTGAACTTCATATTACTGAATACAGCCTCACACAGGAGATCACCACAGGTGGAGCTAATTAACTATTACCTTTCAGGCAGAGAACTCAGGAAAACTCATAGTGCTGACAAGCTGTTTAACTCAGTGAGTAAAAAGACACAGGATCCGGGACAGATGGCAGGGGTAAGTCACCAAATATGAAACCTACAGTCAGGATTGTGACACTAAGGCTTCCATTGCCCAATTGTGGAAATCTCCTTTAATTCCTACACCCACTGCTATTTTGGATAAAGTCCACAGACACTATTTATTTGAAACGGCAGAGACTACCTATTCATCCTCTGCCTCTTCCAGTCATATGTTATGATTTAAGTGGGGAGAGTTCAGGGAGCGCATGGGTCATTCCGTTATTTACAGTGTGCCTATAGATTTTAGTGTTCTTGATTCCCCTGTAGAAGATTCCTGAGATAGTTTTTACATTATTGAATAGATTTGTGATTACTCATTTTCACATTTTTTGACTAAGTGAATAAGAGCTGGGTTTACACGCCTTTTTTCTTATTGTACTAGACTAGATCTGGCAATCCCCCTCCCTTTTTGTCATGTTATGTACTGTTTTTCATTTCCCTCCCTCCCCCTACCCTTTTTAAGTATCCCCTCTTTACTGTATGTTTGATTGTATTTTCTATGTTATATGCTACCAAAAAATTAATAAACACTATTGTTAAAAAAAGAAAGAAAAGAAAATGGCGGCATAAGGGCGCAGTGATCACTGGGCTGCGAGCTGCGGTGCCCACTGCGGACCCCACACTAGCGCTGATATAAAGGGGGCTTTTGCTCTCTTTTTACACTAGAAAACACACTCGTGGCCAGTATAATCAATAAGGGGACTGCGCGCCATTGAAGGGGCGGGGCTTCCCGGAGAGTGGGACCAGAGGCTGAAAGGTGCCATTACAGCTGCTGCTGACTGCCTGGCTGCATGCTGAACGCTGCTCCTCCACAAAGACCCACTGAATCACCACTGTAACTGGTACCAGAGGCTAATTTAGTGAGGGAGGAGCGCATATACAGCACTAAAAGCTGCTGTTAACACACATAAACGATATATATATGTAAATACCCAGCGGGGCACTGCTCTGTCTAAATTATTGTGTGCTGGTTCCATTCCTCTCTGTGTCACTCCATGCTGACTAATGAGTCCAATCCCGGGATCAGGATTAGCAGGATCTCGGGATTTAGGCCCAAAAAAATGCCTGGGATTCAATCCCGGGATTGAGGGATCAGCGTTGAACGTCATCAGTACGCTCAGACGCTGCCTGGCTTCCTCCTCCCGGCTTCCCAGTGCATGACGCGCAGTAAGAGGTCATGCTGCGCCATCACCCGCTGCCTGGAGAGAGAAGAGGATGTTTCTTACCCACCTGACCATGATATATGGTGAGTTATGTGTGCGGGGCGAGGGGGCCTAGGGAAAAGCCAATCCCGGGAATCCCAGGATTGACCATTTTTCAATCCCGAACCCGGGATTGGCCTCCCTAATGCTGACTGTCTGGGGCTAGTGTGCTGTTTCACTTTCTGTGTTGTCACTGCACTGTGTGTTTCATCTAACTCTGTGAAAGTTCCGCAAAATATCTGGGAAAAAGGCTACGTGTCCCTCATGTAACACTAAGTTTACACCTTCTCCGGGACGCTTCCCCTGTGTGCCCACTGTTCTCTGCCTTCTCAAGGTAGTAGCATGCAGGATCCTGAGTCGTTAGATTCATTCAAAAACATGATTTCTAATATTACTACAGAGTTAGCTACTGCTAGACAGGAAAGTCAAACCCTTAAGCAGTCTGTAGAGGATTTTTTGCTTAAGGCTCAGGACCACAGACAGGCTCCTCAGCCCCCTCTGTTGGTCTCTCATAAACGCACACTTCCACAGTTGCTCCAGTCTGACTCTGAGTCTGAACTAATGGAGCAGGATGAAGGGGAGCTGGAAGGAGACAATGATAATTCTCTGTCTCCAGGGTTTGAAGCTCTAATTTATGCTATTAAGGATGTCCTCAACATACCAGACAAGGAAGTTGAGCCAGAGGAGGAATTATATTTTAATGTAAAACACAGATCCTCTGCGTTTCATGTCTCTAAGGAATTGGATATCCTTGCTAGAGGAGCGTGGGTTAATTCTGATAAAAAGTTTCAAACCCCTAAGTGGTTTGAATTCTTTTCCTTTCCCTCTCGAGGATGGGAAGGTGTGGGAACATCCCCCGTCTGTAGACCCCTCTGAATCCAGGTTGTCACGTAAAATTGTACTACCTTTACAGGAGCGGCCTTGTTTGGCGATGAACTGAATAAGTGGATCTCACAGGGAACAGCGGGTAAGTCTACATATCTACCATCCGCTGCGCCTCCTACTAGACGTCCCTACACTGGGCCTTCTCTGCAGTCCTTTCGTGCGGCCAGATTCAGAGGCAGATCCAGAGGTGCCTCAAATGGTGCTAGAGGAAATCGCAGTAAGTCCAGTAGACCAGCGCCTGCTGGATCCCTGGATCAGGCCTCTGGATCCTCCACATGACGGTTGACCTCAGCAGCAAGGCGACTTTCAGGTAGGTGCTCACCTTCATCACTTCGCCCATGTGTGGGTACAGTCCTGTCGGGATCCTTGGGTGAGGGACCTCATATCCCAGGGTTACCGATTAGAATTTCAAGCACCACCTCCTCACGGATTATTCAAGTCAAGCTTACCAGCTTTATCTTAGCAAGGGTTACCTTGCAGGTCGCCATCCAGAAACTGGTACAAACGGGGGTTGTGGTCCCAGTGCCGCCTCCGTTGCATCGCAGGGGTTTCTGCTCCAGTCTGTTCGTTGTACCGAAACCAGGTGGTTCAGTGCGGCCCATTTTGAACCTAAAATCTCTGAACCCCTGTCTACGGGTGTTCAAGTTCAAGATAGAGTCCCTGAAGGCGGTGATCTCTGGTCTGGAGGGGGGAGAATTCCTGGTGTCTCTGGATATCAAGGATGCTTACCTGCATATCCCAATATGGCCTTCTCATCAGGCTAACCTTCAGTTTGCCATAATGGACCATCACTTACCTTTCCAGGCCTTTCCCTTTGGTCTCTCAACAGCTCCGAGGATGTTCACAAAGGTCATGGCAGAGATGATTCTGCAATTACGCAGGATGGGAGTCAACATAGTCCCCTACTTGGATGATCTCCTGATAAAGGTGGTGTCCATGGAGCGTCTGTTACACAGCATTGACTTGGCTACGCGCCTTCTTACAGAACATGGGTGGATCCTGAATTTTCAAAATCACACATGGAACCATCCCAGAGAATTCAGTTCCTGGGTATGATACTGGATTCGGTGTCTCAGAAGCTCTACCATCCACAGGACAAGGCCTCTGACTATCCAGGCCATGTTCCGATCAATACTCAGAACCCGCAGGGTCTCAATTCATCTCTGCGTC